>NC_047575.1:50516035-50849486 GCF_011004845.1 Esox lucius | reverse complement strand
AACCTCCATGAGTCCCCGGGTACCCACTCTTAAGCACCCCCCCGACCCCCCCGGACCCCGAAAGATGCTTAGTGGCGCTCTCAAAAGGGTCGGACACCTGGTAACCAGAATGCATTAAAACAGCAGTCTACCAAACAGCCAGCAGAGGGCCGCTACCAGGGAATGCACTGCCTGGGAGAGATAGACTGATAGGACCTGATCCAAATCACACAGCCCGGTCATACACTGTCCACAAGATGCTCTGATGCTTGCTTCATATTTCACAGGGGACACTACTCAAAAACACAACACTGTACACTAGCACCAGCCTGTAAGTACACCATTTCTGAGGTAGGCAGCACCTCTTTTACTTTATTAAATGATCCAAATCATTGTAAAAAATACCCCTGGGTTATGTGCCATATTTGCCCCGTGACTGATGGCCTGGGAACATCCAAATACATCTTATTTCAGCAAATCATTTCTTTGCACTCGCATTCACAGTGTGTCTCACAATCAACTTCATGACAAGTGTCTCCCTCTCCTGGCTGGAGTTGGTACTATGCTATATTCTCCGTAGTTGGTGAATTTTAGCATATCTCCACAGGGGGGGCGTGTTTTTGTCGACCTCTCCTGGTTGGAATTAAGAACAACATGTGCTATAGCATCGCGTCGTATTTGGTGAGTTGCAATAAATCTTCCAACACATTGTAGGCGTAATATTTCTTTTATTTTCTTTATGGAATCAATTGTTTCATCCAAGTACATGCCCGTACCATTACACCGGAACTGAACAACATTACACTGCAACGAAACGCCCGTTGCTGTTGACATTAGCCTCCCAGAAACGAGTGTAGTACAATAGTAGCCTATTCACCGTGGTGGCCAAATGCTCTTGTTTGCTAGGCAAAACTCGTCTGTGCATTACCAAACCTTGATCATATCAGACCGGGAAAGACGACGTGTTTGTAGCCTATTCATTTAGAGAAGAGGAGAAGAGGAGAATTCACAATAAATCCCTCTCACAGCCACCGGAGGGCGAGCATTCAAAGTGAGCACGGGTGAAGAGGATAACTATACAAATCATTGGAAATCTCCTTGGATAAATTCATTTGATCGCCTATTCCCTATGGGCAAAATGCTATTGATTTTTTAAACCAATCTCTTCTTGGCTTTTCTATGGCAATCGGGTGAATACGATTTACATTGCGTTAGGAACCTTTGATTCCGGATATCATGTTGACAATGGGACACGGTTAACTGTAAAACAGGATGTTTTTCTCCGTCGTTCAGGTAAGCTTTCGTTCAATACACCTGCTTAAAACACCTGTTTAGTGTATCCTATTATAACCCAGCGAAAGAGGGAGACTTGTGGTATGTAGTTGATTCATTATTTCATTCGTTTACCTATCGTTTGCGCCGCTAACAAGCTAGCGCGAGTAGCTTGCTATTTAGCCAGATACTATAGGTTACCTATGGCTTTCGCTAACCCGTTAGCAAGTAGGCCGCGCTAGCCAGCTGGCTACTAAAGACGTGAGTGCTACTTGTTTTATTTTCTCAAGTATGTATACATTAATTCCATCAAAATGGGACAACATCTCTGATGGTGGTAATAATAGATGGTAGAATAAATCCCGTTAGTAAGTAGCTTGCTATTTAGCCAGCTCCTATAGGTTACCTATGGCTTTCGCTAACCCGTTAGCAAGTAGGCCGCGCTAGCCAGCTGGCTACTAAAGACGTGTGCTACTTGTTTTATTTTCTTAGGTAACGCTGCGGGTACAGCTCCGGGGGGGAAAAAATTACAAGACCACTGAACCATTGATCTGGCCTGCCTGCCTGCCTGGGCCTCCTCCCTGCCTGGGCCTCCTCCCTGCCTGGGCCTCCTCCCTGCCTGGGCCTCCTCCCTGCCTGGGCCTCCTCCCTGCCTGGGCCTCCTCCCTGCCTGGGCCTCCTCCCTGCCTGGGCCTCCTCCCTGCCTGGGCCTCCTCCCTGCCTGGGCCTCCTCCCTGCCTGGGCCTCCTCCCTGCCTGCCTGCCAGCCTGCCAGCCTGCCTGCATAGAGAAACTAGAGCCAGGGCTAACCCTATCATCCAGTACCCAGGTGAGAATTGTGCTACATAAATATACTGTGTAGCCTGTATAGAGAACCAGGGCATGATCCTCCCTCTTTTGTGTGTGTGTGTGTGTGTGTGTGTGTGTGTGTGTGTGTGTGTGTGTGTGTGTGTGTGTGTGTGTGTGTGTGTGTGTGTGTGTGTGTTTGCTGTGAAAATTGTGAATCCAACACCAGGCCCGTGCTAATCGCACCTGTAGTTCCTAAGATAGTCCAAGTTGAAGCACAGCCAATCACAAGCCAGATATGCAAATGAGAGTCAAACTCTTGAGGGTCAAAGTCGTTTTTATCCTTATACCTAACCCTAACCCTAACCCTAACCCTAACCCTAACCCTAACCCTAACCCTAACCCTAACCCTAACGCATTGTGGACGCTGCCTTCGGCAGCGCCACCCAACTTACCTTCTCCTAACCCTAACCCTAATTTTTCAGCCCCCCACTCCCACCCCCTCCACCACAACTTCGGAGACACAATTTCTATTATTACTTTCAGTGATGGTTTTTCACCCACTCTTCCCTCTCACATACTTATTAGGGTTAGGGTTACATTTTATCACATAGGGACCAGAGGACCGGGACAATTGCAATTGCCCAGTAAATTCATTTTAAAAACAACGCTTTTTAACCTTCATTTCTTTGACACTCATTTGAATATCTGGCTTGTGATTGGCTGTCTTTCTACTTTCATTATCTTTGGAACTAAAGGTCCACATTGCAAGGGACTGGGAGATGGAAGTCTGGGCATACCTGCTTAGACTGCTGCCCCTGCGACCCGGCCCCGGATGAGCGGAAGAAGATGGTATGGTATGGTATTTTTCAGGGAATTATTCTAAATATTTTGCACTTCAATTTTACAAACAAAACAAGGGAAGCTGAAAACATAAAACACTTGGTAATCTTAACGTTATATTTCGAGATGTGCTACTCATACTCGCAACCATGACATACTTTCAGTGAGGAGATGGGATTTTTGAATTGGTATATTTTGTATTCTAGGTTGTGTTAATCATAATCTCAATCATGGCACAAAAACAAGTATTTACTATAACCCAAAAATCCCTGGAGCTTAAGTGATTAAAAACAGTGTTGTAGTAATATCATATTTTAATAATAACAAATCCAAATGGACAATATTCATGAATTGCTGCGCATACACTTGGCTATTGTGACTGTGTCAACTATACCATTAGATACATTCCTGAGAATTTAACATGCTTTACGCTATGATTTTATTTTTAGGCTTTCCCTTTCAAAAATCGTCTTGGAGTTAAGGGCTAGTTAAAATATCATTTTATTTCACTATTGGATTCCTAAACAATTATCAAATTTTCAGAAAAACTTTACCTGTATGCAAACGTATGGGTAATTGCAAAAATCTCTAGACCTTATGTGAATACATAAGTAACACCAAAACTGAAACAGATATTCTGTGAGAATGTGTCGCCTGTGTGTCATTTGCCATGCTGCATTGCAAAACTGTATCAAAGTATTTTAAAGATATTATTTGATACAAGCATAGTCTAATTCATAAACAATGAAACAGCATTTATTTAAAATTAAAAATTATTTTTGTCTAATGACAACTCATTGGTATTTACATTCATGAACTTAGATATTGACATTTTTTCTGTCATTATTCAGCATAGCATTGGCCCTGAGTATTTTCTTCATAGGTTCTACTATGGGTGATTACTCAGCATGCATTTACGTTAGTGTTGTCAGCTACAAAAGGTAAGAAAGAGAACACATAGACCTGTCAGCAGAATCACCTGTGGGGCACCAGAACCGCCTACGAGAAGACGGCTCCCCTCTGCCATCCCACTCCTCTCCTCTTCCCCCTCTTTCTTCCACGATTCTCCCCATCATCTCTCTCCCCACCCTATCTACTCCTATCCTGTCTCTTCTGCAGGCACCCAAGGAGCAGAGGACAACTGACAAAGCTAGGAGGGACAACACGGCGACCCTTCCTCTTCAGGATCCCTGTGTAATTACGTGGGAGCTCACAATTCAAGCCTCTGATGAAGACTCAGAGGAAGACGAGGCACGGCCTGTCCCTTTGGTACCAGCTACAGCTCCCTCCTCCCCTGAAGACCACTTACAGCAGCAGACCTGCCACATGTGGAGATGAACTCTGACCCCTCTATACCCCCTACACCACCCCAGAACATGCCAACAGCCCAAACCAGACTTTCCTTCAGTAAGCCTACTGTCATCTCCCCCCAGCAACCCGGAGGCCATTTAGACATTTGAACACTCTAAACAAAATGAAAGACTGGAGGTTTCATCACATGCGGAAGATTGTCATCATGGGAGACTCCAACCTGTCCAGGATACCTCCTTTTACACACCAGGAGGTTCAGACTGACAGTTACCCCGGGGCCTCCTTCAGGCATGCCGAGTCCATCCTAGCCAAGGGCCTGCTGACCCTCCACTGACAAGCAGCCATGCATTTACCCCATAGAGGAGTACTCTCTCCTGGCTACAGGAGACATATCAAATGGCCTCCCTCTGGTCCCCTATTCGTTCATAAAAGGTCACAACTATCACATCACAATCTTAATATTTTATTCTATAAACAGGAGGTACCCATGAAATTCATTCTGTTATTATAAAATATTCATCTGTGTACCCTTTTTCATAGCCTTCTGTAAACGCTTCCTCTAAGCTTTGAGAGTCTCACAGTATCCCCAACCTTGTAGCTTTAATTACCATTTCTTGTTAATGTTGTGCCATACAAGTTCTTGAGAACTAACCTAACATTTTCTACACAAACGTCAGCAGGCTTCATCTTAATAGACCGATGGTAGCTATGGTTGTATCCATGAACTAAATCTTGAATAACCTCAACATAGCGATGAGTGTTGGCAGCTGTGAGATACCTCAATATTTGTGATTTAATTTATTTATTAAATCTCTCAACGATTCTCGCTTTGACATCATTTCCTGTAGCAAAATGTTTTATGTTGTACTTCTTCATTAACATTTCAAAAAGTGAATAAAAAAACTCCTTCCAATCCATGCGTATTTGTTTAATACATCTACTGTATGCATGTTAAAATAAATTTCAAATTATCGTTTTCCATACTGTAAGCACTAATGTCAACCACATCCAGCTGAAATTGTGAATTTATATCATGAACAATAACTCTATTTCTTTGAAAATTATGCTTTTGAGGATCTCCACGATTTATTCCAAGTATGCACTTTTCAATCCCTCTCTACCCACATAAGCACCAGGGTTTAGAAAATATTTGTCATAACCTGTTCAGACATCATAGAGCAGTCGGGCAATAATGACAAGTAATATGTTCAACATCATTTTATTTGAGTTTTCAAAATTACACATCATCTAAGAAGTTCAGAAAAGTTACACAAACATTCAGATTTCTGCTGATTAGAAAATCTGTAAACAATTTAGAAATAAAATCTACATCCACAGCCTCATTACTCAACAATTTTATAAAGTTGCTGGACACTGTCACCCTTTTGTTGAACCCCAATAATCATGCCGCTGACACAACACTTATTTATTGCCCGGGAATTTAACACTCTGGAACCCTAAGATAATTTGTTACTCATCAAACAGAACCCACCTGTTATAACACTAGTCTGGTTTGCTCATCACACGTTGTAAAACATCAAACACGGACACATCAATGTAACCATAAATTACAAAGTCACGGACATGCATACGTCACTCCTGAAGTCCCACCCTAACACACGTCATACAGGAAGTCCATATGTCACACCAGCAGTCCCACCCTATAAACCGGATGTCCAGCACACCTGTCACATCAATCTGGAAGTCCCGCCCTCAAAGGTCATAAATCACCATTATAACTTACATTTACTACTCATGCGGACAACTAGCAGACAAAACTCCACAAAGACTGTGACAAACACAAGGGCAGTTATAGGCTAAAATAGTTAGGATCTTGTATGTGTAATGATGGGAAGTCTGGGGTGATGTGATGAGGATCAGGTTTGCCTAATACTGGAGAGTCCTGGGTGTTCCGTGAATGCAGTGCTTGAAGCCAGAAGAATGGATGGTTGTGACTTATAGGCCAGCGACAGGGAGCGATGTGGACGAGTGTCCCCTGAGGAAGGCGTGATCATGGGAGGCATCGTGTAGGCAACTGTAAATCATCCTGTGATCATGGGAGGCACCATGTAGGCTACTGTAAATCATCCTGTGATCATGGGAGGCACAATGTAGGCTACTGTACATCATCCTGTGATCATGGGAGGCACAATGTAGGCTACTGTACATCATCCTGTGATCATGGGAGGCACAATGTAGGCTACTGTACATCATCCTGTGATCATGGGAGGCACAATGTAGGCTACTGTACATCATCCTGTGATCATGGGAGGCACAATGTAGGCTACTGTACATCATCCTGTGATCATGGGAGGCACAATGTAGGCTACTGTACATCATCCTGTGATCATGGGAGGCACAATGTAGGCTACTGTACATCATCCTGTGATCATGGGAGGCACCGTGTAGGCTACTATAAATCATCCTGTGTGGTGTGGTTAGTATTTTGTACATTTGTAGGGCCCAATAAGCAAATAAAACTACTATAGCCTGTTTTCCTAGGTATAATCATTCTTCGTATTCTTAATAATTTCCCCCCGTATGATAACTCATTTAACCTTTCACACATGATTTTCAAATATGCATTAACAGCCCCCCCAGCGTGAGTTTTTCTGAGCATGAGTTCAGCACTTACTCAGAGTTCCAGAATTTATAGAAACACCACGCTGCTTACTAGGTATGCATCACATTTTTTATTTCAATTATATTAGCAAACCTCTACCAGTAGTGACTGTTAAAAATTTATATTGAATAATTGTTAACCAATCTTTTTCTAAAGATTGCAGCGCAAAAGATACTGAAACGGTTCACTTATTGTATCAATAAAACATAGGCAATCTATCAGGCAATAGATGGTGTGTAAATCATTTATTTACATAATTATTAATCTCTCAAAAAATTATGAATTCCGATTCTTGCATTTGGTAATGGACAAATGCAATCAGTGAAAGTGTAGATTTTTGAAGGTTAAGTTGAGCTTTTTTCTCAACAAAAATAGTGCTGTAATACTTTTTTAGTTTGCGCCATCGGTTCGCTACTAGATCTGCCAGTTGAGCTATTGTGTGTGAACCCTACCAAAATAAACTGACGGGATTAACCCCACAGACGGTTGACATGAACGGTCACTTTGCCAGGTAAGGAACACTACATACATTGCATTGCAAGCTTCTCTCTTGGACTCTAATTCAAAGAGCTGCAAAAGCTGATTGATGTGTAACTGTAGCTAGCTAGCAAACCTCAGCTAACCACTAGCTAACAAAATGTGACCTGTAATTCAGTGCAGCGAAAATTAGTAACCCTTTTTTAATGATTGCTTCCTGGTTAATATCATAGTGTGGTCTTAAATTACAATTACAATCAGGAAATAAAGTTATAAACACTGTTTGAGCTAAATGTGAGTAAATAACAGCGCGGTCTGACCAGCCATTGTTACATCACTCGTACCTAGGCATTCTAATGATGCGTTCTGAACAATACATTCTAATCACACTGGTGTGATCGTACGCTTCAGGGACCACTCTAGCCTGATCACACTGGTGTGATCGTATGCTTCAGGGATCACTCTAGCCTGATCACACTGGTGTGATCGTACGCGACAAAGGGTTAATACAAACACATTCTTGTATTCTTCAAATTCTTTAACCATTTTAAACAAACAAATTCAGAAAATCATTATTTTTTAGACTATAGTTTGATGACCCAGTAGATGAACTGATGCTCTGGCAGGATGGTGATGCTGCGGAGGAGAATGTTCATGCTAATAGGGATTCAAATGCTAATGACGACAAATGGCGTTTGACTCTGGCGTATACTGGGGGTCTGAAAGTCCTGGTGGTTCTAGTGTTAAGGCACCAATAAACACAATGCGGTGACATTAACACAGAGACAACATGTATTACACAAAACACAGGACGATCTCTCCCTCTCTACTAAATTACTAAGTGTGTAAATATCTGAATGTCTAAATGTTCGAATGTCAAAATGTCTGAATGTTTGTAAGTGTCTCAATATCTTAAAGGTTCCAAAGTTCACTGACACGTCAGAAGAAATGTCAACCCTAACAACAATAGCAAAACAAGACCCAGAAAGTGACAACATTTGGATTTTAAACTAAGGGATGTGTGGTGTGATTGGCCATCAATAACAGGATCTGGTGCATGTAATTGTGGACACTGATTGGACCATTGCTTGACAGGAACAAATGATGATGGACTGGGGAAGGAACCAATCACAACAGGAACAAGGAAGACCTGTATAAGGAGTGACAGAGAGAAACATGGGGCAAACATATACAAATCCAGGGGACATAACACTTCATATGTTTGCATTTTTCAGTAAAAAAACAACATTGATGTTTACCTCTAGAAGGAAAAGTAATAGCAAACTGAATGATTCAAAGTAGGCATTAGGTTTTGTTAAGGATAGACTAAAACATTGCTGGCTACATGCTTCAGTAGCTACATTGTATTAAGCCTAAAGTAAAACAGTTGACGGTTATATTGCAATGGACAAAGTGCATCAACAAGGACCATATTGGTCTCTATTTCAATTGACATAGCATAGTTCACATAACGTAGTGGTCAGCTATCCGACTGTCATTGTTTTCTAAAGAAACAAACCAGCCATGGAGTGATTGGAGTCATTGTTTTCATTATAGATGTTGTATAGATTTTAGCGAACCATCTATAGTAAACTCTTTCTAATTTAACGTGTTGAATGTAGCAGTGTTTTCTCTTAAAGATGTTCTTGCTGTGGGGGGAATGTTGTTGAGCCGGGGGGGCAGGCAGAGATGTTTAAACTGCTTTTAAATGTTCTAATACTTATGTATGGATCTTTTTTCACAATATTACAATGGTTTAGTATTGATTGCATATATTGACAGCTACATTTAAATAACAAAAAATTTTTTTTTTAAGTATTAGAAAACATTTATTGGCCAAAGAAATATTGAAAAAGGATTCCATGGGGGTTTTAGAAGTTAAAGAACCCCATTAACCCCCTGATAGAGATTGCAAACTATGTTCTTCCCTCTCAAGACTGTCCTTTCCCTGTCTAGTAAAGTAATTCAAACATTTCTTATAAAAAACTAAGCATAAACTTTTAATGATGCTACAGATGCTAATGAGGCTATTCAGGTTCAAGTAAACACATCATTAAATTCAGACTGTCATCAGTTTAGCTAGTTACCTGACACTCTGCTCCCTCGTTCTCTTTTGCTGCAATGGTTTAAAATATTTGAACAAACTCATCTGAAAAATAACAATGGTTCTTAATATATCTCAATATAACTGGGTATACAGCTGTGGCAACAATATTGATAACTAGCGTAGAACCCCCTGCTATCGGCATAGCCAACATCAGTTTTGAAATATACACTCACCTAAAGGATTATTAGGAACAATTTCTCATTTATGCAATTATCTAATCAACCAACCAATGGCAGTTGCTTCAATGCATTTAAGGGTGTGGTCCTGGTCAAGACAATCTCCTGAACTCCAAACTGAATGTCAGAATGGGAAAGAAAGGTGATTTAAGCAATTTTGAGCGTGGCATGGTTGTTGGTGCCAGACGGGCCGGTCTGAGTATTTCACAATCTGCTCAGTTACTGGGATTTTCACGCACAACCATTTCTAGGGTTTACAAAGAATGGTGTGAAAAGGGAAAAACATCCAGTATGCGGCAGTCCTGTGGGCCAAAATGCCTTGTTGATGCTAGAGGTCAGAGGAGAATGGGCCGACTGATTCAAGCTGATAGAAGAGCGACTTTGACTGAAATAACCACTTGTTACAACCGAGGTATGCAGAAAAGCATTTGTGAAGCCACCACACGCACAACCTTGAGGCGGATGGGCTACAACAGCAGAAGACCCCACCGGGTCCTACTCATCTCCACTTCAAATAGGCAAAAAAGAGGCTACAATTTGCACAAGCTCACCAAAATTGGACAGTTGAAGACTGGAAGAATGTTGCCTGGTCTGATGAGTCTTGATTTCTGTTGAGACATTCAGATGGTAGAGTCAGAATTTGGCGTAAACAGAATGAGAACATGAATCCATCATGCCTTGTTACCACTGTGCAGGCTGGTGGTGGTGGTGTAATGGTGTGGGGGATGTTTTCTTGACACACTTTAGGCCCCTTAGTGCCAATTGGGAATCGTTTAAATGCTACGGCCTACCTGAGCATTGTTTCTGACCGTGTCCATCCCTTTATGACCACCATGTACCCATCCTCTGATGGCTACTTCCAGCAGGATAATGCGCCATGTCACAAAGCTCGAATCATTTCAAATTGGTTTCTTGAACATGACAATGAGTTCACTGTCCTAAAATGGCCCCCACAGTCACCAGATCTCAACCCAATAGAGCATCTTTGGGATGTGGTGGAACGGGAGCTTCGTGCCCTGGATGTGCATCCCACAAATCTCCATCAACTGCAAGATGTTATCCTATCAATATGGGCCAACATTTCTAAAGAATGCTTTCAGCACCTTGTTAAATCAATGCCCCGTAGAATTAAGGCAGTTCTGAAGGCGAACGGGGGTCAAACACAGTATTAGTATGGTGTTCCTAATAATCCTTTAGGTGAGTGTATCTTACATTGTTCCATTGTCGGAATTCTAAAACGATTTAGAGACGATTTACCTGTTTTATTTACCCTGTTTTCTTACTTAATCCGCCAACAGCCCCCACCACTTAGCGTTGGTATGCAAATGTTACCCAGGTACTAATCACCCCTCGCTGAATACCCGACATCAGGTTTTTATTTTTCATTTTTAAGCCTTGAAGATTTTAGTTTGTTTTTCAATAGAATTTTTCACATTATAGGTCACATTAAAATTGGAAAAAGTTCTGACATGATATATCTTCGTCTCATTCTTTTACATAAAAAAACCTGACATTTTCACAGGGGTGTATAGACTTCTTATATCCACTCTATTACCAGTAACTGTTTTTATTTTAGGAGAAAAAGAGAAACTTAATCGCACACACATCATATCGTCTCTCTTTCATTTTTCTCTGCTTATTTTACGGAAAATTTAGAAATTGCATACATGTTGTTTACATTCTTTTTGAGTTGTTACATGTCTACCTCAGGAACCTAGTCTAATCTAATGAATAGCAAGGGAATAGCAATGACGTCAATGGATGAATGGGCGACAACTCCCTCATCAACACAGACACACCTATGCATGTGACTGAAGTGTGATGATGAGGGTAGAAATTGTATATAATCTGAACTTGGTGAAGTAGTCAGACACAACTCAGACACTATTTACAGCGTTTAGTTGACAAGGGCAAACTGAACCCGATGATTTGACGCCCTGACAGTGTTGCAGATGCTGCAAGATTTAGATGAAGTCAGATAAAGGATCAGAAATAGATCCCGAAATGGACAAGTCGGATGTCTGGTCTTCATCTGATTCAGATATTGAAACATCACCACCAATGCCTGAGCCTCCTCGCAAAAACGTTAGGGTTATGAACCAAGAAATGAACCAACTGCGACCCCAAATGCCACTGCGAGATAAAAGTCTGGAAGAGAGCATGATTTAGATCAAATTAAATGTATCAACTTATTTCTACAAATAGGCCATAGCCTATGTGTTATTCATTCTTTGAAATGTATTGTGTTTATCAAGCAACTGTGCTTTAGGCCTAAGTATACTTTTCATGTGCATATCCTTTGACTGTCGCAAACTAGTTGATAATGTCTCTTCTTTTACCTGAGGAATTTTCATTTCTTACATTCGTATGCTAATGACGATAAACAGCGTTTGACTTTGGCGGTTACAGGGGGTAAAGAAGGCCTGGTGGTTCTAGTGTTAAATAGTGTAGTGGTTAAAGACAGTACGTCACATAGTAAACCGCGGATCGAATCCAACCTGGGCAATAACACTCATCCCTTTTAATCACGGGCCGGCGGAACTAGGCTTGCCTGGTTAATTTTCTTATTTAAGGATTTGTTTATCCAATTTCTAGAATGATTGGATTTTACCCATTAGTGTTTTACCAAGTGACTGAATGAAAGGGAACTTTAGATAATTTCTTTAACCCCTGTTAACTGAGGGAGTGGATGAGTTGGGTTGTGTGCATCTCCCGCAAAGAATAGCAGACATTTATTACAGAAGAGAAGGACTAGCCAAAAATAATAGCACTTGGAAGATGGGTATTCCAGGGGCACATGCTCTCATATGGCTTTCTTCAACATGCATAACATTTTTGGTTGAATAAGGTGACCCATTGGTGTCTTTCATTGTTGATTAAGGTGTTAGTGTGAGAGTAGACATAGTTTTTACTCAAAACCAGCATAAAGACTGATTGCTATATACATAATATGCCTTTAATATGTTCCTGGACAGTTCCTGGACTGGACCATTCAGCTATATTTATTAGACTTTACAGTACCTGAATTGGACAGAGCGACTATATTAATAAGACTTTACAGTACCTGGACTGGATGGAGCAGGTATATTAATTAGACTTTACAGTACTTGGACTGGATGGAGCAGGTATATTAATTAGACTTTACAGTACTTGGACTGGATGGAGCAGGTATATGAATTAGACTTTACAGTACTTGGACTGGATGGAGCAGGTATATGAATTAGACTTTACAGTACTTGGACTGGATGGAGAAGGTATATTAATTAGACTTTACAGTATTTGGACGGGATGGAGCAGGTATATTAATTTGACTTTACAGTACCTGGACTGAACAAATCTGCTATATTAATTAGAATTTACAGTACCTGGACTGGGCGAATTGTCTATATTAATTAGAATTTAGAGTACCTGGATTGGACGGAGCGACTATATTAATAAGACTTTACAGTACCTGGATTGGAATGAGCGGGTATATTAATTAGACTTTATAGTACCTGGATTGGATGGAGCAGGTATATTAATTCATCTTTATAGTACCTGGACAGGACAGGGCGGGTATAGTAATTAGACTTTACAGTACCTGGACTGGACGGAGCAGCTATATTAATTAGACTTTACAGTACTTGGAATGGACAGAACGACTATATTTGTGACGTTCCAGCCGGACGGGACCATTCCGCTCTGTTTCCTGTGTGTCCTTGGTTTGTCATGTCCTTGTTTGGTCTTTCCTGTTCTCGTTTTAATTAATCAGTTTATTCCTTTCACCTGTGTTTAGCCTCCACCTGTTTCTGTTCTCCTTGTTAGTCTCTGAATTTAGTTCTGGCATTTTCTCCCTGTCCTGGTTGGTCATTGTGTTGTATGTCGTTACTGTGGCGTTCCATGTTTCTGTGTTCAGTCCATTTCATACATGTAGTGCACAGCACTCAGTTTTGTTTTTCCCTTTTGTTTATATTAAAAGCTTCTTCAACAATGCGCTTACCGTCCCTGTGAAATACTGACAATATTAATTAGACTTTACAGTACCTGGACTGAACAAATTGGCTATATTAATTAAAATTTAGAGTACCTGGATTGGACAGAGTGACTATATTAATAAGACTTTATATTACCTGGACCGGAGGGAGCAACTATGTTAATATGAACTTGGGGTACCTGGACAGGAGGGATGGACTATGTTCTGTGGCTCCTCCTTCTCCATCTGCTCATCCAATCACCTCATCATCAGGGAAGTTAATATTCTCCCTGGACTGGCTGTGTTGCCTACAAACACAAATTACATACATACATTGTATATGTACGTACATGTAATAGCGACGCAATAACAACCCTAACCCTAACCCTACAACAAACTGAAATGCTACCAGAGCCAAAGCAGTACTAACTTACCAGCCATTCCACACCTGTTACATATATACTTACCCACACACACACGGTAAGGTGTGATTTTTTTTTTATATCTACATAAATAGAAGGTAAGAAAGACAGTGCTTCACCAAGTTCCTCACTGTTAGTAAAGCATCCGAAAGCAGCTTTCAGATAATGAACTAATAAGGTTATGAATAAGTTTATGTCTGAGGATTTGGCTGGGTAATAGAAGTCTTTTGAGGTTATGCTACAACAGGAGTTAGCCTTTATAGCCATGTCTGAGGCTGAGTAACAATTCTCTCGAGGTTATGCTCCAACCGGAGTTAGCCTTTATAACCATATATCTGAGGCTGTTACAGAATTCTCTTGAGGTTCTGCTACAATAAGAGTTAGCCTTTATAACCATGTCTGAGGCTGAGTAACAGAATTCTCTTGAGGTTATACCCCTCAGGGATGCATATTCAGTCCCCTCCTGTACTTCCTGTTTATGCAGGACTGTGTGGCCACACACAGTTCCAACGTCATCCTTAAGTTTACGGACAACACCACCATCCTGAGTCTCATCTCCAACAATGATGAGCATGAAAACAGAGAAGAGTTAGGCAACTTGGCAACATGGTGCCATGACAACAACCTCTCTCTTAACGTCTGCAAGGCAATGGAGATGATTGTGGACATCAGGAAGTGGAAGAGGGGGGATAATGCCCCATACACATCGATGGAGCTGAAGTGGAAAGAGTCTCTGACTTCAAGTTCCTTGGTATGTTCATCAAAGATGACCTCACCTGGTAAGCAGGCAGGACGTCTCAATTAAAACTGCTCAAAAGCTCCTTTACTTCCAACTTTTACAGGTACACCACTGAGAGCATTCTCTCAGGCTACATTACTGCCTGGTACGGCAGCTGCTCTGCTGCTGATCGCTAGTCCCTCCAGAGGGTGATGAAATCACCAGAGAGCATCATCGGCTGCCAATCTATCTTCCGTGCAAGGCATCTACCACACACAATACCTTAGGAAAACGCATAAAAGACTACAGCCACCCAGGCTATGGTCTGTTCACACTGCTTCCATCTGGAAAACATTACTGGAGCATCAGGGCACGGACTACCAGAGTTTGTTCCCCCTGGTCATAACAATTCTCAACCTGTAACATTGATCTATTGATCACATTCACACTTCAATGTACATCAGCATGTTTTCATGTACCCATTCACACTACTACACTTACATTTATTATATATTACATTATGTCCATATTCCCCATGTCTACACTGGTGCCAGTTTTCATTGGTATGTATATTTTTGCTAATATTTTTGATTGTGTCTTTCTTAATGCCTAATGCATAGATGTCACGTACCATATCACAATAATTTCATTGTTCAGAATGATGCTATGTTATTCAGCGCATTTTTCAAATAAAATACTTTTACTTTACAACAGGTGGATTTGAAACATTATCTAAAAACATTAGGGTTAACTGCAAATATTCTCTTATCATTTAGGCAAGTATTTATGCTAGTAGTATGGTAGAAATGCATTATATACACCAATCTGCCATAACATTATGACCACTGACCGGTGAAGTGAATAACACTGATAATCTCGTTATCATGGCACCTGTCAGGGTTTGGAATATATTAGGCAGCAAGTGAACATTCTATCCTCTGTCCGCATCGCAGTTTGTTGCGTATGGGGCTGCGTAGCCGCAGACCAGTCAGGGTGCCCATTGACCTTATTCACCGCGCCTCCATCTTGAAATCCAAAACGAGGCTAGGGGGTACACTCTAAACCGAAAGTTCATTGACAGAGCGCAGCAGCGGGTCATCATGGCGATACCTGTGTGGACATCAAATCTTTCATGTCTTCCCGAAATAACAGTGGACTATGTCGAAAAATGGGCCAATAAGGACTGCATGATTCCCCGGGCTTTTTTGCTGAATGGATACAGCAACTGGATCGAGGGATATGTGCACGACGTGGAAGGTAATGCACGGACGATCACAGCTTTTTTTCCATGGACACACAGAAGATGGCAAAAAAGAGAAACTTCTCTGACGTGGAGATTGAGACGATCACCAGGGAGGTAGAAAGAAATAAAATTGTTTCATTTGGCAGTTTAAAAAGCGGAATAAAAGATGATGATGTGATGTGGAGTACCATTCATTCACATTAATAATTGCATGACAAATTGTAATATTTGTCTTATTTTATGATATTTATTATTAATGACGTTTATTGTTATTTAGAAGAAGAATGTTGTTATTATTATTATTTCTATTATTATTATTATTATTTAAAAGAAGAAGAATGTCATTTTTATTATTTTGTCAGTCTGAATTATATTTTGGTCATTAAAAGCCTTTTATTACTGAACCAAATACTAAATCAAATGCTTTGGTAAAGTCACACAAATTAAACATTGAAGTCCATGTTGCACAAAACTAAACACTGAAGTTTTTTTTTTACAGTGGGACATAATATATCATATCTTTTAGTTTGTCAGTGCGTTAGGATTTTTTTTTCTGCGCATTTCTGCACTAACTCAAAACGTGCGTACACCACCTCCTGAGCTGGCGTAGGATTTGAGAGTGCCGTACGCCAACGTCCATATTGATAAATCTCAAAGTCACCGTGGTTTTGGGTGTACGCCAGGTGTACGCTGGAAATTTGGTGTACACACTTTTGATAAATGAGGGCCAATACATTTCAAAGAATGAATAACACAGGCTAAAGCCTATTTGTAGAAATAAAATTTATAAAGTTGATAGAATGTTATTTGTAATTGGATTACAGAGTTAATCAATGACGAAATGATGATTTACATGATTGGCTGCTATTGTCTTGGTGCCAGATACCAGAGCATACCTTCAGAGGTCTAATGGAGTCCATGTCACGACGGTTCAGGGCTGTTTTGGCAGCGAAAGGGGGACCTACATAATATTAGGCAGGTGGTCATAATGTGATGGCTGATCAGTGTATTTCCCACTTAAACTTTCTTGCTGGTCAATCTGTCCGGCAAAACACTCCCACCTCTATTTTGCGTAACTCCATACTTACATTCTAAACAGCATGTCATGAAGTCCTGTGAAGAAACAGTAAGTTAAGGTTAGAGACAAATTAAATGTGGTAATTATTTGCTGTCTAGTTAGGGTCAAAGGCCAGCATACTACATGGTATAGCCCCCCACAATATTTACATATTTACATGCATTAGTGAAACCCGTAAATTGCTTTTTGACTTTTGAAGTATGATTTCTCAGACTACTAATATAAGATATTGTGAATCGTCATCTAAAGCTGTCTATCAAACCTACCTCTAGTTTTCTGATGATATTATTACTTGGCTTGGATATTATTAAAGGCTCAAATTCCATTGACTCCATTCAGCAAAACCAAACTCATTATCACATAAGAATCTTCTGCCAGCTATTACAATCCTTTACAAATTAGCCTGTATATCCAAAATGCACTACAAAAATGTGTGTGTGTGTACAACTTCATACATCTACGTACGGTTGTTGTTGTTGCGGATTATGTACATGAACAGAAGAACGGTTGCTAGGGTAGCAACAAGAATCCCTCCAATGGCTGCTCCAATCACAGCAGGGTATGCATTGAAGGGAGGGTCAGCTGTAACACACACATTCATTATACACACTTATGTTCCCACAAGGCATACTCAAAATTTTACAAAATGAAAATAAAACAAGATAAGCTAGAGCTCTATCAATTAGGTTCAATATGGTTAATTGAATGGCCACCAGGTGGACATGTGTAAAACACTCAGGAGAGAAATTGTTGCTGAACACCCGGCTTATACCCTCGATATAATGTTTTTTGCTGTTTATATAATAATCAATTTCTACATGACTCAGTTTTTTGGGGAAGCTGAATAAAGATGCATTGCTATTGGCTCTAGATGTCTACTGGAGTTGGGAGGTTTTCATCTAGTTCATCACTGGCCGCTTTTCTTGGAAGCAGTTTTGTCAGAAACATCAATGTCGCAGGTTTCAGAACTGCGGCTAGAGTCAAAAAATTTCAGGAATGCTCCCAAACTGATTACAAAAATGCCGCACATGTTTGGGGGTCAATGGAACAGACAATTTTGATTCTTTCTGGAAAGAAAGCTACTTTTATAAGGCAAATGATCTCCACTCAAATCATCTCGGTGCTTTGATTTTATTTGAGCAAGTAGCCATAACACTACCCAGCAAGCAACACGCCAGTGGCCCACCGGTGGCCCACTAGCGTTTTGTTCGCTGCGGCCGTCGAGCGTTTCTGCAAAGCGTTCGGCAAGCGGGGCATCGGCAGCAGCCGCATTTTTTTATAACGCGCGTCGCAGTCGGGCTGCCGGTGGTCCACTTTCATGACAATGCCTTCTAACAATACCCTGATTAGCGGCTCACCAGCAGCCCGACGGCGGCTAGCCGCTTTTATGCAATAAAATGCCTCACACCCCAATATTAGGTTTTATTTATAATAATTCTTTATAATAATTTTGGTCATATAACAAATGACAATGAACTGAATAAAATCTAAACAATTTATTTCAAATAGTGCAAGATGCATACAAAAAAAACATGCATTATACAGCAAGTGTACAAAATAAACATGTGCAAATTAATTGAAATAAAAATGTTACCAAATCAAATAGTACAAGACGTGTCCAGCAACAGATAGTAAAAGTACAGTATTTGAATTTGAAAGTACAAAATAAACATAATACAATACAAAATAAACACGGAATAGAATGGCAGTAATATACATAAGTATGACCTAGCAGCAATCAATAGTTATTGAAAATCAGATACATCAGTGATATAAGCTTATGAATGGTGGCATAACACTACAACTAGTCAGAATTAAGAACATTCACAGAGCTATAAATATATTAAGAGGATATTGCAATCATATATATATATATAACACTGTACATAGCAGCAGTAAAAATAATATTTACAAAAAGAAATAGGCTACAGTATAGCAGCAATATTGGTTGTGCTGGAGATGTCATTCAAATTCACGGCAGGTTCCTTGTTCCATCTCCCACCTGCACGGTCAGCTGCCCCTTTCTGGTCCCTGGGGACATGGTTCTGGACAGCCTTGTCAGTGGCATCCCGGTTAGAAAGATTCTTCCTTATGGCTCCTGTAATACAGTAATCAGATATTGTACTTAAATGGTTTGACATGATTTTGAGAATTGCATGACATTCAAGACAAATTAAATGTTTCATGAAGACAACATGCTATCGTAACTATAGTCTTGTTTTTACCTGATTGTTGAGCCAGCTGTGCCTTCAGCTCGACCCTCTCTTCAGTCAGCCAGCCACTTGATCTTCTCCAAATGTTCTGAAAGTAAAGACTGACAGTTAATTATTCAGTCCTAAATATCTGGTTATTTTACAATCAGAACTCAAATTGCAGTGTCCACCAAAATGTTCATTTTTACCTTCATGTGCAGAGCTAAAACTTCCCACAAGTGTCATTCTTCCCCTTAAAAATAAACTGAAATTGACAAATAAAATTGGAAGCAACATGCTTTAATAACAAGTTAAACATCTGGGTTAAGTGAATGAACCCACACTTACCTATGTAGCCATCCTCTACATGATGGCGTGGAGTACCTCTCTGGTGCCTTGGAGTACTGTGCTTGCTCCATCCTAAAAATCTAAGTTGGTAAACAGGTAAATATGGTGAAACCAAGTAAACATTGCAGCAATTACGAGATCAACATGTAATTCACATACCTGGCATGGAACTGCTGCCACACAGTCATCCTCCTCCGGGAACAAAACTACAGAAAACGTCATCACCTGAAAGCAATGTTTAGAAAATAAGTTTAAAAAACCGGCAGCATAAGACACACACAGGCTAGCTAAGAACAATGTGGATACACAGGAGTAAGCACATATTATAAAATTCTGACTTGTTGATACACTAAGAAATACGATTTAGACAAGTTAGTTGATGATTGATATGCGATTAAGCACAAAACATCCGAACTTGAGGATAAACGAATAAACAAAATATAGTAAGCAACCAAACGTGTTAGTACACGAATAAACAAGGGTTACTGTAGGTATTTAATCTCAGGACAACCCTGTTTTTTTCTAACTCAGTTTCTCTAACTCTTTTTCCCGCCAACGTTCAGCTACCTATAACTTGACTAAATAATAATTAGAATGTTAATAGAATATTGCAAACGGTCATTGTTTAATACAAAACAGTCATTACGTTCTTACTCAGTAACCTAACAACACTTAACGCTAGTTATTTATAATAGAACAGAACTCACCATATATGTAGGTGACTCGGCGTTCAACAATTTTCGGTCTGATGTCAGAAAAATCCTTGATCTTCGTTTGTTTCGGGAGTTCATCAAATTGTAGTAAAACAATGTGATAATCCACATGTTGTATTGTCCAATTCAGAGCATATAGCTTATACACTTTGAACAAGAGTTGACGAAAGAACAAAGTCGCTAAAATGAATGTTCTAGTTTGCACAGTACAACAGCGTGGATTCCAAATAGCGTCAAGATGCCCATATGGTCTTGCCTTAAACATGCGCAATTCGTTACTATAGTGCCATCTACGGACACAGCGGTGTTTAAACACAGTAAAGAACTGTCCCCCATGAAGCAAAAGTCGATGCTATAGATCAAGTTGAGCTGGTACCATGCATAGGCGCAGATACCGTGGGTGCTCCGGGGCTCGAGCACCCACGGAAAATAGCGAGCACCCACGGAAAATAGCGAGCACCCACGAAAATACCGAGCACAAGCACCCACGTGTGCCAGACCGCCAGTCCGCCAGTAGGCTACATTCATTTAAAATTAAACTTGCCGTTCGTGATATGTAAAGCGTCTGTCACACTGTGATTGGTTATGTCGATGTTAGTGACAGCGACATAACCAGTCGCCTGCTCCAGGTGCTCTCTATCCACCAATCACAGCGTTTCTCAGATGAAAAAATGCCACTATCAAAAACTCGTAGCAGAAATTAGGGAGAAACTCCCAGAAACTATATGTGTACTTTTTTTTAATCGATATTTAGATAATAGCGCAAAACATTAATTTCCCACGAACTGATCGCGGTTAGGCCTACGTGTCAGTTAAACTTTTCATCTCCAATCCTGTATTTGTGATAAGTGGTACATTTTGAAAGATCTACTTTACAGCTTTATTAATAAGTAAATGAATAGGTGTGCGTAGTGCGTTTATATATGTATATATAGGTGTATATATAGGTATATATAGGTGTGTATATATAGGTGTGTGTGTATATATATATATATATATATATATATATATATATATATATATATATATATATATAAATGGCGTGCCCCAAGAGCACCCACGGAGGAAAACATAAATCGGTGCCTATGGTACCATGTAGTGAAAAGTGGCCATTAGTTTGTGAAAATATTATGGTAAGCAAAGGCGAGAAGTGTTTACTGTACATGTCTAAACAAAGTCCTTTATACAAGCAATAGTGTCAAAGTCTATTTTATTTAAAAACTACCAATGTTGACCAAAATTCTGTACACTAAGATTTAACAATTTTAAAATAAATCAAATAATCAGTACAATATTAAAAGGCAGCAGTCTAAGCAGGGATGCCCAGACTTCCCTCTCCCCAGACACTTCCTCCAGCTCTTCCGGGGGGACACCGAGGCGTTCCCAGGCCAGCCGGGAGACATAGTCCCTCCAGCGTGTCCTAGGTCTTCCCCGGGGTCTCCTCCCGGTGGGACGGGACCGGAACACCTTCCCTGGAAGGCGTTCCGGAGGCATCCGAAACAGATGCCCAAGCCACCTCAGCTAACCCCTCTCGATGTGGAGGAGCAGCGGCTCTACTCCGAGCTCCTCCCGGGTGACCGAGCTTCTCACCCTATCTCTAAGGGATCGCCCCGCCACCCTGCGGAGAAAGCTCATTTCGGCTGCCTGTATCCGGGATCTTGTCCTTTCGGTCATGACCCAAAGCTCATGACCATAGGTGAGAGTAGGAACGTAGATTGACCGGTAAATCGAGAGCTTCGCCTTGCGGCTCAGCTCTTTCTTCACCAGGACAGACCGATACATCGACCGCATTACTGCAGAAGCTGCACCGATCCGTCTGTCAATCTCCCGTTCCATCCTTCCCTCACTCGTGAACAAGACCCCTAGATACTTAAACTCCTCCACTTGAGGCAGGCACTCTCCACCAACCTGAAGTGAGCAAGCCACCCTTTTCCGACTGAGGACCATGGCCTCAGATTTGGAGGTACTGATTCTCATCCCCACCGCTTCACACTCGGCTGCAAACCGTCCCAGCGCATGCTGAAGGTCCTGGTTTGAAGAGGCCAACACGACAACATCATCCGCAAAGAGCAGAGACGAAATCGTGTGGTCCCCAAACCTGACACCCTCCGGCCCCTGGCTGCGCCTAGAAATTCTGTCCATAAAAATTATGAACAGAACCGGTGACAAAGGGCAGCCCTGCCGGAGTCCAACATGCACTGGGAACAAGTCTGACTTACTGCCGGCAATGCGGACCAAGCTCCTGCTTCGGTCGTACAGGGACCTGCTGCCCCCGCGACCCGGCCCCGGATGAAGCGGAAGAAGAAGAGAAGAGAGAGAAGAGAGAATATTAAAAGGGGTACAATAGCATCTCTGCTGGAAGAAAATGGCAACACAAGCAGATAAAGCAGACTAAAGCACACGCCCTCTTTTCGGCGGCTAGCCGCCAGCGTAACGCAGTCGGGCCGCTGGTGGAAAGCCGCCTGAGATGCAAATTAGCTTATGCAAATTGACATCAGGAGAAAAGCGGCAAAAGCTGGTGGCCCGCTGGCTGTACGACATTATAGCCGCCGGCGACCCGCCAGCAGCAAAACACCGGTGGTGCGCCAGCGATTGCTTTCAGGGTAGAAGCGCCAGGCCTTTTAGACCCCCAATATCTGCCAGAGCCGAACACTGTTTCTCATCATTAGCATACAAATCGTCCCTGTTAGCATGGACATTCTCCTCCACAGCATCACCATCCAGCCAGAGCATCAGTTCATCTATTGGGTCATCAGCAAACTATATAGAATAGTCAAAGAAATTATGATTTACAGATTTTTGTTTTAAATAGTTAATGAATATGAAAATGTTTTTTGTATTAAAGGTCATTCATATCATATGAATAAAACGACAAAAACTACATAGAACAATTATTTCTAAGAACAGAGGTTATAGTATTTTCATTTGTTTATTAGGCCCTACAAATGTATAAAATGAAAATTACACAACACTTAAATTATTCAAAGATAAATCCATTATAATTTAGTTTTCATTTTGATGAAATTTTGATGATGTACAAGGTAAAATAAGAGACATTAATGACTAGTTAACAACAGTGGTGAAAAAAGAGCTGAGCCGCAAGGCAAAGCTCTCGATTTCCCGGTCAATCTACGTTCCTACTCTCACCTATGGTCATGAGCTTTGGGTCATGACCGAAAGGACAAGATCCCGGATACAGGCGGCCGAAATGAGCTTTCTCCGCAGGGTGGCTGGGCAATCCCTTAGAAATAGGGTGAGAAGCTCAGTCACCCGGGAGGAGCTCAGAGTAGAGCCGCTGCTCCTCCACATCGAGAGGGGTTAGCTGAGGTGGCTTGGGCATCTGTTTCGGATGCCTCCGGAACGCCTTCCTGGGAAGGTGTTCCGGTCCCGTCTCACCGGGAGGAGACCCCGGGGAAGACCTAGGACACGCTGGAGGGACTATGTCTCCCGGCTGGCCTGGGAACACCTCGGTGTCCCCCCGGAAGAGCTGGAGGAAGTGTCTGGGGAGCGGGAAGTCTGGGCATCTCTGCTTAGACTGCTGCCCCCGCGACCCGGCCCCGGATAAGCGGAAGATGATGGCATGGATGGCACAACAGTCAAAAGATCTATGCATGAATAGTATAATATACAATTAATATCAATCAATCAATCACATTTATTTCTAAAGCCCTTCTTACATCAGCAGTTGTCACAAAGTGCTTTTAAATAACACCTGGTCTTAAACTCCAAGGAGCAAACAACAGTAGTGTTGAATTTCAGTGGCTATAAAAAACTCCCTAAAAATGCCAAAATGTAGGAAGAAACCTGAAGAGCACCCAGGCTCAGAGTGGTGTACCAGTCCTCTTCTGGCTGAATTGGGTGAACATATTAAGATTACAATTGTAATAATTAATAAATGCAAGTCTAGAGTCTATTTAAACTTAGTCCAGGTTGGAAGCATGACCAGATGGACAAGGAAAGGGACACTACAGGGGAGGGAGTGGCAGCACAGTGGCAGCTGAAATTGTCAAGTATCGTCTTGATCTGCAACACAACCAGGAGGACTTTGGACAGGGACAGCAACGGGTCTTTAAAGCCAGGTACTCCACAGGTGTAGGCCAGGACATCATGTCCTCCTTAGTTCAAAATGGGAGAAGACTGGGAAAATTCAGAAAATGCATTCCTCATTTCAAAAAGGGTTTATAGTGGAGAAGGAAAACTTAGTGGAGAAGGAGAACTGACCCTACTACCCCAGCACAATAATATAGCAGCATAAGACCTTGGGACTGAGACAGGGGGTTGGGCGACACTTTGGCCCTATCTGGGGGAGGCCCCCGAACAGGGCCCAACAGGCAGGAAATCAATCCACCCACGTTACCAAGCATCAACCAAAGGGACACCCACCAACTGCAACCACCCTGAATGAGTATTGCCAGCAGAGTACAGCCCAATTGCACAAGTGCGCAACAGAGAGACAACAGCAAGTCAGTGACTCTGCCCTCGAGAGGCATTGGAGGGAGGGCATCCCAGTGGCGATGAGAGCCCACCTGGCAAGGGTTAGGGTCAGGGTTAGGGTGAACAGTATCAAGCATTTCTGGTCACCATCACGTCCATGGGCCAGTCTATTCCTAATCATAAACCGTGCTGTAAAAGAATAGTCTTTAATAGACACTTTTTTTTCACTGAGTTTGCATTTCTAACCTTAATTGGCAAATCATTCCACAGTAGTGGATCTCTATGAGCAAAGGCCCTGCCTCCGTCTGTTTGTTTAGAAATTCTTGGTACAATTAAAAGGCCTGCATCTTGCGATCGTAGGTTACGTGTAGGTATGTATGGCTGGATCATTTCAGCAAAGTAAGTAGGAGCAAGTCCATGTATTGATTTGTAGCTCTAAACCTAACAGGCAACCAGTGTAAAGAGGCTAGTACAGGAGTAATGTGTTCAAAATGTTTTGTTCTAGTTAGGATTTTAGCAACCGTGTGCAGCACTAATTTAAGTTTATTTATAGATTTATAAAGATAACTGGAAATAAGTGCATTGCAGTGATCTAATCTAGAAGTAACTAAAGCATGGATTTTTCTGCATCAGTTTTTGATAGAAAGTTTAAGATTTTTGCAATGTTTCAAAGAAGGAAATAAGCAACTCTTGAGACATATTTTATATGTTCAACAAAGGAGAGGTCAGGGTGAAGGGTAACGCTGAGGTTTCTTACAGTTTTTTCACAGTGAGATCTGCCAACAAAGCTCTTTGTTTCTTGGGTCCTAAAACAAGCATTTCTGTTTTCTTGAGTTTAAAAGCAAGAAGTTCTCCATCATCCACTTCCTAATATCTGAAAGCATGCGTCCAAAGTAGCTAATTTTGGCGCTTCTCCTTGCTTCATTGAAATATATAAATGTGTATGATCAGCATAAGTGAAAGTTGACATTATGATTCCAGATTACATCACCCAGAGGCAGCATATATAGTGAGAACAATAATGGGCCCAGAACCGAGCCTTGAGGAACACCAAAACATACCTTTGACTTGTCAGAGGATATGCCATCCACACTAACAAACTGATATCTTTCAGATAAATAAGATTTAAACCAGGCTAGAACATGTCCACGTAGCCCAATATGGGTTTCCAGTCTCTCTAAAAGGAGGGAGTAATCAATAGTGTTAAAAGCAGTACTAAGATCAAGGAGCAACACAATGGATGTGGAACCTTTTCTGAGGCCATTAGAATCATTTGTTACGAGTCCAGTCTCATTACTGATGGGGTCTGAAACCGGACTGGAGCTTTTCAGAAATTGTATTTGTCTTCAGGAAGGCATTCAGTTGTTGGGAAACACATTTTTATGCAGTTTTTCAGAGGAACGGGAGGTTCAATATTGGCCTAGAATTGTTTAATATGTCGGGATCAAGATATGATTAGACAGAAATACTGTCTCCATTGCGACCGTCATTACACCGTTAGTATTACCAACTATATTTCTATTTATAGCACACAACTCTAAAGGTTTCGATGGTTACATCTTGATGCAGTACCTTGCTAACAATGGTATTTGCAAGACACTTATTGCAAATGGTAGCAAGCTCATGATTTAACAGATAGATAGATAGACATTCAATCAGAGATACATTGATAGTCATTGCATCCTACTGATGAAGCTGGCAGCCTTGCCAAGTGCTATGGGTTTTAAGGATTCGGAAAAAGGCTACTTTCCTTACAAGTTTAACATCAAGGAGAATGAGAACTATGTTGGCCCCCATCCGGAACCGCATTACTACGGTGTGAATACCATGATGGCTAAAGAAACAGATGAGTTTTAGCAATGGTACGCAACTGTCTCTGCAGATCCCTTTTTCATGCAGGATGAAATAAACTACTTGCTCTCAAGATGTGGTCATCTTGTGCACGGTCATCCAAAGTGTCATTGTTCAGCAAGCATCAATCCTGTGACAAAGATTCAATATGGGTTGATGCACCAACAGTGGCTGACAAAGCTTAAGGCTTTAAAAGAACAACATAATGTACATGTTCAATACATATGGCGGCGTGAGTAGAATCAGCTTAAAAACACATCTGCAGATGTCAAAGACCTTTGATGCTCCAGAGCGCCTGAACCCACGGGATGCTCTTTTTGGCGGTCGTACCAATGCAATTAATTTGCAGTTTACGACTCGAGAAGGGGAGACTATTCAGTATAACGATGTCTGTAGTCTTTACCCATTCTGCAACAAGACAAAGACTTATCCGATTGGGCATCCAGACATAAACTTTCAAGATTTCAAACCGCTAGACACCTACTTTGGTATTGTTAAGGCTACGGTGTGTCACACCGTAGGTCGGCGGTAAGCTGTTATTTCCCTTGTGTAAATTATGTGCAGAGTCTGAAAACCAGGCAACTGATTGTTCACATACTGATTCAGAAAGATATTTAACTGGTACCTGGGTTTCTATTGAGCTGGTTAAGGCTGTTGAGAAAGGTTATCGCATTATGAAATATTCAAAGTCTGGGATTTCACCAGGACATTAGATGATCTTTTTGCAGATTACATGAGAACATTCCTGAAGCACAAGCAGGAAGCTAGCGGCTTCCCGCCATCTGTGGTTGGCGATGATGCTAAAGACCAGTATATCCGTGAATATCATGAAAAGGAGGGTTTGCAGCTTGACAAGGAAATTTTGTTGTGAACAGTGCTAGGCGATCTTTGGCTAAATTTGCAATGAATAGTCTTTGGGGTAAAATGGGTGAGCGGTCTAACCTTAAGAACACAAAGCTAATTACAGATCCGGAGGAGTTTAGCCACTACTTTTTTCCCGTAAAATAGATGTTGGTTATCTGTATTTCATCTCAGACACTGTTGCGATGGTACAGTGGCGTTACACAAAACAGACACCAATCAAACCACGTAAATGCAACATTTTTATTGCCACGTTCACAACCGCTTATGCTACACTCGAGTTGTGTTCAGATAAGGTGGTGGGACAGCCCGCCTTTTGGGTAAATGTTACACAAGACAGATGGGCAACAACTTACCACACCCCTTCTAACATTTTAAATAGATACGGATTGTTCATGTCTTAAGGCAGAGACTCCTCGGATAATTATGTTTGTAAGCATTTGACGCGTCTCTGTTATTTGCAAATAATTTATAAAACTGTTAATTGTGGCAAGAGAATTTTGTCTCTGTTTCTTACGCCTTTAAGAGTGTCGATCGATGGAATTACCATCACAAGACGCTAACATGATTTATTCATGTTGGCAACCGTTGTATGACAAAATGTTGAAGTTAAGGGAGATAACCTTTATAGAAGGTATACCAACATCGCTGTGTGATGACAATCTATTACCGATTCAGAAAAAACAACCTTTAAATTATTGACGATTTAATGAAAAGTGCATCAGAGAGTTTGGAGATGGAGAAAGTTTTCACACAATATTCACACCACCATAACCTGAGTGCAATTTACCTTGTTCAAAACATGTTTTTTAAAGGCAAATCTAGTAGAACTATTACCTTGAACACAAACTTCCTCATCTTGTTTAAAAACCCTGGTGACAATCACCAGATTAGTGTTTTAGGCAGACAGATATACCCCAGTCTTTCTCGATTCTTCATGGAGAGTTTTAAAGATGCATCTGCCATTTGGTTATTTATTTATTTACTTTAAAGCTACAACTCCAGAGAAAACCATCTGAGAACGGGGTTATTTTCAGGGGATTGGCCTGTCGTGTACGTTCTTAAGAAAGTTTGAACGCATTCATAGAAATGTACCACTTTTGAAGATGTTATTTAGGGCACCGGCAAGTCAACTAAAAGTTTTTTTTAGAATCAACTTCCACCGACCTCATTCTATCACTCTGTGATATAGCGCTTCATCTAAGGCACGGAAATATACCCTTAACAGAATCTCATCCCACGAAAAGTAAAGAGACAAAAAGCCAAAATTATATACATGTCTAGAAAGATCACTTCAGTCACAAAGAAAAGAAAGACCATCAACCAATCTGGAGGTTTTCTACTACCATTACTAAGCATTGCAGTTCACAAATACACTGACTTTAAGTTTATCCGGGTCTGAGACTGGGGTTTATGTAGTAAACATGACTGAGACTAAGCAAACTGTTGACCGAAATGTTAACCTTGTTGATGACATTTTGGATAATGTGCATGCGAGGCGTAGGAAGAATTTTGAATATCTTCTTAACAGAATGCACAGGTCTAAAGATTTGACTTCATGGACTTCAAAGGGTGAATTCATTTTCAAAGGAGAGATAATCAAGGGTTCGCACCTGTTGGATCTGGTTAAAAGTGTGACAGCAACCAATAAAATTGCTGATGATAGAAGGCCATTGGGGTGGGGGGTGTTTTTAGAGGCTTTGGCATTTCTCAACATGCCTTTTACAACTATTCCAAATGAGCTTGTAAGGCGTAAAATCAATTTGTGTAAACAAACGTCTGGCGACACAATGGATGATTTAGCCACTCCTGGTTGATAACCAGATTTAGCAACTGGTTATCAACCAACCAAAGCTTTCTTTGTAACCCCTACCAAGGACCCCACAAAATGGCTTCCATTTTAATGTGTTTTTGTTTTACGCTTTTATCATTTGTGACTCATGGTCAGTGTATGTTTTACCTTGAATAATTGTTGAATGAAAAATACTATGTAAACATTGATGTGGTTTTACAAATGGGTTTATTTTTTAATAATAAAGCTGACATACATATTATTTAATTTTCTATTTCTTCAACAACCATGACATATTAAATGATTCACAAGATTGAGCATGTTGTATGCATGTTGTAAACATTTGCTTATCACGCTTACTCTGGTACATCTTAGCTACAAACTTTGAGACTAGCGCATCATTTTCTCATAAATCATCAACATAAAAAGACATAGCATCTTTATAACTCAGACCTCTTGTCATTAGATAGAGAAAGAACACACAATGTTGTCCACACATGGTTGAAATCATGTCCTGTACTTGTTTTGAACTGTATTCCACATTCTCACAAATTTGCAGAAAGGCACTGATTGAATACGTAAAAAATACGTAAAATCTGGGGGGTTTCCAAAAATGTCATAAAACCTTCCAATGCCATCGTCTGTTATGTAAATAGCCAGCCAGTGCTCCCCGGGTTGAATGCTTGGGTGTGTATTAACAATCATCATTTATTCAACATCTCAGACTGGTCCACTAGGTAGTTGGTCGCATGCCAACACACCATAGAAATTAGTCCTAGATGAAAATTGGTTCATCACACCGGACAACTCTGCGGTATCATTTCCACACTGTTTTCCTAATTGCAGTCAACCATGACTTGTGGCCAGTTTGACACTTCGATAATGGAGTAAAACATTTAATAAACAACTAAATTAATTGTGTGGGGTAGTGGTTGTATGAACCTCATCTCAAGTCGTACATTCCCTGACTTGATCAAGGATAGGTGCTGACAACATTCCTCATCTGGCGCACAGTTGAATGCATGAAGTCGTGTAAGAAGTCAGACCTGTCAATAGCCAAGGATGGTCCTTTAGGTGTTTTCCTGAAGCTATGAAGTTGCTACTCTGACTAATTAAACGATCACCCAAGGAGACATCCACTTGTGAAAATAGGGTTGCTATTGGGTAGTTGATAACCCCAACCCGTGCTCCGGCATCAATATTAGTTCTGTTCTGTTTAGTGACTTTTACACGTAGGTACAACAAAGTATTATTTAGATCAACGTAGTCTTCGCCATTTCCTGCAATAAAGAACTCCAGAGGGGCTGCATCTGATATTGCTGATAGGGTTGGAATTTCAATGTATGTATTTTTCTCAATAGATGTCTGTGTGAAAGTAACTGTGAATAATTACATCTCTGTTTTCATACATTCACCAGACATGGTGTAGGAGTGCCATCTTTCTAAAATATATTCTTAATCAGCTTTGCAGTGTTCCCTTTGAGTGTCTTCTTTTAACCGTTGCTCTACTTTTTGTCTCATTCCTGCATTTTTTACTCTTGGGTAGGCTCCTCCTACCAGGTGTTCTCTTTCTAACACCTCATAAGTCATAATCATCAATCCTGATCCGGTCTGCTGTTTTTTTTTGTCATGACAACACTGCTGACAACATCACCAACCACACTGAACAAAATTATAAACGCAGCACTGTTGTTTTTGCCCCCATTTATCATGAGCTGAACTCACAGATCTAAGACTTTCTCTATGTACACAAAAGGCCTATTTCTCTCAAATATTGTTCACAAATCTGTCTAAATCTGTGTTAGTGAGCACTTCTCCTTTGCTGAGATAATCCATCCACTGATTAGACAGCATGATTATTGTACAGGTGTGCCTTAGGCTGGCCACAATAAAAGACCACTCTAAAATGTGCAGTTCCATCACACAGCACAATGCCACAGATGTCACAGGTTTTGAGGGAGCATGCAATTGGCATGCTGACTGCAGGAATGTCCACCAGAGCTGTTGCCCGTGAATTGAATGTTCATTTCTCTACCATAAGCTGTCTCCAAAGGCATTTCAGAGAATTTGGCAGAACAATAACAATTTCTTCGAAAATGTATAGCTACAGGCCTGTATATCGTGCATGTATCCTGGGTGAATAGCCAGTGATCTGCCTCGCCATTTTTGAGGATCTCCCTGGTTTTCTCCAAGTGTGCTCTTTTCTCTACCCACATAAGCACCAGGGTTTGCCGGGTTTTAGTAAATACTTTTCATAACCTGTTCAGACATTGTAGAGCATTCTGTCAATAATGAGAAGTAATACATGTTTAACAGTTTTTGAAATTACACATCATCCAAGAAGTTCCGAAAAGTTACACAAACATTCAGATTTCTGCTGATTAGAAAATCTGTAAACAATTTAGAAATAAAATTACTTAACAATTTTATTACACAAACATCTGTAACATATGTAAACAAACATAACAGGTGCCCAATTTTAAAGTATTTTTTGTCAGCATTTGAAAATGTTAGAAGTTTATACATGAAGTTGTTTAGAGCCATTGATTCAACACCGTTTTAAACAATTACGGTCAAGCAACAGGTCTGTTCCTGACCTTTTCCATATGCATGTTCAGATTATTAAAATGTTTTATACTGACATGGTCTTGGTTATTAAAAGGTCTAAAACTATCAATACTGCCCTTGATAGCTTTGTGCATCAACTGTTTAATCACTAAACCCACATAGGATTTGTTTATATAAAGAGGGGAGAACACGTATTTGATACTCTGCTGATTTTGTAGGTTTTCCCACTTACAAAGCATGTAGAAGTCTGTAATTTGTATCATAGGTACTCTTCAACTGTGAGTGACGGAATCTAAAACAAAAATCCAGAAAATCACATTGTATTATTTTTAAGTAATTAATTTGCATTTTATTGCATGACATAAGTATTTGATCACCTACCAACCAGTAAGAATTCCGGCTCTCACAAACCTGTGACACTATTACAGACCTCTACATGCATTGTAAGTACGAAAACCTGCAAAATTGGCAGTGTATCAAATACATGTTCTCCCCACTGTACATGTAAACACAACAACTGAAGTTACCCATCCTTAGACAACAGACTCTTTGCTTTCGTTGCACCAAGATGCCACTGCGTGGCATACATCCATGTATTCATCCCTGTTCTCACTCAGTCTCTGTGTGATGTTCGGCACCAACTTGAGCTCATGCAAGTGAACAAGTTCTCAGTGGCCAAGTGAACATTGGTCAGCGGTGCATGAAACCTCAATGTGTTCAAAGCCTTGACCAACACATGTTTTCAGTCGCGGTGTTAAAACTGTCTCCACGATATTATCATAATGGGTCTCAAAAAAATTATCAGGCGGGTTGAGACAAGAATGTCTTCTCTGGCTCGGGTGGTCCACTTCACATCCAATGCATGCTTTGTGGAGAATAGCCGCCACAACAGAATCATACCCAATGTTGCTTTGATGATCTTTAAACCTTTTGGTGCAAGGTGTTTGTCCATTTTATGATAACTCTTGTCAGCATTTGAAAGGTATGACCGATTAAAAGGTCCAAGCTGATCACCAAACCAGTCAAGTCAATTATAGCTTCTTGTTGTGTATGCCTGTGGAATCGAACTGTCGGGGTCCGGGGTACTGTAGAAGTCTACAGTGTTGTCAGCCATGGCGTCACACAGCCAGGCCTCAACCTTGTGGAGTTCAAGCTTCGGCCATGAATAACGTGCATATTACTAGACACATAGTTTCCCCTAACTCTAATTATACCCATGAGATCTCTAACACTAATCAACCTTGAGAGCGCATTTGATAATTGCTTATGTTTCAATTTATTTTGGCGTTAAGGTAGTTTGTACATTTCTGCATTAAAGCTGACACTTATTGTACCTATTATTTTATCTATAGAAGCACTTGCAGTTCTTTAGTAGTGCCAGCGGTTACATTTCTATGTTCAGTGACCTTTGGTTCTGTTTCTATGTTTTCGATTGGTTTCACCTGTGTCTCTCGTTAAGTCTTCACCTATATCTTGTTTACCATGTCCCTATTTAAGCTCCTCCTGTCCTAGTGTTGTCATTGTGTGATGCTGCTGTTTTAATGTTAGTGCCTTACTTTATTAATGTAAGTACATCTTTATTAATGTTAGTCCATCTTTATTAATGTTAGTCCATCTTTATTAATGTTAGTCCATCTTTATTAATGTTAGTCCATCTTTATTCAAAGTTTTTGAAGAAAACAACTTTTTGTTGAGTACCTCTGCGCATGTGTTCTGCCTCCACGTGTACCAAACCATTACAGTTGCAAAATTAAGTTAATTGCACAGTGAGGGGTCCCATTGGCAAATGTGTTCCTTGTAAAGAGTTTGGCTTATGGTCCAACTGTGAAAACTATATAAAACGGGATGAGTGACATTAGCTTGCAAAGTCGTCACATTTACAGATTTGTTACAGCGCCAAAATGAGTTTTATTGGTATGACACATTTCACCTCTGAAGTTCAAAGTTTCTTCTGTTTTTGTCTTCATAGAGTGTGGGGAATGTGTTAAATGTAGTGTAAATGGCTGAGGCTAATCCAAAAGTGAAAGCTCACCTGGTGTTTTGGGGGGGGAGGGGTGTCCAAGGGTTCTGTGATTGACAGCTGTGATGCGTATCTGGTAGGTGTCTGTTGGGGTCATGTTACCCATCGTGTGAGCCCTCTCTACAGCTCCCAACACCGCCACCTGCTGCCAAGGAGAGGAACTACCCCTCTTCTCATGTAACAGCTCCTGCAACAACAAACCATTCATAACAACAGATCTATATTTAAATCTCCTAGAAATTTCATATTTATATCAATATATATACATGGCATGAGGGCCTGACGTCCTCTAGTGAGACCTGTGCTCACAGCCCAGCACCATGCAGCTCAATTGGCATTCGCCAGAGAACACCAGAATTTGCAGGTTCACCATTGGTGCCCCGTTCTCTTCACAGATGAGAGCTGGTTCACACTGAGCACATGTGACAGACGTGAAAGAGTCTGGAAATGACATGGTAAACATTTTGCGGCCTGCAAAATCATCCAGCATGACCGGTCTGGGGAGGCATATCTTTGGAGGGACGCACAGACCTCTAAATGCTAGCCAACAGTACCCTGACTGCTGTTAGGTACTGTGATGAAATCCTCAGACCCATTGTCAGACCTTACGCTGGTGCAGTGGGCTCTGGTTTTCTTCCTGGTGCAGGAAAATGTCTGCCTTCATGTGGCCATGAATGTCTAGGCATTTCCTGGATATTGAAGGCATTGATTGATACCAAACCAGATCATATGAACCGCATCTGGGGAATGAATGCACAGAAAGATTCAGGAAAGATGTCCAGCAATGCATGCTCCACATCTCCTCCAAGTTTGAGAATGGTGCAGGCCCTGAGGCACCCTGGCAAAGGCTGAAGCAGCAGACTGGTTCCCTGACGTCGGAATTTCCCCTTAAAAATTGCAAGCACGCTGCCAGATATCACAGGGACTCACCACTTCCTACCACACCTGTGATGGCAATTTCTAAAGTCCAAATAGTTCTATGAAAATGGTAGGTAAGACAGGAGAAATCAATTGCGCAATAAACGGTTTTAATTTTACTTGCAAGGAGAAAGTATACAGGTTACAAGGTAACAGTGGATAGTCTCTAAATAAAAACATCATTTCGACAGTATTTATTACATAGGAAAAGGGGTGTGGTAAGATGCTGCCATCTGTCTTATGTCAATCAAACACATTCCCTTTGTTCTATCACACAAGTCAAATGCTATCTTCCCCCACCTTATCCTTCCTGCCATAATGTTTACTGTTGTGTTTACCCAAAGGGGCCAACTGACCTTACTGCCCCCTGTTGTATCTTCTCCTATCCTGTCCTAAAACCCATTGATCTGCATCTGGAGAGACAATAGATGCCCCTTATGCAAATACCAGATCCCCCACATTCCTCCACCTATCTTAACAGTGGGACTCAGTCCTTTACTCAGTGAGAATACATTGTATAAAGAAATTTCCACAACACACCCCAACCCTGCTCGCAAGCACGGCCCTACCTGTCTCTCTAAACCTCAAAGATCACCAACACTGGGGGGATGAACGAACCCCCCACACCCAACAGGGACAGCGTGTCCAGCCCATGCAAATTACGAATGTCAGCAAAAACTCAAGTAGGTTCGCACCCACATGCTAGTGAGACCAGAGCACATCAGACTGAGTGAGTAACCTGATGATTAAATAGTCAGCATGAAATCCGATATTGTGATAGGAGCGTTCCCAGTGTCAGCTGATACAACACTGACCAATGCCAACTCAGGTTTCCTGGCTGAACTGGCTATGCTAATTTACATTCAGACAACTAGCTGAATGGTATCATACGTATCCTGTACATTAAATTCCAACATGCAATCAACCACTTGTTTTGAGCAGGTTGGTGATGATAATAGCTTCTGATCAATGGCTAAAATGTTAATGTAAAATGTAAGCTGATTACACAGTGGATGGTCAGTGAAATCCCATGTTGGTTAGCAGGAATATATTAATATTTATAAAACACTATTATATTCATATGAATGAAATGCAATGTACTGATTGGGCCTGGTTTACTGGACTCACCTGTTGGTCAGCAGGAATATATTACTATTTAATAACCACTATTTAATTAATATCAATGAAAGGCAATGTACTGATTGGGCTTGGTCTCCTGGACTCACCTGTTGCTCAGCAGGAATATATTACCATTTAATAACCACTATTTAATTAATATCAATGAAAGGCAATGTACTGATTGGGCTTGGTCTTCTGGACTCACCTGTTGCTCAGCAGGAATATATTACTATTTAATAACCGCTATTTAATTAATATCACTGAAAGGCAATGTACTGATTGGGCCTGGTTTACTGGACTCACCTGTTGGTCAGCAGGAATATATTACTATTTAATAACCACTATTTAATTAATATCAATGAAAGGCAATGTACTGATTGGGCTTGGTCTCCTGGACTCACCTGTTGCTCAGCAGGAATATATTACCATTTAATAACCACTATTTAATTAATATCAATGAAAGGCAATGTACTGATTGGGCTTGGTCTTCTGGACTCACCTGTTGCTCAGCAGGAATATATTACTATTTAATAACCGCTATTTAATTAATATCACTGAAAGGCAATGTACTGATTGGGCTTGGTTTTCTGGACTCACCTGTTGCTCAGCAGGAATATATTACTATTTAATAACCACTATTTAATTAATATCAATGAAATGCAATGTACTGATTGGGCCTGGTCTTCTGGACTCACCTGTTGCTCAGCAGGGGCTGTAGTTGTATCATCTTCCCCCTCTCCTCTCCTCCCCAGTGCCGTGGAAAGTCTACGCTCCAGGATGAATCCAGTCAGCCCTCCTCCCTCTCCTCCTTCACCCTCTCCCTTTATCTGCCACTCCAATTCCACCTGAAGACGCTGTCGACTCCTGTACACCAGCCGCACCAGGGTCACATTGGGGGGCATAGGGTACCCTAGGAATCAGGGTAGAGGATGGAGTAAGATGGGATAGAGTGGTAAAGGAAGAATACCAGATTAAGATAGAGAGGAATACCAGATTAAGATAGAGGAAGACAGCAGTAGTAATGAAAAGGAATTAGGATCACCATCAGTTTGTCGTTTTAATTTTTGTGTGTTTAATGACTAATTGTTTGTTGATCCGTCTGTCCAGAACAAATATCATAACAAATCTTATTATTCAGCAACAACATAACATGAAATTGCTATTATATCTATTTAATTACTGGTCGTATTCTTGAATAACATAACAGGAATCTCGCTCTTGACCAATTGCGTAACAGGGATTTTCCTCTTGACCAATACCGTAACAGGGATCTAACACCTGACGCATAGCTTAACAGTGTAACAAGGATATAATTACATTTAAGCAGTTTAGCAGACATTTCATTGCTGTTCTTATTGTTGAACAAAAACATATAATGAATCTTACTCTTGACCAATAGCGTAACAGGTATCTCGGTCCCTCCCACCGCATTGTTAGCAGAGCACCAGTATTGGCCGCTGTCTGTTTTTCCGTCTGTCTGTAGGACTGTCAAGTTGGCCCACGCCGCTGCACGACGCAGAACATACTTCCTTGTGGCCAGAGCTTCCTGGACTTCCTGTCAATCAACCAATTACCTTTCAACTCAGGTAATATTTTGTTAACCAAATACCCATCTTTAAACTATACAGTTCAAAACATACAAACATAACAATTACTGATGTGGTTAGGGTTTGGGTTAGGGTGCTCAAGTATTTTATAGTCACTGAAGTACTTTCTGTAACATATATCCTAACATTACTCCACAGCACAGGCTGAAACACCTATCATTAATCTTCTAATCAGGGAATGATTGAAACCCAGAAGACCAGGAGTCAAATTCATCAAGCATGTATGGAAACGTATGAATTTAATGGAGAATGCTTGTAAGCATAGAAATGTGTGATTTATGAAATGCTTGTAAGCATAGAAATGTGTGATTTATTAAATTATAATTTGACAATTTTAAGCACACTAGTAGGAGATCACATCAATCCTAGAATAGCACTCACACATGTTTGTATCAGGGGGAGGAGCCACGGGCATGGCTGAGGAATGAGTCATTGGTGATCTATATAGGTAATTAGGGGCTTGTCAAAATGCAAATAGCCACGGTAGGTAGATAATATTCATCATTCCTGCTCTTGCCTGGTCTGAGAATGAGGTGCCTTTCTCAGACAACAGCATCCTTAACCTTTTCACACGTGAGTTTCAAATATTCCTTACCGACCCCCCAGCGTGAATTTTTTTCAGTTCAGTACTCTCTCCAGCGTTTGAACTCACTCCAGCATTTGAACAGTCACCTTGCTAGGTAAGGAACACTACATGCATTGCATTGCAAGCTTCTCTCGTTGACTCCAATTCTAAGAGCTGCAAAAGTTGGTTGATTTATAACTGTAGCTAGCTAGAAAACGTCAGCTAACCGCTAGCAAATGTCAGCTGCCCGCTAGCTAACAAATCGTGACCAGTGATTCAGTGCAGTGAAAATGAATAAACTATATAAAAAGCATACAACGGGTAACGTAACTTCTAGAAGGTTTTTACAATGGTTTTGATCGGTAGTCGCTAATATAATTTGTTTTTGTGTATTAGTGTTGGCTGTCTGTTGGTACGTAAGTAACACTTCTTATCCCGATTTGATTGCTTTCTACCTGGTTAATATCATAGTGTGGTCTTGAAACAATTACAATCAAGAAATAAAGTTATAAACACTGTTTGAGCTAAATGTGAGTAAATAATACCGTGGTTTTACCAGCCATTGTTATGTTACTTGTAGCTAGGCATGCTAATGGTGCGTTCTAAACATGACGTTCTAATCACACCAGTGTGATCGTACGCTTCAGGGACCACTCTAGCCTGATCACACTGGTGTGACCGTACGCGTCAAACGGTTAAAGTGGGCTGGGATAGAAAATACAAGCAAATAGTCCTGGAGAACCCAGCAATCCTGACGTGTCCTTGGAGTGGGTAGGGCTAGAAAATACAGGCAAATAGTCCTGGAGGATCCAGCATGCTTTTTCTTCCTCGGGCACAGGGTTAAGGTTTGGGGTCATTTAAGGCTGAAATGTTTTTGTTTTTCATAACCTTTTCTAATTTGGGATGGATTCAGACCTGGGACACAAAGTGAATGCAATTAACCAGCAGGGAGAAACAAAAAACTTATGTTTTGGCCCTTCAGGACTAGAGTTAAAAAGCTTGACTTTACAGTATCCTAGACCTAAACAATTGGAATATATTTTAAAGTTACAAAGACCCCTGAAGTAGTTTAAAGTAACATAGAGAAGCTCAGTGTCACAAGACACAAGGAGGGATAGGGCATTTACCTGTTCAACTTCCTGTCTGCGGTTGTTCAGCCAGACAATCTGATCAGCTGGGGGATAGTTGGCATGCAGGATACAGGTAAGCTGGACATCATTGCCCTCAAACACAGACACCATACTACGCTGGGTCAACAAGACTGGAGCCTCTATACACACACAGAAACACACACACATACAACACATATACATGAGTCAAATCCTAGGCATTTGACACCATACTATGCTGGGTCAACAAGACTGGAGCCTCCATACACACACAGAAACACACACATAAAAAACGTTATGTTATACATGAAGGGAGGAAATAAAGATACTATCTTGTATTGTTGTAGAAACAGCATCTCAAGTCCTAGTAAAGCCCCAAGTCCTAGGCATTTGAGTCTGTGTCGAGTCACCAGTCACTACAGCTACGACCGAGTCGAGTCACCAGTCACTATAGCTACGTCCGAGTCGAGTCACCAGTCACTATAGCTACGACCGAGTCGAGTCACCAGTCACTATAGCTACGGCCGAGTCGAGTCACTACAGCTACGACCGAGTCGAGTCACCAGTCACTATAGCTACGTCCGAGTCGAGTCACCAGTCACTATAGCTACGTCCGAGTCGAGTCACCAGTCACTATAGCTATGTCCGAGTCGAGTCACCAGTCACTATAGCTACGACCGAGTCGAGTCACCAGTCACTATAGCTACGTCCGAGTTGAGTCACCAGTCACTACAGCTATGACCGAGTCGAGTCACCAGTCACTACAGCTACGTCCAAGTTGAGTCACCAGTCACAACAGCTACGTCTGAGTCAAGTCACTAGTCACAGCTACTTGCTTAGATCATGGTTTTGAAGTAGAGTGTGGTAGAACCAAGCAAGCAAGAAAGTATGTTTATTTATAAGTCACAATTCAATGTACTTTACTAAAAATATAGCATAAAAACAAATACTCAAATGAAAACATCAAAACAACATAATAATAATAAAACATAGAATAATAACATTAGAAATAGAATAAAAAGGTGATAAAAACATAGGATACTATAAGAGCTGGATGGCTAAACATTACGGTTCATAAACACTTAGTCATAGGCACGTGAAAAGAGAGGTATTTTTAACCTGGATTTAAAAATGGATACCTTTGGGGCACGTCTAAGGTCTTCTGGTAGTTTATTCTAGTAATGTGCAGCATAACTGCTAAACGCAGCTTGACCATGTTTAGTTTGGACTCTGGGCTTTTTTAAATGACCTGAGTTCTTGGATCTAAGAGCCCTGACTGGAAACCAGTGCAAATATTCTTGGTCCTGGTTAACATTTTAGCAGCAGCATTCTGAATGAGCTGCAGCTGTTTTACCATCTTTATGGGGAGTCCAGTTAAGAGGCCATTAGAGTAGTCAACCCTACTAGAGATTAAAGCATGGATGTGCTTCTCTTGGTCTTTTGGGACACCAAGCCCTTGATTCTGAATACATTTTTAGGATGATAGAATGCTCTTTTGGTGACCACTTTTATATGAAGGTTAAATGTGATGTCTGAGTCTATCAGAACATCAAGGTTACACCCTTGGTCCCGGGTTTTTAGGGCCTGAGAATCCAGCTCTTTATTAATACTTGTTCTTTTATTTTTGTTGCCAAACACAATGATCTCTGTTTTATCTTGGTTTAATTGTAGTACATTTTGGTTCATCCAGGTATTTATATGTGCTCTATACAGATACACAGTGTGTCTATTGAGCTGTTGCCATATGGTTGGAAAGCCATTATATTTGAGTATCATCTGCATAGCTATGGTAGTTGTTCTGTAGAATTTGGCCCAGAGGTAGCATATAGGGATTGTGGCAATTTGCTAATTGACTTTAAATCCGGCAGTAAGCAATAGGCTACTGTATACTCTCCTACTTGGTCAGACTACCCTTCAATTTCACTTCCTGTTTTTTTCGTTCTACAACACTGAATAAAGCTTGAACATTTTAGTACGTATCAAGCCTTCTGGTCACCTTCACGCCCATGGGCCAGGCTACACCTAATCATAGACCGTGCTGTAGAGATGAGTCTTTAATCGACACTTGAAAGTTTGCACTGAGTTTGCATTTCTAACCTTTATTGGCAGATCATTCCACAGCAGTGGAGCTCTGAGAGAAAAGGCCCTGCCTCCGGCTGTTTGTTTAGAAATTCTTGGTACAATTAAAAGGCCTGCATCTTGTGATCATAGGTTACGTGTAGGTATGTATGGCTGGATAATTTCAGCGAGGTAAGTAGGAGCAAGACCATGTATTGATTTATAGGTTAACAATAAAACCTTAAAATCAGCCCATATTTGAAAATAAGCAAACATATTTTATATGTTCATCAAAGGAGAGATCAGGGTCAATTGTAACTGTCACGACTCCTGGGACTCAGGACAGAGGTAAGATCCAGAAGCAGATACAGACACCGGGGTAAAAGGACAATGATGATGTTTATCGTAGTAGTCTGAGATGATAGTGGAGATACGTAAGAATTACGTAGGAGGGTATGAATGTATTGTTGGAGGGTGGATAGTGGGTAGCAGTGGTACGAAGTCCAGGAGGCAAGAATGGTCAGAAGGTCAGGCAGGGTTCGGACAACAAAGCGGGGAATCAGAAAGGTGGTTGGGAGGGAGGTACAGGACGGGTCTCAGAACAAGGGGCTGGAAACAAACAGGGGACAAAACACGGTGAGCAGAAGATAACAAAAACAGGATACTCTAGGAATAGGATAGCTTGCTTAATTAGGTAGAGAACACTGTAATAAGTATGTGGCTGTACAATAATCCGTCAGGGACTGAATGCAGAACTCTCCTATTTATAGGGAGAGTGGCAATCAGCCCCCCAGGTGTGTAGACTGGTGCAGGTGCTCAGGATCAGTGGTGATTACGGGTGCCTTCGTGGAGTGCTGGGAACAAGGAGACTGGTACTCGGGGAGATGTAATGACAGACAAACAGCTCAGGAGGGCTGAGTCCTGACAGTAACGCAGAGTTTTCTTACTTTTTTTTGGGATACGACCATGCAGCTGTCAAGGTTCACTGTGAGATCTGCTAACAAAGCACTTTGTTTTTTGGGTCCTAAAACGAGCATTTCTGTTTTTCTTGAGTTTAAAAGCAAGAAATCATCTGTCATCCACTTCCTAATATCTGAAACGCATGATTCCAAACAAGGCACATTTTGGGGCTTCTCCATGCTTCATTGAAATATATAACTGTGTCATCAGCATAACAGTGAAAGTAGACATTGGGATTACAGATTACATCACCTAGAGGCATCATATATAGTGAGAACAATAATGGGCCCAGAACCGAGCCTTGAGGAACACCAAAACATACCTTTGACATTCAGAGGAAATGCCATCCACACAAAAAACTGATATCTTTCAGATAAATAAGATTTAAACCAGGCTGGAACATGTCCACAAAGCCCAATATGGGTTTCCAGTCTCTCTAAGAGAAGTGAGTGATCAATAGTGTCAAAAGCAGCACTAAGATCAAGTAGCAATAGGACGGATGCGGAACCTTTGTCTGAGACCATTAGAAGCTCATTTGTTACTTTCACGAGTGCAGTCTCAGTACTATGATGGGTTCTGAAACTGGACTGGAGAATTTCGTAAATGTTATTTGTCTTCAGGAAGGCATTCAGTTGTTGGGAAACACATTTTTCTAAGATTTTTCAGAGGAACGGGAGGTTCGATATTGTCCTATAATTGTTTAATATGTCGGAATCCAGATTTGATTTTTTTTAAAAAGGCAACATTTCCCCTATTTTGAGTGAGTTTGGTACACATCCGGAGGAACATTGGCAGACCTAGCACAGGAAATAGCTCCTTAAGTAATGGAATCAGGTCTAGCTGACAATTTGTGGGTTTAGAACTCATTACAAATTTTGTGAATGTGTCGAGCAATCTGGTATAAAAAAATTAAAGTGTCCCCGTTGACACCTGGTCAGGGAGGTTCAGGACATTCTCAGGACAACTGAGATTTTGGGGACTATAACTATTAAAGGAGGAGTCAGTTATTTGTTTTCTAATGGTGATGATTTTTTTCATCAAAGTAGTTAATGTATTCATTACAGCTAGATCCACTTCACTTGTTGAGCGTTGCTTTTTTGTTAACTTTGCAACTGTATTGAAGAGACATTTTGTCTTGTTTTTGTTTGCTTCAAATTAGGTTGGAGAAATAAGCTGATCGAGTATATGTGACTGATTTTCGGTATTGTAGTGTACTGTCTATCCAGGCTAGTCTGAATACTTCCAACTTGGTGGAGCGCCACTTTCGGAGGCTTGCTTGAGTGCTCTAGTATTGTCTGTGTAACAGGGAGCAAGTTTCTTGTTGCATATTTATTTTTGTTTATAGTGGTGCAACCGTATCTAAAGTATTTTGCATTGTTGAGTTTAGATCCTCGATTTGATCATTTGCGTATTTATTTACTCTGTCTTTGGTGAATGAACTTGTAAGAATATCAAGGAATCAATTTTTAGTCAGAGAATTTATAGTATGGCTTTTGAAACTCATTGTAATGAACACTCGGACCAAGGAAGGAGGTTCCAATTGCGGAACGCAACCGTCTGGTTTATTATTACGGCACAAAAAGGCTGAGGCAAGAATCACAACGAGAAGGACAGGCAGGAGTTCTGTAACTGGTTGACAATTTGAGAAGGCGGCGGTACAGGTACGGGCAGGCTTGACAGAATAATCCACGGGGCAGGCAGGCAGGTCAGAAGGCAGGCTACAAGACACGGAAAACAGACGGGAACAGGGCAAGGGGAGAGAATAACAACAGGTAGGAACACAAGTAGTAAGCTCAATCGCTAGGCAAAGTCTTGGCACGTCCACATATGACATATGATCACTAGTATAGCCAGGAGGAGAGGCCTCATTTAGGGCAGTGATTTCATCAGGCTTTAGCCACGTTTCACACAAGCCAATAACATCTAGTTTATGATCAGAGATTAATTAATTCACTGCAACTGCCTCTGGAGTAATTTATCTAAAATTTAGGAGTCCCATTTTGAGATGTGAGGTGATACACTCATTGTAAAGGAGGAAAGGTTTATCTTAATGAGGTTGCTATAGTTAGCACAATCTTGTTTAACTTTTCTCAGCCTGAAACGAGTCACAGTGGCAATAGGTAAAACTGTACTAACCACTCTGGCTATGCTATCGACAGACTCCACTATGCTAGCAGGCTGGCTAACAGCCTGCGGTCTGACCTGCATCCCTATCTCATGGTGAGACTATAGGAGTGAGACTCCTGTCAATGTTCCTAGATAAAAGAAGAGCACCACTCCAGCTAGGATGTAGTCCGTCGCTCCTCAGCAGATCAGGCCTGGCCCTATTTCTGGGAGAATCCCAAAAAGAGAGTCAGTTATCGACAAACTCTACCTCCTGGGATGGGCAGAACTCCGTTTTCAGCCAGCGATTGAGTTGCGTAAGTCTGCTGTAGAGCTCGTCACCACCCCTAGCTGGGAGGGGGCCAGAGACAATTACTCGATGCCGACACATCTTTCTAGCTAGTTTACACGCTGATGCTACGTTCTGCTTCGTAACCTCTGACTGGTTCATCCTAACATTGTTCCAGTTGCAGAGGGAAGGGTTAAGTCCCAGAGTCCTGAGCATAGGAACAAGCTTGGCAGACACAATAGTTGTCAACTGTACTTTCACACAGGTGAGGTTTACTGGGGCAACTGAGGAAATTATGTCTGATGTGAGGAAGGACCCTGACTTGAGGATTTTTAGTTCTCTCTCCAAGTTGGCGCTCTGCTTGTCCACTACCACTACAAAACCATTCTGCTTGTCCACTACCACCATAGCCCTACCCTGAACAGCAGACTGCCCAAAATATTAAAGTACACGTTAAATGTGCTAAGGGAGCAGTGTGTAAGCTTTTAAGACAATCACCTACTTTGAGACTTTCTTTCAGTTTTTATTTGTGTCATTTTGTAGTCATTACTTAATATTGTTTGTGCCAATTCTTTATTGCTGTTATTACTATAGATAACATGTTTTCTTGTAATCCTGTTTAATTGTTTGATTTATTTGTGTTAGATATTTTCATTGCAATAATTAAACAATTTTTTAAAATATAAGTAACATGAATTTTTGTTAACCGGATATATTGTATACTTCAGAAAACGTTCTTTTGTTGCTACACCATACTTGAACAATATAACATCTGTATATTTGCATAATTGTACACATTCATGGTGAAAAACTGTATTTACAGCAATCAAAATAAAAGCCAATTATTGGTATCTGTTGCTGAATAATCATTGGGGGGTGAAAAGGAAGGGGAGGATAATGTGGGGGGGTACGGGGTAAAAGTTATGATATATCCTAATGTCTTTATTGGTGGACACTTGTTAAAAGGGAAGGACATGTCTCAGGCTGGAATCATTTCCAGTCAATATCTGTTCTCCATTGACTTTAATTTAAATACCTTGGGGGTGGGTGGGTTTGTAACAATGGTGAGGTTTGTGTGTCGTGATGTCCCAATGTCTAGTGGTGCGATTTCATTTAAAGTAGGGAAGAGTAGAAGAATGTCCCATGCTGGAGCTGTTGCCAGTCAGGATACTAACTGTCCTTGACTGTTGATAGTTCCTTTTCAGTCCTTCTTCGTGAAAAGTTGCGACATAAACTGGCTTTGGAATGTAAACTAATTAAAGACAAAATTTCTAAAAATGTAATTAACTTAATCAATTTTATAAATAGGCTGTAACATAACAAAATATGGAAAACTGTGAAGGGGTCTTAATACATGAGTACATCAAATGACGCAGTAGTACGCGGTTTCATATGTATGATGTTATGTATGTATGTAGATGTTTTCCCGAACTCAGCTCCCTCTGCTGGAGTCAATTCTTTGTGCCAATATGAAAATATATACATGAGGCTTCTTGCTTTTCCATTGTCATATGGGCACTAAAGGACTTGTAACCAAAACGTCTGTGCAACAATGAAAATTACAAGTGCTGTCCTACTGGAGTACTATTTTTCAGATTATACACAAGCATTCAACACAGATTAATTGAATTCATATACAACCAAATATTGTTGATTTGAGCACATTATATACACGTTTGTGTCTTTACCCAGTGTGAGTTTGCAGGTCCTAGTGAGTGTGTCTAAGGGGTGTTTGGCATAGCAGATGTAGGCCTGTCCATTCTTGGTGGAGTTAGAATGAAGTACCAGGATGTTGGCTGTCTCCACTCCTTGGGTGCTCCCCTCACCTTTAGGTCCCTCCCACCACACCACCGCCCTGGGAGACCCACCTAAATAGATACCAGAAACAGTAATATTAATTATTGATACCAGTGTACATTATTAATTATAAATGTACACTGGTCAAAAAATGAAGGGAACGCTTAATCATCACAATATAACACCAAGTCAATTCAATTTCAGGGATATCAATCTGTCCAGTTAGGAAGTATAAGCGATTGTGAATCAATGTCAACCTGTTTTAGTGCAAATAAGTGACAACATATGCACTAGACAGGCAACAGCAAAACAACCCCCAAAAAAGGAATGGTTTTATTGGTGGTGGCAACAGATAATTGCTCTCTCCTTGTCCTTCCTGAGTGTTTCTTCTATAGTTTTGCCAGTGTCCTTGTCCCTACTGGTAGCATGAGGCATTACTGGCAGCCCATTCAGGTTACACAGGTAGTCCAGCTCCTCCAGGATGGCACATCCATAAGTGCCATTGCATGAAGGTTTGCTGAGTCTCCCAGTATAGTCTCAAGAGCATGGAGGATTATGCATGCATAATCACACACTTTATGAAATATATTAATGTGCAATCCAGACACACAGACAATGAGTTCTTGAATTATGTAATCCACACACACACATACAATGAGTTCTTTGAGAGTGCATAGTCATCATGATGAGTGTATCTTGTCCAGACACCTGTTGTGAGTGTATCAGTAGTAGTGCATCACCTCAGGGCAGCATCCTGTGTCCAGACATTTATGACCCTAAAATGTATGGCCTTTTGAGTTCACTGGAAATGTGACCTGAATGTGAACCATGAGGTTGTCATGAGTTACTACTCTGAACTAAGGACACTCAGGAAGAGACAGGGGACAAAAGGTAAGCCCTGCCTCAGGGGACTTCCAAAAAGGGTGGTCAGATGACGTGATGTGTGAAAGTTTTGTATAAAAAGCCATGGTCCAGACTTAGAACTCGGGGATGTATCTGCAGAAGGACATGGCTTTGATATCTGTCATTGTTTTATGATCTTCATTAAAGTCTATTGGATTCACAAGTTCCTGACTTGAAGTGCATTTGTTTTAGTAAGAGTGGACTTGATTTTCCACCACAACATTCGCCAGAGAACACCAGAATTGGCAGGTCCACCATTGGTGCCCCTTTCTCTTCACAGATGTGAGCAGGATCACAGAGAGAGCACATGTGACAGATGTGAAAGAGTCTGGAGATGCCGTGGTGAACATTATGTTGCCTGCAACATCATCCAGCAGTTTGATGGTGGGTCAGTGATGGTCTGGGGAGGCATATCCTTAGAGGGTCGCACAGACCTCCACATGCTAGCCAATGGTATACTGAGTTATTTTAGGTAACGGGATGAAATCTTAAGACCCATCGTTAGACCTTACACTGGTGTGGTGGCCCCTGGGTTCCTCCTGATGCAGGACGATGCCATGGCCATGTGGCCAGAGTGTGTAGGCAGTTCCTGGATGATAAAGGCATTGATGCCATTGACTGGTCCTCACATTCCCCAGACCTAAATCCAATTGAGAACCTCTGGGACGTTATGTATCGGTGCATCCGACACCTCCAAGTAGTGCCACAGACTGTCCTGGAGCTCACTGATACCCTGATCCAGGTCTTGGCGGAGATCACCCAGGACACCATCCGTCGTCTCATCAGCAGCAAGCCCAGACATTGTCAGGAGTGCATACAGGCACGTGGGGGCCATTCATACTATTGAGTCACATTATGAGTTGGTATTAGCTTGTGATTCTGTTGTTTACTTAGATTTTCGGTGTCAGTTTGAATCCAGCCCTCAATCGGTTGGCGATTTTGGTTTCCAATGACCATTTTTATGTCGTTTTGTTCTCAACAAATTACACAATGTCTTTAATCTTGAATTTATTTTGTTCATCGAGGCTTTATGAGTGATTTCAGTGTTAATTTTTTTTTGTTGAGGAGTGTATTATAACATTAATAATAATAATTAATAATATGTCTTAATTATAATGGTGGAAATATATTGTAACAGTAACAATAAATTGTAATAATCTGTCTTAATTATAATAAAGGAAATATGTTTTAACAGTAATAAATATTAATAATCTGTTTTAATTACAATAGAGGAGATATATTATAACAATAATAATGATTAATAATCTGTCTTAATTATAATACAGGAAATATAACAGTAATAATTATTAACAATCTGTCTTAATTATAGTAGAGGAAATATTTTAAAACAGTACTAATTATTACAGTTTATTTCAATTGTTTACACGCAATTTTGAAAACAGAGTTCTTTTTGTCAAAATATAATCACAATTATCCAAACACCACAATCAATTAGCAAAATTCCTAGATTGTTTGCAAAATGACACACTTCAGTCAAAACATACACACTTCAGTCAAAACATATACACATATTTGTGAAAATGCTATTTGTTTTCATTTAACCAACACAGTCATCAATGATCATACACTATTGCAGCCAGTTTCACACTGTTGTGATAAATAAAAAACACATTTGTAAAAAAAAAAAATATATATATTTTTGGCCAGACATTCTTACTGTATGTAAGAGATAATTTAGGTGACAAAAAATAGTGAGAAACTCACAACATTATTCATGATTTGTTTTGAGATATAAGGAGAATGTAGACAAATACTGTAGGCCTACTATGACCTTACCAAGCACTGCACAACACTTGATGCTGCAGACTGAATATTTCAAGTATTTATTTCAATACTTACAGTATTTCTTACCATAATCAGTTACAGTAATCAACCAACAATGATATCAATTACTGTAAACAAATAAAATCCGTAGACAAATAAAAATTACTGCATGAATTACAGTACATACACTTTGACTCTGAAGAAAAGTAAAGTAAAAGTAAACAGAAATGAAAGAAAACTACTGTAAAAGCAACAAGAATACTGTAACTATCCGTATCGGGTATCGGGTACCTTCTTCTCCTCTACCTATGCCTCTTCCTCAACTTCCTTCTCCTCTTCCTCTACCGCCTTCATCTCCTCTTTGAGCTCCCCCTCTCATTCTCACTCTTCTTCTTCTTCTAACTCCTTCCATTTTTGTTGAAGACAGGTGAACTCACCTGCTGCCTTTTATAGCACACCTGAGTGCTGCATTTTCAAATTAGCACATGTGTGCTTCCACACCTGGTAGATGTGTTTATCCAATTCGTTCATTAGTGTGGTAATTGGCAATCCGGTGCTTTGTAATTACAAGGAAGTAACCTCACAATCCTTATCTGTGTCTAAGGTGTGAAAATGTGTGTAGAGTTTTACAAATCACTGTGTGTAATGTTTTGCAAAAAGGGTGAAGCGGACATTGTGTGTAATGTTGTGCAAATCTGTGGAGGTGTTTTGCTCATTGGAGTAAAATTTTGCTAATTGTGTGGACAATTTAATTTTAGTGTGTAAACAATCGTAAAAAACTGTAATTATCTATCTGAATTATTATAGACTAAATATATTATAACAGTAATAATTATTAATAATCTGTCGGAATTATAATAGAGGAAATATATTATAACAGTAATAATTATTAATAATCTGTCTTAATTATAATAGAGGAAATATACAACAGTAATATTTATTAATAATCTGTCTTAATTATAATAGAGGAATTATATTATAATTATTAATAATCTGTCTTAATTATAATAGAGGAAATCTATTATCATCATCCATATTGTTACCTTCCCAGGAGCAGGACAGCAGCAGGTATTCGTTGTTACGCGTGGCAAAAGCCGAACACACCGGCTCACCATTAGGAGACCCTGACGGAGAGAGGGGCAGGTTAGGGTCTGTGTCTGTCTATCAGACTGTTTGAGTGTGTGTTGTGATGGCAATTTCTAAAATCCAAATAGTTCTATGAAAATGGTAGGTAAGACAGGAGAAATCAATTGCGCAATAAACGGTTTTAATCTTGCTTGCAAGGAGAAAGTATACAGGTTACAAAGTAACAGTGAATAGTTTCTAAATAAAAACATAATTTCGACAGTATTTATTACATAGGAAAAGGGGTGTGGTAAGATGCTGCCATCTGTCTTATGTCAATCAAACACATTCCCTTTGTTCTATCACACAAGTCAAATGCTATCTTCCCCCACCTTATCCTTCCTGCCATAAGGTTTACTGTTGTGTTTACCCAAAGGGGCCAACAGACCTTACTCCCCCTGTTGTGTATCTTCTCCTAACCTGTCCTAAAACCCATTGATCTGCATCTGGACAGACAATAGATGCCCCCTATGCAAATACCAGATCCCCCGCATTACTCTACCTATCTTAACAGTGGGACTCAGTCCTTTACTCAGTGAGAATACATTGTATAAAGAAATGTCCACAACAGTGTGTACTTACAGGCCCTTGCAGTGCATTGTGTGGGGGTGTTGAGAGCAGGGTGTGTCCCCAGGCAAGTGAACAGAGTGTTGTTAGAGGTCTGGGATCCAGGCTGCAGTACCGATACATGGTTAGCCCCTTCATCCCAAAGCCCTGCCCCTCTCTGGAGAAATACAAGAATAATACATCAGGGTGGTTGTGGATGGCTGCAGTCCCTATAGTCTGCACCTATTATTGCAAAGTGAGTAGATTTACTTCCTGTCTGGTAGGCCACGACCAAGGTTACCTTTGGAAGGGTGGGGCTACAGTGTCTGCACCCACCTGTCTCGGTCACAGATTACATTTTATAGTATTGTGATAGGTGACCAGGATCCATCTGTTCTGCCTTAGTCCTGATTGTTTACATTGAATTATTTTCTGTTTAGCCTTGGGAGAACTTGAGGCCTTATGTAAATACTACTTACTTTTTGAATTTTAGAAAAATGGAACAACATTATATTATTTAATTATATAATACAATAACATTATATTAAAATTATACCAGTACACATAACTTTTAGGCATTTACAGGTGGTTTTATCCTGAGTGGTGACCAGAAGTAGCAAAACAATAAAACCAAATCAAAATTTAGGGGTTTGTGGAAGATTTATTAATCATGTATACACTGATCAGCCATAACATTATGACCACCTGCCTAATATTGTGCAAGTCCCCCTTTGGCTGCCAAAACAGCCCTGACCTGTCAAGGCATGGACTCCACTACACCTCTGAAGGTGTGCTGTGATATCTGGCATCAAGACATTAGAGGCAGAACTTTTTAGTCCTGTAAGTTGCAAGGTGGGGCCTCCATTGATCGGACCTGTTTGTCCAGCACATGCCACAGACGGTCATTTGGATTAAGATCTGGGGAATTTGGAAGCCAAGTCAACACCTTGAACTCGTTGTTGTGTTCCTCAAACCAATCCTGAAAATGTTTTGCTTTGTGGCAGGGCGCATTATCCTGCTGAAAGAGGCCAATGCCATCAGGGAAAACCGTTGCACATGGTCTGCAACAATGGTTAGGTAGGTTGTACGTGTCAAAGTAACATTCACAAGGAGGAATCAAGTTTTCCCAGCAAAACATTGCCCAAAGCATCTTGGTGCCATGTGTTCTCCAGGTAAGCAACGTACACGCACCTGGCCATCCACATGATGTAAAAGAAAACATGATTCATCAGACCAGGCCACCTTCTTCCATTGCTTAGTGGTCCAGTTCTGATGCTCACATGCCTATTGTAAGCACTTTCGGCATTGGTACAGGGGTCAGCATGGGCACCCTGACTGGTCTGCAGCTTCGCAGACCCATACACAACAAACTGCGATGCAATATGAGTTCTGACATCTTTCTATTAGTACCAGCATTAGCTTTTGCTCCCCACGTGCATCAATGAGTCTTGGACAGTGTTATTCACTTCACCTGTCAGTGGTCATAATGTTATGGCTGATCGGTGTATATATATTCCATATTAATGATGCATAAATATAGTCTATTTGCATAAATTCATTTTTGTTAAGTACAGTGGGGAAAACAAGAATTTGATACACTGCCGGTTTTGCAGGTTTTCCCACTTACAAATCATGTAGAAGTCTATAATTTTTATCATAGGTACTCTTCAACTGTGAGTGACGGAATCTAAAACAAGACCTTCTTCACACAGACCTTCTCCAGATCCTTCAGGTTTCGGGACTGTCGCTGGGCAAGATGGACTTTCTGATCCCTCCAAAGATTTCCTAATGGGTTCAGGTCTGGAGACTGGCTAGCCTACTCTAAGACCTTGAGATGCTTCTTACGGAGCCACTCCTTAGTTGCACTGGCTGTGTGTTTTGTGTCGTTCTCATGCTGGAAGACCCAACTACGACCCATCTTCAATGCTCTTACTGAGGGAAGGAGGCTGTTGGCCAAGATCTCGCGATACATGGCTCCATCCATCCTCCCCTCAATACGGTGCAGTTGTCTGTCCCCTTTGCAGAAAAGCATCCCCAAAAAATTGTTTCCACCTCCATGCTTCACGGTTGGGATGGTGTTCTTGGGGTTGTACTCATCCTTATTCTTCCTCCAAACACGGTGAGTGGAGTTTAGAACAAAAAGCTGAATTTTTGTCTCATCAGACCACATGACGTTCTCCCATTCCTCCTCTGGATCACCCAGATGGTCATTGGCAAACTTCAGACAGGCCTGGCTTGAGCAGGGGGATCTTGCGTGTGCTGCAGGATTTTAATCCATGACGGTGTAGTGTATTACTAATGGTTTTCTTTGAGACTGTGGTCCCAGCTCTCTTCACGTCATTGACCAGGTCCTGCCGTGTAGTTCTGGGTTGATCCCTCACCTTCCTCATGATCTTTCATGCCCCACGAGATGAGATCTTGCATGGAGCCCCAGACTGAGGGAGAGTGACCATTATCTTGAACTTCTTCCATTTTCTAATAATTGCACCAAGAGTTGTTTCCTTCTCACCAAGCTGCTTGCCTATTGTCTTGTAGCCCATCCCAGCCTTGTGCAGGTCTACAATTGTATCCCTGATGTCCATACACAACTCTCTGGTCTTGGCCATTGTGAAGAGGTTGGAGTCTGTTTGATTGAGTGTGTGGATAGCTGTCTTTTATACAGGTAACGAGTTCAAACAGGTGCAGTTAATACAGGTAATGAGTGGAGAACAGGAGGGCTTCTTAAAGAAATACTAACAGGTCTGTGAGAGCCAGAATTCTTACTGGTTGGTAGGTGATCAAATACTTGTGTCATACAATTAAATGCAAATGAATTATATAATTTGAAGTGTACCCATTTTCAATGCCCTGGCTGAGGGAAGGAGGTTCTCACCCAAGATTTGACGGTACATGGCCCCGTCAATCGTCCCTTTGATGCAGTGAAGTTGTTCTGTCCCCTTAGCAGAAAAACACCCCCAAAGCATAATGTTTCCACCTCCATGTTTGACGGTGGGAATGGTGTTCTTCGGGTCATAGGCAGCATTTCCTCCTCCTCCAAACACGCCAAGTTGTGTTGATGCCAAAAAGTTCTATTATAGAACGTTGGGAAAATGCCTGATTGCAGAGAGCTATTACCTATTTGCTGTAGGTCCATTGTTATAGAGTACATTTTTTTTTTAAGTCTGATGGCAGTGTGTCCAGACAGCATGTGGAAGCTTTAAGATGTCAACTGTTTCTTCAAGGGACTTTTGATCAATTGTATTAAATTGCGACATAATAACCAAGTTATGTCTTCGTGGTCGTAGTGACGGTACAGTGTCCTTGTTAGATGGTGTAGTCTGTGGTCTGTCTAATACTTTTAAAACACAAGTCTCAACATCAACTGTGAAGAGATGACTCCAGAATGCTGGCCTCCTAGGCAGAGTTGCAGAGAAAAATACATCTCAGACTGGCTAATGAAAAGAAAAGATTAATATGCGCAAAAGAACATAGGCAATAGAGGAAGATTGGAGAAAAGTGTTATGGACAGGCTAATGTGTTCAGATCATAAAGAAGAACATTTGTCAGAGTGCATTTTGCCATCTGTCAAACTTGGTGGAGGCAATGTAATGGTCTGGGGGTGCTTTGGTGGTGGTAAAGTGGGGGATTTTTACAGGGTAAAAGGGATCTTATAGAAGGCAGGCTATCACTCCATTTTGCAACACCATGCCATACCCTGTGGACGGCACATGATTGGAGCCAATTTCCTCCTACAACAGAACAATGACCCAAGCACAGCTCCATACTATGCAATAATTATTTAGGGAAGAAGCAGTCAATCAATCAAATGTATTTATAAAGCCCTTTTTACAATACACCCAGCCTGAAACCCCATGGAGCAAGCAACAAGAATGTTGAAGCACAGTGACTACGAAAAACTCCCTAAGACATGCCGGAAGAAACCTAGAGAGTAACCAGGCTTGGAGGGTTGACCAGTCCTCTTCTGGCTTTGCCGGGTGAACATTTTAAGAGTTGTGATGGTAATTCCATCGATCGACACTATTAAAGGAGTAAGAAACAGAGACAAAATTCTCTTGGCACAATATAACAGTTTATTAATTATTTGCAAATAAGAGAGACATGTCAAACACTTACAAACATAAGCGACCGAGGAGTCTCTGACTTAACACATGAACAGTTCGTATTTATTACAGTTAAAAGGGGTGTGGTAAGTTGTTGCCCATCTGTCTTGTGTCACATAGGTACTTACCCAAAGGGCGGGCTGTCCCCCCACCTTATCCTTCCTGCCATAATGTTTACTGTTGTGTTTACCTAAAGGGGCCAACTGACCTTACTTCCCCCCAAGGACCACATTCCTAAGGAACAGAGAGGACTGACACCCTTCTTTGTCTAGGCAGGATGACATGGCCCAAATACCTAATAATCCTCTGATATTATACAGACGTGTCACAATCAAAGTAAAGATTTACATACCAGCCAATGGAAAGACAGACATTTCTCAAACGGACCTTAGGTCAAAATTTCAAAAATTTTCCATCAGGCATTTTCCCAATGTCTATAAAAACAGCTGCCATTAAGCCCCAATTAAAAAAGGGAACACTGGATGCATATAATGCATGCATATAACTATTGACCTGTATCAAATCTCCCTTTCATAGCCAAGATCATTGAGAAGGTTGTATTCAATCAACTCAGCCATTTTGTGAACTCAAGCAGTCTCAAAGACAAATTTCAGGAAGACTTCAGACCTCACCACAGTACTGAAACAGCCTTGATTAACGTTTTAAATGATATACGGCGGAATACTGATTCAGATTAAATAAAAGTTCTGGTTCTATTAGATCTCAGGGCAGCATTTGACACTGTAGATCATAGAACACTTATAGATAGGCTGAAGAATTGAGTAGGACTCTCCGGGACAGTACATCATTAATTCTGATCTTATCTAGATGACGGGGTTACTTTGTCACCATTGGTAATCATGAATCTGATATTCAACACTACTATTGTTTGCTCCTTGAGGTTTAAGGCCGGGTGTCTCTGTAAAGCACTTGAAAACTGCTGTTGTAAAAAGGGCTTTGATTTGATTGATTGATTGATAGGGTGGCTATGACATGCGGAGTTCCCCAAGGATCAGTTCTCTGACCGCTTCTTTTCAATCTCTATATGGTACCTCTGGGCCAAATTCTATAGAATAACAAAATTAACTACCATAGCTATGCCGATGATAATCAAATATATATGGCTCTCGAACCGTATGACAACAGCAGAATAGACTCACAGTGTCACTGTATAGAGCACATAAATACCTGGATGAACCAAAATTGTCTACAATCAAACCAAGATAAAACAGAGATAATTTTGTTTGGCAACAAAAATAAAATAACTAGTATTAGTAATGAGTTGGATTCTCTGACCCTAAAAACCAGGGACAAAGTGAGTAATCTTGGTGTTCTGATAGACTCAGACATCACATTTAACAGTCATATATCAAAGTGGTCACCAAAACAGCATTCCATCATCTTAAAAATATAGCCAGAATCAAGGGCTTGGTGTCCCAAAAAGACCAATAGAAGCTCATCCACACTTTTATCTCTAGTAGCGTTGATTACTGTAATGTCCTATTAAACTGGACTCCCCAAAAAGATCTTAGACGTGCCCCAAATGTATACATTTTTAAATCCAGGTTAAAAACACTTCTCTTTTCAGACACCTAAGATTGAGCACTTAAACCTAACTGCACTATTTAGCCTTACAGCTTTTATACATTCCTATGTAATGCAAGTTCTGGTGCTATCAGAGGAATAACCTATTTTCAAGTGCCTATGAATTAGCACTTAACTCCTCTGGGGGAAAAGGTTTTCTGACATTTTGATAGGAGGATTTCAGACCTTTTGATGAGAGGTTTTCAGACCTCTGGATAAGAGGTTTTCAGACCTTTTGATGGGAGGTTTTCAGATCTCTGGATAAGAGGTTTTCATACCTTTTGATGGGAGGTTTTCAGATCTTTTGATAGAAGGTTTTCAGATCTTTTGATAGAAGGTTTTCAGATCTTTTGATAAAAAAAACCTGTAAATCCAGGTAAAAAAAAACACTTATCTTTTCTATGACTGAGCGCTTAAACGTAGCCACACTCTTTAGCCTTACAGCTTATACAGCTTCATATGTTTTTGATTAGTTTTTACTCTATTTCCATTTTCTTATTCTATGTTTTATTTGTTTTTATTCTATTGTATGTTTATATTTTTCCTTTTTTTTGTAAAGTACATTGATTTGCTTCTATGTATGAATTGTGCTATATAAATACACTTGCTTGCTACACACGGAGGGCTGGACAGGGCCATAGAAGGGTATCAACCCAGCAGCAGGACCGGTGTCTGTTCCTTTGTGCAAGGAGGAACAGGAGGAGCACTGCCAGAGCCCTACAAAATGACCTCCAGCAGGCTACTGGTGTGCATGTTTCTGACAAAACTGTCAGAAACAGACTCCATGAGGGTGGCATGAGGGCCCAACGTCCTCTAATGGGACCTTTGCTCATGTAGCCTGAGTGTGTAGGCAGTTCTTGGATGATGAAGGCATTGATGCCATTGACTGTCCCTCACATTCCCCAGACCCGAATCCAATTGAGAACCTCTGGTACGTTATGTATCGGTGAATCCGACGCCAACAAGTATCACCACAGACTGTCTAGGAGCTCACTGATGCCATGATCCAGGTCAGGGAGGAGATTCCCCAGGACACCGTCCGCCATCTCATCAGGAGCATGCCCAGACATTGTTGGGAGTGCATACAGGGACATGGGAGCCATACACACTACTGAGTTGCAACGTGAGTTGCCGTGATGAAATTCACATCCTGAGATTTCAATATTTATTTACATTTTGTTCTCAATGAATTACACAAAGTGCAGTAAAGATTTTGATCTTTAATATGTTCCGTTTATCGAGACCCGATGTGTGATTTAAGTGTTCCTTTGTTTTGAGCAGTATAAAATAAGTTTCCAAAACCAACAGAATGTCTGTGTGTGTGTGTGTACCTGTGTGTGTGTCTGTGTGTGTGTCTGTGTGTGTGTACCTGTGTGTATGTGTACCTGTGTGTGTGTGTGTGTGTGTGTGTGTGTGTGTGTGTGTGTGTGCGTGTGTGTACCTGTGTGTGTGTCTGTGTGTGTGTACCTGTGTGTATGTGTACCTGTGTGTGTGTGTGTCTGTGTGTGTTGTTATGGAAATTTTGAACTAAGGTACATTTGAGAAATGTCTGTCTTTCTATTGGCTGGTATGTAAATCTTTACTTTGATTGTGACACACATGTCTGTATAATATCAGAGGATTATTAGGTATTTGGGCCATGTCCTCCTGCCTAGACAAAGAAGGGTGTCAGTCCTTTCTGTTCTTTAGGAACGTAGGAGAGGGGAATCTGGTATATGTCTTAGGGGTCATTCTTGATTGGTCACAATGGGTTGTGGGGTTAATCATCTGCCGACCTGGAGGTTGTCTAGATGCTTTAAGTTTCCCTTAAGGGTTGAGAAAGTTAACCACATGAGGGAAGACACCATGTCCCTAGTGTCAAGCCCAGGACATGTGATAGAACAAAGGGTGTGTGTTTGAATGACATGAGACCGATGGTCAACGACTTACCACACCTCTTTTTCTATGTAATAAATATGGATTGTTCATGTATGGAGTTAGAGACACCTCAGACGTTTATGTGTGTGTAAGCGGTTGACGTGTCTCTCATAATAGTCTCTGTGCATAATAGTTAATAAAACGGTTATAATGTACAAAGATAATTTTGTCTCTGTGTCCCTTACTCCGAGTGTCGATACATTGTAAATTTCCATCACAGTGTGCATGTGTGTGTGTGTACCTGTGTGTGTGTGTGTGTGTGTGTGTGTGTGTACCTGTGTCAGGGTCAGCAGGTCTCTAGTCCAGTGGAGTGAGGGGGACGGCAGGCCCCCTGTCCAGGAACAGGTCAGGTTGAGGGAAGAGGAATTCATCGCTGGCAGAACAGAGCAGGAAGGGGAACCTTCTGGAGGGTCTGGTATACAAGTGGCACAACATACAGTGTAACACTATTAACTTTGGTCTTATTGTGCATATGTGTGTGCTTTGCATGTGGGTGTGTGGGTGTAGTCGCCACAAACACAATAAATCTTGACAGAAGAAAAATGGTTTGATCCAGCTTAGAGGTCAGGCTTAAGTTTAAATTTTTGAAGCAGGGTGTACAGTTGTGCTCATAAGTTTACATACCCTAACAGAATTGTGAAATTTTGGGTATTGATTTAAAAAAACAGTATTTTAAGAACTAAGGGTATGCAGACTTTTAGGTTCATTAAATTTTTGTGTTGCCATGTTTTGTTTTATGATTGTGCCATTCAGTAATAACCTACAGTTGAATATTTAAAAAATAAAATAAATCTGTTTTGCCTTCTCCCTCATGTATCTTAAATTTATTTACATAATTACCAATTCTCTAAGGGTATGCTAATTTTGGCCACAACTGCACGTCACACCTAAATAGTTTTCCAGACAGTAATTTTAATGTATAATTTTTTTTAAATGATTTAAAATTATATAAATTCATTTTCTTATACAGATACATTACATTCCTACGATTTTCTAAAAATGCACCATATAAAAAATAAGAATAAAAACCAGATCCAACCCCTGGTTCACTTCAAAATGTGTTGTGGGCCAAGGCTTGAAAAACAGCATCTATGTCCGACTTGCAGACTTTTGAGGAACTAAGAAACATTTGAATAAATATTGTCAGAAAATGTGAATCTGGTCATATTCTGTGAATCTGGTCATATTCTGGAAAAAATTTCAAACCCTGAAAAAAGGGGTTTTAAATTCACTTTTAAATTCGGGACCAATAATAACCAATATTGCAATTGTTGATAATGTGAAACTGTAATTGTATTAAGACTGTATGAAGGTATATCTTGTTACATTTAAGCTCATCTAGATATTGAGGGATGAGAGGCCATCAGTTTTTAGATTCTCTCTCAAGGAATCACACTCTGCCAATCTCAGGAATATGAGACATTTACATTGGCCTTATGGCGTGGGAGAGTGGCTTGGGGGCCATTTACAATGTAAATGTAAAAGAATAATAGTGAAATCATCAAAACTTTGAAATAATGCATACAGAATCATGTAATATTCAAAAAGGTGTTAAACAAATCAAAACACTTATATTTTAGACACACTTTGCTTTGATGAAAACTTATCTGTCACTCTTGGTATTCTCTAAACCAGCTTCTTGAGGTAGTAATCTGGGGACTAGAGTAGATTTTGCTGTGCATACCCTTTAAGGAATTATTTAAATAAGGTACAAATAGGACACAATTATGTTCTATTGAACATGGAAATGGATGCAAAATCAAATGTTCATAGTCAGCCAAGTGATATTGATTTCATACCAACAACTTCTTATGTCTTGCCAATATTCAACAAGAACACTCATCATTTGTGTGCATCACCTATTGCCCAGCTACAGGGGTAGGTCAGACAACTTTAGATGGTTTTCTGTTTTAAGAAGCAGTTATTGAGATTCAGGATCAAGCTAAAGAAGCAGCTCTGATATACTGTATATGTTTTAAGGACACAAAAATCCTTGGCAAAATCCAAAAGTGTTTTCAGGATATTGAAAACCCTTTCAATTAAGTGAATTGAAACCAAACAAATATTTTGCCCAGATTTGACAAACTTGGTAAATAGAAGAAGCACATCTATCATGTCATCACCAGAACAGTCAATCAAATAATCTTAAGTTGCTTTCATACACTGGGTACTAGCCACTTTTGCCCAAAAGCATAAAGAATATATCTGGAAAAAATAAAAACACCCAATAGGACACTTTAAATGCTTGCAATGCACTGTGAATCCGGTATTAGTGTTGGAGAGCAATCCAACTAATCTAAGATCAACCAGTGGATTTTATAGGAATTTGAAAGCAGACTGTAAATCAACAAACACTTGTGCAAACACTTGTGCAAGCAAAAGAGCAGATGTGTGCAGTACTGTGTCAGCAGCAAGAAAATGTAACTTAAAGCTGACAAAAAAAATCAATTTATGAAACGCTGCAATGAAGTACATACAGTGTGCAACCCAATCACTGTGTTCAGAAGGTCGTTGGTTTGGACACTGTGTGAGAAGGTCACAGCAACCCTGTTACAATAGCTTTTGAAATATTTTAAATTCATTGAGAGAGTTCAGAGGTTACAGTTCATGGGGTACAAACCAGTTGTTAGAAGTCAGGGGTTACTCACAGTAGACAGTGAGGCTGATGGTCTTCATAGAGCGGGTGTTGAGGTACGTGTTCTGAGCCAGACAGGCATATGTACCAGTTTGAATCCGCAGAATTCTAGTTATGGTGAACTGGGGTCCTGTGTACACCTGACTGGATTAGAACCAATACTGTATATAAAACACCTGGATGGATTAGAACCAATACTGTGTATAAAACCCCTCACTGGATTAGAACCAATACTGTATATAAAACACCTAGATGGATTAGAAAACCAATACTGGCTGAATTCAAACTGATACTATGTGTTAAACACCTGGATGCATTAGAATCAATATCGTATATAACCCCCCCCCCCTTCCCCCCCAATTAGAACCAATACTAATACTATACACCGATCAACATTATGACCACTGACAGGTGAAGTAAATAATACAGATAATCTCATTATCACGGCGATTGTCAGTGGTTGGGATATGTTAGGCAGCAAATGACCATTCTGTCCTCAAAGTTGATGTGTTAGAAGCCGGAAAAATGGACAAGAGTAAGAATCTGAGCGAATTTGACAAGGGCCTAATTGTGGTGGCTAAATGACTGGGTCAGATAATCTCCAAAACTGCAGCCCTTGCGGGGTGTTCCCGGTCTGCAGTGGTCAGTACCTATCAAAAGTGGTCCAAGGAAGGAAAAGCACTTTACCGGCGACAGGGTCATGGGTAGCCAACGCTCATTGATTAACGTGGGGAGCGAAGACTGACCCATGTGGTCTGATCCAAAAGACAAGCTACTGTAGTACATATTGCAGAAAAAGTTAATGCTGGAACAGAAAGGTGCCAGAACAAACAGTGCATCACTGTTTGTTCTCGAATGGGGCTGCGTAGCTGCAGACCAGTCAGGGTGCCCATGCTGATCCCTGTCCACTGCCGAAAACACCTACAATGGGCATATGAGCATCAGAACTAGACCATGGAGCAATGGAAGAAGGTGGCCTGGTCTGATGAATCACATTTCCTTTTACATCACGTGGATGGCCAGTTGCATCGCTTACCTGGAGAACACATGGCACCAGGATGCACTATGGGAAGAAGATAAGCCGGCTGAGGCAGTGTGATGCTTTGGGCAATGTTCTGCTGAGAAACCTTGGGTCCTGCTATTCATGTGGATGTTACTTTGACACCTACCACCTACCTGAGCACTATTGCAGACCGTGTCTGCAAAAATGGTTCAAGAATGGTTTGAGGAACACAAGAACGAGTTCAAGGTGTTGACTTGGCCTCCAAATTCGATGCATTGTGGCCCCACCTCATAACTTACAGGACTTAAAGGATCTGCTGCTAACGTCTTGGTGCCAAATACCACAGAACACCTTAAGAGTTCTAGTGGACTCCATGCCTCGATGGGTTAGGGCTGTTTTGGGGGCAAAAGGGGGACCTACACAATATTAGGCAGGTGGTCATAATGTTATGGATGATTAAGGGAAATATAAAACACATGGAGTGAGTCATTATCTACAGTTTGGAGGAGTGGGTCGTCATCGCAATCAATCAAATGTATTTTGTAAAGCTTTTTTTATATCAGCAATTGTCACAAAGTGCTTTCACAAATCAACTAAAGTTAACTTCCTGTGTGGATCTGACAAGGCTATCAAACTGCTCTGATTACGTTGAGAACATTTAAAATTGTATAGTGTGAAAATAAGAACTTATTGAAGGAAATGGTCACTGCACACAAGAATTAAGCTCAGTTTCGTTTTGTACTACAAAGGCAGCCTGCCCATTAAGACCTTAGGGTTGATGTTTGTTTTTGGTCAACAGACGCCTGACATATGCTCTGGTATTATTGAAATACAAAAGGTCAAGTGAAATTTCATTTATTTTGAGTCCAGACAGAACCCTTTACTTACCGAGTCATCCACAGGAACATACGGTGGTTGGGCTATTTCTTATGTTATTTATTACCCGTTATCACCTTTGGTTCTGCCTTCAGGCTTGTTATTATTTTCTAAAAGGAAGATAACTTTACATAAAGAAAAATAATACACTCACTTTGTTAACTGTCTTGTTTTATCCCACCATCCCAAGGAAAAAGAGCCTGACTATTTTAGTCCTTTTACATTCTATGACACATCTAGCAAAAACATTACTACACAAAAAATGTAAAATTACATTTTACTATTTAAAAAATGCTTTGTTCATATGAAGCTTTTCAGCTGCAGCTCTGCACTGTGGGCTGGATAGAACAAACAATGCATGTGTTTTTATTTTTATGTGTAAAACATACCTGTTGTTGTAAAACCAGACATATTGACTGGGAGGATTGGCCTGAGCCTGGCAGAGAAGAGAAACTGTCTGTCTCTCCACAGCAGAGTATCCTCTATCTGTTATATTGTAGGGACTCACATCTATCTGGGGGACATCTGGACCATCTGGGGAGAAACACACAGTCACATCTATCTAGGAAACATCTGGACCATCTGGGGAGACACACACATTTACATCTATCTGGGGACATCTGGACCATCTAGAGGGACACACACAGTCACATCTATCTGGGGACATCTGGACCATCTAGAGAGACACACAGTCACATCTCTCTGGGGACATCTGGACCATCTAGAGAGACACACACAGTCACATCTATCTGGGGGACATCTGGACCATCTAGAAAGACACACACAGTTACATCTATCTGGGGATATCTGGACCATCTAGAGGGACACACACCGTCACATCTATCTGGGGGACATCTAGACTGTCTTGACACACAGTTACATCTATCTGGGGACATCTGGACCATCTAAAGACAAACAGTCACATCTATCTAGGGACATCTGGACCATCTAGAGAGACACACACTGTCACATCTATCAGACAAACATAGTCATATCATGTCATTAGACGTTAGTAGTCTGCCTTAGTGTGTAGAGTTGAGGTTGTAATGTGCAAGATGTGGTGTGTGTATACTAACAGATGACGTCCATCCAGATGCGGTCAGACCGTTCCTGGTTGACCTGGTTCTGGGCCACACAGCGGTACCAGCCTGTGTTGTTACGGTTGACAACTGTCATGTTCAACATGTTGCTGTTGCCCTGGCTGACGGTCTCGACCAATCCGCTGTTAGTCTCACGCTCCCACAGGAAGTAAAGAGGCCCAGTGCCGTTTTCCAGGCCGCAGCGCAGCCACACCGAAGATCCCTCCTCTGGTGACGTGTCACTCAGCAGAATATAGGGTTTACTGACTGGAACTACACACATATACATACCAGTTAGGTTCACTTCATTTATAATTAATTACATGTATTTCTTTGCCAATCAATCTACATACAATGCCCCATAATGACAAAGAAAAAACACATTTTTGAAAATGTTCCTGCACCAGACACACACCTGTCTTGCTCTGACATTACATGTCAGGGCAAAATTCTAGCCATGAAGTCGACCTCTGAGAATTATGTTGAGGCATGGATCAGGGTTAATTACGTTAAAAATAATTGCTGTTGCATGGAAACTTCTCAAGAGCACATTGGGCTCCATCATAGTGAAATGGAAGAAGTCCATCACATCACTGTGAAATGGAAAACATTTGTAACCACCAAGTCTCTTCATAAAGCTGGACAAATTAAGTAAACAGGCGAAATGGACCTAGGTCGGGGATGTGACAAAAACCCCAATGGCTAATCCAACAATGCTTCAGAGGTTCTCTGCATAAATGGGAGTACTTGCTATAAAGACAACATGGCTAGACAGAAGTCACTCTTGGGTAAAAAGCCAAAAGGACTTTGACAGCATGAGGAAAAATATTGTATGTTTCCGATTAACCTATAATAATAAGGCTAGAAAATGAAGGTACCACTCGTAATCTGGCTAATAACATCCTGCTGTTTAAGCCATAACTAAAAATCCTCAAAGCTGGTAGAGGCATAACCAAGAAGCCTTAAAGCTGGTAGAGGCATAACAAAGAAGCCTCAAATTTGGAAGACCCATAACCATGTAGCCTCAAATCTGTGAGTAGTGAAAAAGTAGTGAAAAAGAGTCTGAATACTTGTGTGAGGTGCATGAGATATTTACATTTTCAATAACACATGTCATTGTAGTGTCTTGTGTGTAGATTGATTGCAAAAAATAAATGTAAGAAATTATTGTACCGAGACTGCAGTTCCTAGTCAGCCTGTCTAGGGGATGTTTTGCATAGCAGGTGTAGGCCTGTCCATTCTGGGTGGAATTAGAACGAGGTACCAAGATGTTGGAGGTCTCCACTCCTTGGCCCCTATAATCTCCATTAGGCACCTCCCACCAAACCACAGCCCTGGGAGACCCTCCTAGAAAGATAATTTTATTAATAGTAGTATCAATTATTACAGTTTCTTACAGTCGCTAGGACACATTTCCCAATACTTAGGTCACTTTTTCAAAACTCTTCACCAATTGCTTTGGCACAAAATGCATTCAATGACTACATCTTTCAAATTTCATTAATTATTTTCTCACTTCGACACAACAACCACCAAAACTCTGTGTACTTACAGGCCAATTTGCACATGCTTACATACTGTTTTCAAAACTGTTAAACTTAAGTTCAAAACAATAACATAATACAAAGCTGAATGTGACAGCAATTTGCTACAATTCTACAGTCATATTTTAATGAAATATATTTTAAATCTTAAAATTAGATGCTATAAAAACAATTGGACAATTGGACCAACCACAGCTGATTCTCATTGTAGATGAACATCTACACAGTTGTTACTTTTTCAATTTCATTACAAAAAGGAGACAACTGCTGAGTAGTTTTGCATTGTGATGTGGACCCAGCCAGAAAATGGACCCAGCCAGAAATAGAAGTGGCTGAAAGAGGAAGAAGAGTGGTGGGAGGGGGTGAAGAACATGTATGTGTGGTGGAAGAAGAATAAGAGGAAGATCAAGAGCTGGAGTCTCAGATGAGATCAGAGCTACTGTAATTGATCATGTAGTAAATCATGGTCTCTCACTGAGAGAGGCTGATCAGAGAGTGCAGCCAAATCTGCAACACTCAACAGTGGCATCTATTGTTAGAGTTTTCCGGCAAACCAACTGGTAACTTGTATTCTGCAAGGGCATTTGACTGAGTTGCACATTGCAGAAGTAAATAGACTTGTGTGTAATTGTTTTTGCATATCTGCTTAGGACTCAATGGTTACCTCACACAGGTGGGAGAGGAAGGATGTTCACTAATGTGCAGGAAACTGCCATTGTTGATGTGGTCATCAGAAACAATTACATAAAACTCATTGAGATTCGAGACAGAGTCTTGGCAGACGTTACTTTTGCAAATATTCACAGTGTAAGCATAAAAACTATTTCTAGAGTCCTGAAAAAACATCAGGTAAGGATGAAACAGTTGTACACTGTGCCTTTTGAGAGGAACTCTGAACATGATTGGGAAGAGAGCCACAGTGGATGTCCTGGGCCAGAGGAGTGCCAACATCACAATGTGCGCAGCAATATGGACTGCTGTTACACAAACCACTAATTGGGCCATACAACACTGAACATCTCCTTGCGTTCCTGCATGACCTCTATGGAAGGGTTGTGCTAGGTGAGGAAAGGGATGGAGAGAAGAAATCAGCCAACATTTACAATTGTATGGGACAATGTGGCATTTCACCACTCCCGTGCAGTCACTGAGTGGTTTGCAGCCCATCCCAGAATGGTGTCACTTTTTCTCCCATGGAAGTGGAAGGTTTATGACCACCATCCACATGATCAAATATCCCTTCTGGATGCAATGAATGCTGGATGCCTGGACATATCAGCAGAAGATTGTCAGGGATGGATCAGGCATGCCAGAAGATTCTTTCCTAGGTGTATTGCCCTAGATGACATAAGATATGATGTGGATGAGAACCTGTGGCCAAATGGAGAAGACCGAGTAGATTAGCATTACTATTGTATCAGTGGATGGTGTGCATACAAATTCTTGTATTTTGGAATTACTGCAGAAAATAAATAATTAATAAAAGACATAAAACATATTGTGGCTTTCTGAATCATGTCTGATTCATTCCAGTAAAATACATTGCAGTGAATTATAAACAGAGATGTGTCCTTGTTTTACACAAGAAAACATTGTAAAATGCTACCTGTTGTTAGTGTTTTTTAGGTCATTGTTTTGTGGGTGACAAAGTGTGTTTGTTGTCTGTCAACATTTGCTAGTGTTCTGGAAGAATTAGTTGATTTGAGACATGTATGAAGTGATTTGGTAGTTTTAGTGCATTTTGAAAGTGAAATGAACTACTGTGCCGAGCTGAAAGTTGGTTTGGAGAACTGTGTGCAGAGTTTTGAAAAAGTGACCTAAGTATTGGGAAATGTGTCCTAGCGACTGTAAAAAACTGTAATATTACTATTATTTATTATTTTTGTTGTTGCTGTTGTCACCTTGCCAGGAGCAGGACAGCAGCAGGTGCTGGTTTGTACTGGTGGCATTAGCAGAACACACCAGACCACCAGAAGGAGACCCTGAGGGAGAGAGCTAAAGATCAGGGTCAGTGCTGTGTGTGTTTCAGACTTAACTGTTTAATGGGCACCAATCTGTCCCATTTACATTAACCCACGAGCAAGCCATATGTCACTTCAATTCACCCCTAGACAGCACAGTATGAACACTACTACCTGAGCTACTAACTAATCCTATTGCATGACATAAGTATTTGATACATCAGAAAAGCATAACTTAATATTTGGTACAGAAACTTTGTTTGCAATTACAGAGATCATACGTTTCCTGTAGTTCTTGACCAGGTTTGCACACACTGCAGCAGGGATTTTGGCCCAATCCTCCATACAGACCTTCTCCAGATCCTTCAGGTTTCGGGGCTGCCGCTGCACAATATGGACTTTCAGGTCCCTCCAAAGATTTTCTATTGGGTTAAGGTCTGGAGACTGGCTAGGCCACTCCAGGACCTTGAGATGCTTCTTACGGAGCCACTCCTTAGTTGCCCTGGCTGTGTGTTTTGGGTCATTGTCATGCTGGAAGACCCAGCCACGACCCATCTTCAATGCTCATACTGAGGGAAGGAGGTTATTGGCCAAGATCTTGCGATACATGGCCCCATCCATCCTCCCCTCAATACGGTGCAGTCGTCCTGTCCCCTTTGCAGAAAAGCAAATCCAAAGAATGATGTTTCCACCTCCATGCTTCACGGTTGGGATGGTGTTCTTGGGGTTGTACTCATCCTTCTTCATCCTCCAAACACGGCGAGTGGAGTTTAGTCCAAAGAGCTATAGTTTTGTCTCATTAGACCACATGACGTTCTCCCATTCCTCCTCTGGATCATCCAGATGGTCATTGGCAAACTTCAGAAGGACCTGGACATTCGCTAGCTTGAGCAGGGGGACCTTGCGTGCGCTGCAGGATTTTAATCCATGACAGTGTAGTGTGTTACTAATGGTTTTCTTTGAGACTGTGGTCCCAGCTCTCTTCATGTCATTGACCAGGTCCTGCTGAGTATTTCTGGGTTGTTCCCTCACTTTCCTCGTGATCATTGATGCCCCAGGAGGGGAGATCTTGCATGGAGCCCCAGACCGAGGGAGATTGACTGCCATCTTGAACTTCTTCCATTTTCTAATAATTGCGCCAACAGTTGTAGCCTTCTCACTAAGCTGCTTGCCTATTCTCCTGTAGCCCATCCCAGCCTTGTGCAGGTCTACATTTTTATCCCTGATGTCCTTACACAGCTCTCTGGTCTTGGCCATTGTGGAGAGGTTGGAGTCTGTTTGATTGAGTGTGTGGATAGCTGTCTTTTATACAGGAAACGAGTTCAAACAGGTGCAGTTAATACAGGTAATGAGTGGAGAACAGGAGGGCTTTTTAAAGAAAAACTAACAGGTCTGTGAGAGCCAGAATTCTTAATGGTTGGTAGGTGATCAAATACTTATGTCATGCAATAAAATGCAAATTAATTATTTAAAAATCATACAATGTGATTTTCTGGATATTTGTTTTAGATTCTGTCTCTCACAGTTGACGTGTACCTATGATAAAAAGTAGGAAAACCTGCAATATCGGCAGTGTATCAAATACTTGTTCTACTCAATGTATATACGTGTACAGTATACAGTCTGTTTATGTATTCTGATGAGTGTGTGTATATATATATATGTGTGTACAGCATACAGACTGTGTATATATTCTGATGAGTGTGTATATATATGTGTACAGTATACACTCAGTGTATATATTCTGATGAGTGTGTATATATATGTGTACAGTACACAGTCTGTGTGTGTACTCACAGGCCCTTGCAGTGCATTGTGTGGAGGTGTTGAGAGCAGGGTGTGTCCCCAAGCAGGTGAACAGAGTGTTGTTGGAGGTCTGGGATCCAGACTGCAGTACAGACACATATTCTGCTGGCCACGCCCCTTCATCTCTAGGCTTTAGCCATTCCTGGAGTAGTAACAACAAAAATAACAACAATTACATTTGTTAGCAGCCTTTTAGCATCTGTGTGTGTGTTTGTTTGTGTGTGTGTGTACCTGTGTGTGTGTGCCTGTTTGTGTGTGTGTGTACCTGTGTGTGTGTGTGCCTGTTTGTGTGTGTGTGTGTGTGCCTGTGTGTGTGTGCCTGTGTGTGTGTGCCTGTGTGTGTGTGTGTGTGTGTACCTGTGTGTGTGTGTGTGTGTGTGTGTACCTCTGTCAGGGTCAGCAGGTCTCTAGTCCAGTGGAGTGAGGGGGACGGCAGGCCCCCTGTCCAGGAACAGGTCAGGTTGAGCGAAGAGGAATTCATCGCTGGCAGAACAGAGCAGGAAGGAGAACCTTCTGGAGGGTCTGGGAGGCAAGGGGCACACCATACAGAGATGATTGAAGTCATGCACTATAGGTCAGGACTAAGAGGTTAGGAGTAAGATGTGAAGGGTTACTCACAGTAGACAATGAGGCTGATGGTCTTCATAGAGCGGGTGTTGAGGTACGTATTCTGAGCCTGACAGGCGTAGGTACCAGTGTGCATCCGCAAAATCCTACTGATGGTGTACTGGGGTCCTGTGTACACCTGACTGGATTAGAACCAATATGGTCTATAAAACACCTGGCTGGATTAGAACCAATACTGTCTATAAAACACCTGACTGGATTAGAACCAATACTGTCTATAAAAAAACTGAATGGATTAAAACCAATACTTTCTATAAAACATGTGGCTGGATACTGAATATAAAATACATGGCTGGATTTAAACCAATACTGTTTCTAAAGAGCTGACTGGATTAGAACCAATATGGTCTATAAAACACCTGGCTGGATTAGAACCAATACTGTCTATAAAACACCTGACTGGATTAGAACCAATACTGTCTATAAAAAAACTGAATGGATTAAAACCAATACTTTCTATAAAACATGTGGCTGGATACTGAATATAAAATACATGGCTGGATTTAAACCAATACTGTTTCTAAAGAGCTGACTGTATTGGAACCAATACTGTACATAAAACACCTGGCTGGATTAGAACCAATACTGTCTATAAAACACCTGGATGAATTAGAACCAATACTTTATACAAAACACCTGGATGGATTAGAACCAATACTTTCTATAAAACATGTGGCTGGATACTGAATATAAAATACATGGCTGGATTTAAACCAATACTGTTTCTAAAGAGCTGACTGTATTGGAACCAATACTGTACATAAAACACCTGGCTGGTTTAGAACCAATACTGTATATAAAAAACCTGAATGGATTTGAACCAGTACCGTCCAAAAATACTTAATGCCGTTGATGTTTTTGTCCCCAAGATAATGAAGATTATGAAGGGGCTGGACATGCTGACATAGTGAGTTCTGATTGGTCTGCCAAATTATAGGTTTCTGTTATAACACCCATACTTGTTCAGATGAATTGCAACCTCAGGTATTTTAAAAGCAGAAAATTGCAATCACGTTGCTACAGCTGTGAACCACATCGCTGCCCTAAATTTAGCTGGTGTTATCATTAATCTCAAATTGTGATGCCATGATTCATAAGAATAATCTGATGATGATGAGTAAATCCCAGACTTTGATACTGTTGAATACGTTCAGGCAAAATTGAGGCATTTCATTGCAGTGCCAATGAAAAACGCTAGCTCGTCTTGTATAAAACAACTGTCCATGGATTACATTTACAAGCAGAGGACAACCATGGAATCTATGATAGAGACAATGAAAGATTTACAGATTCTTGGAGTATTGAACACCTTGAATGTGAACGGTAGCAAAAAGACAGATGTGTAAAAAAGGTGATCAGACTAAACACAAACAACAAAGGACTTTGTATGTAATCAGAGGATATAATTTCAGTCTGCCGCAAATCATTCCTACATGTATAAGGGTAAATCTAAGGTTTTCTAGCTAGCTACAGATAATTCTTGTGTCTCTTTTTAAAAAGTTGTCAGAAAGTTTTTTGCATTGCTATTTAGCAAGCTATAGCTAATGCTGTTGCTGTTACCATTAATTTGCCAGGTAACATTAAGTAATCCGCTACAGTAACTAACATTTCCTGGTTTCTAGCTTGATTGTTAGGTTGCTATCTTTACCTGATGATTAGCTATAATGTTAGTTAATAGTACTGTAACATTTCATGTATGGTGGCTTTATTTGTTTATTTATTTGGTTTGATGTGTGTTTGTTGGAGACCAACCATACCAGTTTAGCACAAGATGCGTTAGATGGCCTCAAGCTGTGATTGCACTTTTCCAAAGCATGGCGGAGCTAGAACACTGAAAATGCTATTAGTTCTCGAAAATTATTTTCTGAACGATGGTTGCACACAATGTTTACTATGTTCGTAACATTACAGCTCCTAACTTCCTTTGAAGTGGAGCATTGTAGAAGAACGCATCTTGTGACAATTCGCAAATTGACTTTAAAACCGGCAGTAGGCTATACTGTATACTCCCCTAATTGGCCACAACATATTACTCTTTTTAGAAATCAGTCGTTTCGTATAGTGGTTGAAATAATGATCATGTACCCGGTCGTCAAGGGGAGAGTAATCCAATTATTTATTGCAGCATTTGATAATCTATTGTTCATGATGTTACAGACTCAATACTCGGTCTTACAAACTCGATTTCATCTCAAAGAACTTCCGGTTGTCCTCAACTGTATAGACATTGCAGGACAGAATACACAACACAGTACTGTGAGCTAGTTATGGCCATATAAGGCTTACATACAAGATATACACTAGTCTAGAACTGCCAGGCCTTTCAGACCCCCAGTATCCGCTGTTTAGCTGTTAGCATTCAATAGTCTTAAAAAGAATGAATAACAAGATTTGTTTGTTTTAAAAGTCAAATAAATTTGAGGAATACAGGAATGTGTTATATTGTTATATATGTGTTATATGTATTTGAGGTCTTATGATTAGAATACGAAATAAACAATAACTTAAAAGAACACAGAATATAGCATTTTTGTTTGTTTAATAAGACTTTTTTTACATTTGTAAAGTGAAAATCCACCACATTTAAAGTCTTGATAGATAAATCCATGAGCATTTTTGATTACTAGGCCCATTATAGGTAAAACAATTAGCATAAACCTAACTTAATATCAAAGTGTTATGAAACAGTCAGGGATATTGTTTTTAATTTTGTTTCACTAATAATAAATTACTGTAATACCTTTGATGAATTACATATGAAACTGCATCCTCTTCATGGTTCTATAAAATAATATTTTATCTTTTATTTGTGGGTATCACCCATTCAGAGTGATTAGCACCTGCCTGGGTATCAACATCTGTCTAGCATTTTTGGTCTACTTTGAGATGTGTTTAGGATGGGTGTGCTTCTACCATAATTAAAAACCAATGGTAAATACAGTAGTCAGTTTTTTATCTTTTTCTGTTAATGTGAAGCAATTTTATTTAAAAAACACATCTTGGCTAGTTTAATTAATTACAAGATTTTGATTGCATAGGTCTATACAAATAGCCAGAGCTGTGTTTAAAGACCTGAAGCGAGACCAAGTCAAGACCAAGATTGAAACAAATTGAGTCTGAGTCAAGACCAAGATTTGAACCAGATAGAAAATGTATGGAATGAATTGAAAACATTTGTTTTTAAGCGGGGCAAGCCGACAAGAAAAGATTAGCTTGACTCAAGAAACTGCCAGCAGCATACAAGGTCTTACTTCTGTAGTTTAGGCACTAAAATGTAGGATTGTAAATTCTATAGCTTACTTAGGAAAAATGTAAGAATGTACATTATATTAAATGTTAATTAAACATCTGGATTTTGATATTGTTTTTGTGTCCATCCATCCATCTTCTTCCGCTTATCCGGGGCCGGGTCGCGGGGGCAGCAGTCTAAGCAGAAGTGTCTGGGGAGCAGTCCCTCTCCCCAGACACTTCCTCTAGCTCTTCCGGGGGGACACCGAGGCGTTCCCAGGCCAGCCGGGAGACATAGTCCCTCCAGCATGTCCGAGGTCTTCCCCGGGGTCTCCTCCCGGTGGGACGGGACCGGAACACCTTCCCAGGAAGGCGTTCCGGATGCATCCGAAACAGATGCCCAAGCCACCTCAGCTGACCCCTCTCGATGTTTTTGTGTCATTATTTCATTTCCAAAAAATTTCAATTGTCAGGTCTACTGTGCCTGGCCATTGTCGTCTAACTTGTATGTATTTGTAAATGCAATTGATTTGGAAAATAACATTTTGAAAGCTACACCTTCCTTCAATTACTTTTTCTAAATAGCTGTATATTACATTGTTCTGTTTCCAATTCTAAACTCACAAACTGAAAACTACACTGTTCAAAGAAATTAAGGGAACACGTAATCATCACAATATAACACCAATTAAATTAAACTTCAGGAATATCAATCTGTCCAGTTAGGAAGTGTAAGCAAATGTGAATCAACCTGTTTTGGTGCAAATGAAAGTGACAACCGGAGCTCACTAATGCCCTGATTCAGGTCTGGGAGGAGATCCCCCTGTACACCATCCGCTGTCTCATCAGGAGCCTATCCAGATGTTCTTGGGAGTGCATACAGGCATGTTGGGGACATGCACACTACTGAGTCACATTATGAGTTGCTGTGATGAAATTCCCGCAAGTTGGAACAGCCTGTTATTTCAATTGTTTACTTTGAAGTTTGAATCCAGCCCTCAATCCGTTGGTGATTTTAGTTTTCACTGACCGTTGTTTCATCATTTTGTTATCAACAAATTACACAATCTACGGTAAAGATTTTGATCGTTAATATATTTCCTTCATCGTGACCCAATCTGTGATTTAAGTGTTTAGAGACCAGATACATTTTTTTTTACATTGTATTCCTATTTAATAAATTATTAGGCATGTGACAGTACAAGTCTTCTAACAGGCGCTTTGTCTCACTCGTCTCTCTCCTTGGGTTAATGTGGAATTAACAGTAATTTGTCGTCTTTAGTCCATTGTAAATAAACAAATTACATTTTCTGTTCCAACTCCATTTCATTAGATATTTTAGGAAAAAAATCTATTGTATTTACCCCTCATTCAATCAATCATACCAATCAATGAAATGTATTTATAAAGCCCTTTTTACATCAGCAGTTGTCACAAAGTACAAAACACCATGCCTGAAACCCCTAGGATCACACAACAACAGTGTTGAATTTCAGTGGCTAGGAAAAACTTCCTAAGAAGGCCGAAATGTAGGAAGAAACCTAGAGAGGAACTAGGCTCAGAGGGGTGACCAGTCCTCTTCTGGATGTGCCAGGTGAACATTTTAAGAGTACAAGTTGTAATGATTAATAAATGCATGTGGACTCCAGAGTCTACTAAATCTATTCCAGGTCAGAAGCATGACCAGATGGACAAGGACAGGGACAACCCGAGGTGGGGGTCAGTAGAGTGGAAGCTGAAATCGTCAGGTATCGTCTTGATCTGCAACACAACCAGGACTTTGTCTTTCAAGCCTGGTATTCTGGAGGTGTGGGCCAAGACCTCATGTCCTCCTAAATTGAGTTAGGAAGAGTTAAGTTACTCTGAAAATATTAATGAAACAATGATGGGTTGAACATGTAGCTTATTGCCCGTATAACAACCAAAGTAGTGTAAACACACTACTTTAAATACGTAGAGTCAAATTTTCGTTTTGGTCTACTGTGGCATATTCTACTTTATCAAAGAAATCTGGTGGAAAAAGTCTTCAGGAAATATTAGTGCAGAAAAGTAGCATCATTCAAGCAAAATGTAATGTTTGCATAATTGACAGCTATGTTTCCAGTCAAATAATTGTATTTCAGTTTAAATAATAATGATTAACTAAAAGGAAGAGATTCATGCGCATAGACTTATAATTAAATATGAATTCTCAGAAATAACAGTTGATCTATTCAAATTAAAACAATGATTAAAAAAATTATTGCAACATTATGAAGTATATTAAAAAACATTGTTTTACTTGTATTACAAAAGTCTAAATTACGATTCAGTAATGTCAAATGTTGCGTGTCAGTTGAGAGTTTATGGACTCAAACACTGCAACATAGCAATCCATGAATAGGATTATAGTAGACAATATTCTGCCGATTTTAATATTCTATTCTGTCCATATAAAAACAGACACAGGCTTGAACTAAAAGCAGTAAACACTACGTAGTTTCAATAACAGCAGTTTCAGGCAGGTATTAACGTTCTCACAGATGTCCCCTTGTGGCCATTCTTATTTTATGTTTTTGTCCATGCCACATGGCACTGCAATGTGGTGCGGTATACCGTAGTATAATTAGGCATGCCCCATCGCGGACTGCCCCCTTGGAGCTGGAATTAGATGAGCAACATCTGTAGGTTCCAAAAGTGCTGGCACGTTTTTGATAGTCACTGTTCTTCAATGTATTGTTGTTGCTTGCTTTTTGGGGTTGGCAGGGTGTTTGTAAAAGGTTTGTGACAACTGCTAATGTAAAAATGTCTGTTGAAAATGTATTTGATGAATTAATTAATTGCAAACAAAAACAAACCTGTTGTTGTAGAACCAGACATATTGACTGGGAGGATTGGACTGGGCCTGACAGAGAAGAGAGACTGTCTGTCTCTCCACAGCAGTGTATCCTCTATCTGTTAATCTGTAGGGAGTAACATCTATCTGGGGGACATCTGGACCATCTGGGGAGAAACACACACACACAGTCATATTTATCTGGGAAAGATCTGGACCTTCTGGGGAGAGACACACTCACAGTCACTTCTATCTGGGGACATCTGGACCATCTGGGGAGAGACACACACAGTCACATCTATCTGGGGACATCTGGAGAAAACATTTTAACATTATAAGAGTACAAGTTGCCAAGTATCAACCAAAGGGACACCAACCAACCATCCTGAGGGAGCAAGTATTACCAGCAGAGTTCACCCCAATTGCACAATGGGCGCAACAAGCCAGTGGCTCCATCAACCGAATGGCTTTGGAGAGAGGACATCCTAGTGGAGATGAGAGCCCACCTGGCAATACAGCATGGGTGGATAGTCATTCCGGTCACCTTCACACCCCAGGGCCAGACTGCACTTAATCATAGCCTATGCTGATGAGATGAGTATGAGAATGCTATTCATTGACTTTAGCTGAGCATTCAACACGGTCATCCCCTCTAAGCTGGGCAACAAATTCCATGACCGGGTGATCAGCCCCCCTCTCTGCAACTGGACTTTGGACTTCCTAATGAACAGATCCCAAAGAAAACCAAGGAGATCATTCATTCATCATCTTCCACTTATCCAGGGCCAGGTCGCGGGGGCAGCAGTCTAAGCAGAGATGCCCAGACTTCCCTCTCCCTAGACACTTCCTCCAGCTCTTCCGGGGGGAAACCGAGGTGTTCCCAGGCCAGCCTCCCGAAACAGAAGCCCAAGCCACCTCAGCTGACCCCTCTCGATGTGGAGGAGCAGCGGCTCTACTCTGAGCTCCTCCCGGGTGACCAAGCTTCTCACCCTATCTCTAAGGGATCGCCCAGCCACCCTGCGGAGAAAGCTCATTTCAGCCGCCTGTATCCGGGATCTTGTCCTTTCGGTCATGACCCAAAGCTCATGACCATAGGTGAGAGTAGGAACGTAGATTGACCGGTAAATCAAAAGCTTCGCCTTGCGGCTCAGCTCTTTCCTCACCACAACAGCTCTTTTCTTCATAACTGCAGAAGCTGCACCGATCCGTCTGTCAATCTCCCGTTCCATCCTTCCCTCATTTGTGAACAAGACCCCTAGATACTTAAACTCCTCCACTTGAGGCAGGCACTCTCCTCCAACCTGAAGTGGGCAAGCCACCCTTTTCCGATTGAGGACCATGGCCTCGGATTTGGAGGTACTGATTCTCATCCCCACTGCTTCACTCTTGGCTGCAAACCGTCCAAGTGCATGCTGAAGGTCCTGGTTTGAAGGGGCCAACACGACAACATCACCCGTAAAGAGCAGAGACGAAATAGTGTGGTCCCCAAACCTGACACCCTCCGGCCCCTGGCTGCGCCTAGAAATTCTGTCCATAAAAATTACGAACAGAACTGGCGACAAAGGGCAGCCCTGCCAGAGTCCAACATGCACTGGGAACAAGTCTGACTTACTGCCGGCAATGCGGACCAAGCTCCTGCTTCGGTTGTACAGGGACCTGACAGCCCTTAGCAAAGGACCCAGGACCCCATATTCCCCAAGCACCCTCCACAAGATGCTGCGAGGGACACAGTCGAATGCCTTCTCCAAATCCACAAAACACATGTGGATTGGTTGGGCAAACTCCCATGAACACTCCAGCACCCCATAGAGGGTATAGAGCTAGTCCAGTGTTCCACAGCCCGGACGAATACCACACTTTTCCTCCTGAATCCGAGGTTCTACCATCGGCCGTATTCTCCTCTCCAGTACCCTGGCATAGACTTTCCCGGGGAGGCTGAGAAGTGTGATCCCCCTGTAGTTGGAACACACCCTCCGGTCCCCCTTCTTAAAAAGAGAGACCACAACCATCCCAGAGGCACTGTCCCCGACCGCCATGCGATGTTGCACAGGCGTGTCAACCAAGACAGCCCCACAACATCCAGAGATTTGAGTTACTCAGGGCGGATCTCATCCACCCCCGGTGTCTTGCCACCGAGGAGTTTCTTGACTACCTCTGTGACTTCAGCCCGGGTAATGGACGAGTCCACCTCTGAGCCCTTATCCTCTGCTTCCTCAATGGAAGACGTGACGGCGGGATTGAGGAGATCCTCGAAGTACTCCTTCCACCGCCCGACGGCATCCCCAGTTGAGGTCAACAGCTGCCCACCTCTACTGTAAACAGCATTGGTAGGGCACTGTTGCCTCCACAACCACCCGGGCTGCAGTCCGCTTGGCCTGCCGGTACCCGTCAGCTGCCTCAGGAGTCCCACAAGCCAACCAGGCCTGATAGGACTCCTTCTTCAGCTTGACGGCATCCCTTACTTCCGGTGTCCACCACCGGGTTCAGGGATTGCCGCCTCGACAGGCACCGGAGACCTTACGGCCACAGCTCTGAGCGGCCGCTTCGACAATGGCGGTGGAGAACATGGTCCACTCGGACTCAATATCTCCAGCCTCACTCGGGATCCAGTCGAAGCTCCGCCGGAGGTGGGAGTTAAAGATCTCTCTGACAGGAGACTTGGCCCGACGTTCCCAGCAGACCCTTACAGTATGCTTGGGTCTGCCGAGTCTTTCCAGCTTCCTCCCCCACCATCGGATCCAACACACCACCAGGTGGTGATCAGTTGACAGCTCTGCCCCTCTCTTCACCAGAGTGTCCAAGACATACGGCCGCAGGTCAGATGAAACGACAACAAAGTCGATCATCGACCTGCGGCCTAGGGTGTCCTGGTGCCACGTGCACTGATGGACACCCTTAGGCTTGAACATGGTGTTCGTTATGGACAAACTGTGACTAGCACAGAAGTCAGATAACTGAACACCGCTCAGGTTCAGATCAAGGGGGCCGTTCCTCCCAATCACGCCCCTCCAGGTGTCACTGTCGTTGCCCACGTGGTCGTTGAAGTCCCCCAGTAGAACGATAGAGTCCCCAGTCGGAGCACTTTCCAGCATCCCTCCCAGAGACTCCAAGAAGGTCGGGTACTCTGCACTGCCATTCGGCCCATAGGAACAAACAACAGTGAGACCCATAAGCGCAGGGAAACGACCCTCTCGTTCACCGGGGTAAACTCCAACACATGGCGGCAGAGCTGGGGACCTATAAGCAAACCCACACCAGCCAACCGCCTCTCACCATGGGCAACTCCAGAGTGGTGAAGAGTCCATCCTCTCTCAAGTAGTGTGGTTCCAGAGCCCAAGCCGTGCGTAGAGGTGATCCCGACTACCTCTAGTCGGAACCTCTCAACCTCACGCACGATCTCAGGCTCCTTCCCAGCCAGCGAGGTGACGTTCCACGTCTCAAGAGCTAGTTTCCGTGTCCAGGGAACAGGTTGTCTAGGCCCCCGCCTTCGACTGCCGCCCGATCCTCTAAGCACCGGCCCATTATGGTCCCTCCTGTGGGTGGTGAGCCCAAAGGAAGGCGGCCCCACGTCGCTCCTTCGGGCTGAGCCCGGCCGGGCCCCATGGGGAAAGGCCCGGCCACCAGGCGCTCATGTACGAGCCCCAACCCCGGGCCTGGCTCCAGGGTGGGACCCCGCCTGCGCCATACCGGGCGACGTCACGGACCTCAACATTTTCCTCATCATTAAGGGGTTTTGAACCGCTCTTAGTCTGACTCGTCGCCTAGGACCTGTTTGCCTTGGGAGACCCTACCACGGGCATATAGCCCAAGACAACATAGCTCCTAGGGTCACTCGGGTACTCAAACCCCTCCACCACGTTAAGGTGGCAGTTCATGGAGGGGGGAAATCATTGTGGATTACAGGAATTCTAAAGTCTGCAGTCACGCCCCAGTCATCATCGATGGCACTGATGTGGAGCATGTGTGTCCACATATCCGAGGACCTCTCCTGGATCCTCAACACTTCAGCCCTGATCAAAAAGGCTCAGCAGCACCTGTACTTCTTGAGGAGGCTGAAGGAAGCCTGTAGATGGATCCTTGTGAACTTTTCTGCTGCACAATCAAGAGCATTCACTTCCCCAACACTGCACCACAGTGTGGTTTATTGGTTGCAATGCAGCCAACCAGAAAGCCCTGCAACAGGTTGTGCTAACCACCCAGTACATCACTGGTGCCCAGCTTTCTGCCATCATAGACCACCAGCACAAGCGGTGTCTGCACAGGGCGCATGGGATCATCAGGGACCCTTTAAATCCATGCCACAAATGTTTGCCCTCGTACCATCAGGCATGAGGTTCTCTTCATTCCACCAGCAGGCTCAGGAACAGTTTCTTTCCATCCACTGTAACCCTGCTGAACTCTGTGACCCAGATAACTTTGTGAACTCTATGACCCATCACTAAACATACCCCCCTGCCTCTCAGTGACCTTGTTCCACTACTCCCTTTGTACTACTCTGACACTGCCTTGCTATGCCTGATAATGGAAGTTTTCAGTTGTTAATGGTCCGTGTTGACCTTTGGAACCTCACTGCTGTTATCCCTGCATTTCAGTTGCACATGCACCTTGCACATTTAATTTGCCTCTTTGCACATTTAGGATTGACATCATGCTTGCGTTTTTACAGTTGTTACATACGTGTGTCTACCCCATGGACCTCATTGCTGCTACCTCTGCATCCCGGTTGCACATGCTACCTTACTCCTTCAATTTGCCTTGATTGCACATCTAGAATGCCATTTAGAATTGCCATTTGTACCCACACAACTATTTATCCCAACTGTAATATATACTATACTTAATAATTGCAAATGTTCTGCCCTCCTCTATTTGCCTTAATTGCACATTTAGTATTGCCATTTTTACTGCTTTTGCCTTCACTGCACATCTATACATTCCACTTGTAATATACATGTACTTTTACGAGTATTTAGAAGTAATATTTCTGCCCTCTTCTATTTTCACTTCTGGCTAGATGCTGACTGAAATTCGTTTTTCTGTACTTGTACTGTTCAATGACAATAAAGTTGAATCTAATCTAATTATATAGGGTGGAAGTTTAGTGTTTTAGTGTTTAGAGTGTATCATGTAGGGTGAATGATGTAGTGTTTCAAGTGTGTACAAACCTACACATGATTTCCAGTCACCTTAACTACATGTTAGGGGTTAGCCTAGTGTGTGGGGTTGAGGTTGTAGTGTGCAAGGTGTGGTGTGTGTATACTAACAGATGACGTCCATCCAGATGCGGTCAGACCGTTCCTGGTTGACCTGGTTCTGGGCCACACAGCGGTACCAGCCTGTGTTGTTACGGTTGACAACTGTCATGTTCAACATACTGCTGTTGCCCTGGCCGACAGTGTCGACCAATCCGCTGTTAGTCTCATGCTCCCACAGGTAGTAAAGAGGCCCAGTTCCATTTTCCAGGCCGCAGCGCAGCCACACCGAAGATCCCTCCTCTGGTGACGTGTCACTCAGCAGAATATAGGGTTTACTGACTGGAACTACACACATATACATACCAGTTAGGTTCACTTCATTTATAGTTGATTACATGCATGCATGCATGCAAATGCCTAACCATTAAGTCTAAGGTACTCTTTGTAGAACTCTAAGATTCAATTGTTTTAAGGTAAGGAAAGTTATAAAGAAATTAGAAGTATTGAAAGTTTCCAAAAGAACAGTGGGCATCAGCCAAATCCAAGTTTGCAAAGCTGGTAGCTGTGATCGCTGCCAAAGGTATTTTCATAAAGCACTGAATAAAGGGTCTGAATACTTGTGTGTGATGCATGAGATACTTCCATTTTTATTTTCAATAAATCATGTCATTGTTGTCTTAGAGTGTGTAGATTGATTGCAAAAAATAAATGTAATCAATGAATGTACCAATACTGCAGTTCCTAGTCAGCCTGTCTAGGGGATGTTTGGCATAGCAGGTGTAGGCCTGTCCATTCTGGGTGGAATTAGAACGAGGTACCAAGATGTTGGAGGTCTCCACTCCTTGGCCCCTACAATCTCCATTAAGCACCTCCCACCAAACCACAGCCCTGGGAGACCCACCTAGAAAGATAATTGTATTAATAGTAGTATCAATTATTAATACTACTATTATTTATTATTTTTGTTGTTGCTGTTGTCACCTTGCCAGGAGCAGGACAGCAGCAGGTGCTGGTTTGTACTGGTGGCATTAGCAGAACACACCAGACCACCAGAAGGAGACCCTGAGGGAGAGAGCTAAAGATTAGTGTCAGTGCTGTGTGTGTTTCAGACTTAACTGTTTATGGGGCAAATTTCTTTTTCCATTCACTTAAAAACACTGGACCACCAGGAGACCCCGAGGGAGAGAGGGACAGTATAGGAGCTGTATTGTGTGTGTGCAGTGATCATTACGTCAAGAAAATGAGTGACAAATGTCTTGGTTAAGCACCTTTATTTCAATGGCAAAGAATTAAAAAATAAATAAAAAACTTTTTATCTTGGTTTATTTCTAATTTGTGTGATTTATGTCTTGACTAATGTTACTGGACAGTGAGCTTTTGAGTGCGATCATATATATATTCATATAATGTATGTGTACAGTATACAGTCTGTGTATATATTCTGATGAGTGTGTATATATGTGTACAGTATATTCAGTCTGTGTATATATTCTGATGAGTGTGTATATATATGTGTACAGTATACACTCAGTGTATATATTCTGATGAGTGTGTATATATATGTGTACAGTACACAGTCTGTGTGTGTACTTACAGGCCCTTGCAGTGCATTGTGTGGTGGTGTTGAGAGCAGGGTGTGTCCCCAGGCAGGTGAACAGAGTGTTGTTGGAGGTCTGGGTTCCAGACTGCAGTACAGACACATATTCTGCTGGCCACGCCCCTTCATCTCCAGGCTTTAGCCATTCCTGGAGTAGTAACAACCAAAATAACAACAATTTAATTTGTTAGCAGCCTTTCAGCATCTGTGTGTGTGTGTGTGTGTTTGTACCTGTGTGTGCCTGTGTGTGTCTGTGTGTGTGTGTGTCTGTGTGTGTGTGTGTCTGTGTGTGCATGTGTGTGTGTACCTGTGTGTGTGTGTGTGTGTGTGTGTGTACCTGTGTCAGGGTCAGCAGGTCTCTAGTCCAGTGGAGTGAGGGGGACGGCAGGCCCCCTGTCCAGGAACAGGTCAGGTTGAGGGAAGAGGAATTCATCGCTGGCAGAACAGAGCAGGAAGGAGAACCTTCTGGAGGGTCTGGGAGGCAAGGGGCACAACATACAGAGATGATTGAAGTCAGGCACTATAGGTCAGGACTAAGAGGTTAGGAGTAAGATGTGAAGGGTTACTCACAGTAGACAATGAGGCTGATGGTCTTCATGGAACGGGTGTTGAGGTACGTATTCTGAGCCTGACAGGCATAAGTACCAGTGTGAATCCGCAGAATCCTACTGATGGTGTACTGGGGTCCTGTGTACACCTGACTGGATTAGAACCAATATGGTCTATAAAACACCTGGCTGGATTAGAACCAATACTGTCTATAAAACACCTGACTGGATTAGAACCAATACTGTCTATAAAAAAACTGAATGGATTAGAACCAACACTGTATATTAAACCCATGTCTGGATTAGAACCAATATGTTCTATAAAATACCTGGATGGATTAAAACCAATACTTTCTATAAAACATGTGGCTGGATACTGAAAATAAAATACATGGCTGGATTTAAACCAATACTGTTTCTAAAGAGCTGACTGTATTGGAACCAATACTATACATAAAACACATGGCTGGATTAGAACCAAAACTGTCTATAAAACCCCTGGCTGGACTAGAAACAATGCCGGGATGGGAACCAATACTGTCTATAAATCACCTGGATGGGAACCAATACTGTATATAAAACACTTGAATGGTTTAGAGCCAATACTATGTATAAAACTCCTGACTGGAGCAGAATTTATACTTTTATAAAACACTTGGATTAATTAGAACCAATACTGTATATAAAACAACTGGCTGGATTGGAATCCTTAATGATAGCAGCCCATACCAGTACCCCTCCTCCACTTTGCTGTAAAAAACCATTTACTTTTCAGTGTCAGTTAAATCTCTTTTTGGCACATTGTAACTGAGGTCATAAAGCTTCCTAATAATTCTGCACACCTTGATATAAGGTGTAATTCACTTTCACCACACCCTCCATCATTACACAAATACATATCACCTAAAAATGATTCAATCCAATGAGCATTGAAGTTTATATGGTTTGGAGTTGGAAAATGTGCATAGAAATAATGATACAATCAAAATACTCACTTGCCTAATAATTGTGCACGCCCTGTATATAAAATACTTGGCTGGATTTGAAAACACCTGTCTGGATTAAAACCAATATATAAAACACCTGACTGGATTAGAAGCAATCTACAAAACCCCTGTCTGGATTAAAATCAATATATAAAACCCCTGTCTGGATTGTATCCAATCTACAAAACACCTGTCTAGATTAAAATCAATATATAAAACACCTGACTGGATTAGAAGCAATCTACAAAATTCCTGGCTGGATTGGAACCAATATATAAAACCCCTGTCTGGATTGCAGCCAATATACAAAACATTTGACTGGATTGGAACCATTATATAAAATGTTTTGCTGGATAAAATTACATTTCCTGACTGGGATTAAACTGATATTAATGGGATATTATATATTATATATATATATATTAGAACACCTGTTTGGGAATCAATCAAATTTATTTATAAAGCACTTTTTACAACAGCAGTTGTCACAAGTGCTTTACAGAGACATCCGGCCTTAAACCCCAAGGAGCAAACAACAGTAGTGTTGAATTTCAGTGGCTAGGAAAAACTCCCTAAGAAGGTCGAATTTTAGGAAGAAACCTAGAGAGGACCCAGGCTCAGAGGGGTGACCAGTCCTCTTCTGGCTGTGCCGGGGGAGATATTAAGAGTCCAATTGGAATAATAAACAAATTTCTCTGGGCTAAATCCAGAGTCTATTTGATTTTAGACTAGGTCAGAAGTATGACCAGGTGGACTAGGACAATAATATAGCAACATAAGACCTTAGGGCTGAGACGGGGGGTCCACTCACATTGTGGCCCTATCCGGGGGAGGCCACGGACAGGGCCCAACAGGCAGGAAATCAATCCACCCATATTTCCAAGCATCAACCAAAGGGACACCCACCAACCGCAACCCCCCTGAATGAGGGCCGAGTATTGCTAGCAGCGTACAGCCCAATTGCGCAACAGAGAGTCAACAACAAGCCAGTGACTCTTCCCCCGAAAGGCATTGGAGGGAGGGCATCCCAGTGGCGACGAGAGCCCACCTGGCAAGACAGCAAGGGTGGACAGTATCAAGTCTACTGGTCACCTTCACGCCCCCGGGCCAGGCTACACCTAATTATAAACCGTGCTGTAGAGATGAGTTTTTAGTAGACACTTGATGGTTTGCACTGAGTTTGCATTTCTAACCTTAATTGGCAGATCATTCCACAGTAGTGCAGCTCTATGAGAAAAGGCCCTGCCACCAGCTGTTTGTTTAGAAATTCTAGGTACAATTAAAAGGCCTGCATCTTGCGATCTAAGGTTACGTGTAGGTATGTATGGCTGGATCATTTCAGCAAGGTAAGTAGGAGCAAGTCCATATATTGATTTATAGGTTAAGAGTAAAACCTTAAAATCAGCCCTAACCTTAACAGGCAGCCAATGTAAGGACGCCAGGACAGGAGTAATGTGTTCAAAAATGTTTTTTCTAGTTAGGATTCTAGCAGCCATGTGCAGCACTAATTGGAGTTTATTTATTAATTTGTCTGGATAACCAGAGAGAACAGCATTGCAGTAATCTAGTCTATGAGTAACGAAAGCATGGAATAATTTTTCTGCATCAGTTTTTGATAGAAAGTTTCTGATATTTGCAATGTTTCGAAGATGAAAATAAGCAACTCTTGAGACATATTTTATATGTTCTTCAAAGGAGAGGTCAGGGTCAAGGGTAACGCCAAGGTTTTTTACAGTTTTTTGGGATACGACCATGCAGCCGTCGAGGTTCACAGTGAGATCTGCTAACAACGCTCTTTGTTTTTTGGGTCCTAAAAGGAGCATTTCTGTTTTATTTGAGTTTAAGAGCAAGAAATCCTTTGTCATCCACTTCCTAATATCTGAAACGCATGCTTCCAAAATAGCTAATTTAGGGGCTTCTCCATGCTTCATTGAAATATATAACTGTGTGTCATCACCATAACAGTGAAATTTAACATTGTGATTCTGGATTACATCACCCAGAGGGAGCATATTTAGTGAGAACAATAATGGGCCCAGAAACAAGCCTTGAGGAACTCCAAAGCATACCTTTGACTTGTCAGAGGATATGCCATCCACACTAACGAACTGATATCTTTCAGATAAATAAGATTTAAACCAGGCTAGAACATGTCCACGTAGCCCAATATGGGTTTCCAGTCTCTCTAAGAGAAGGGAGTGATCAATAGTGTCAAAAGCAGCACTAAGATCAAGAAGCAACAGGACGGATGCGGAACCTTTGTCTGAGGCCATTAAAAGTTAATTTGTTACCTTTACGAGTGCAGTCTCAGTACTATGATGGGATCTAAAACCGAACTGGAGTATTTCATAAATGTTTTTTGTCTTTAGGAAGGCATTCAGTTGTTGGGAAACACATTTTTCTAAGATTTTTGAGAGGAACGGGAGGTTCGATATTGGCCTATAATTGTTTAATATGTAGGGATCCAGATTAGATTTTTTTAGAAGAGGCTTAATTTCCGCAATTCTTTGTGAGTTTGGTACACATCCGGAGGAAAGGGAGCAATTTATTATGTTCAGCATTGGCTGGCCTAGCACAGGAAATAGCTCCTTAAGTAATTTTGTAGGAATCGGGTCTAGCTGAGAGTTTGTGGGTTTAGAACTCATTACAAATTTTGTAAATGTGTCGAGCGATACGGTATCAAAAAATTCAAGTGTCCCCATTGACACCTGGTCAGGGAGGTTCAGGAAATTTTTTGGACAACTGAGATTTTGAGGACCGTAACTATTTAAGGAGTCAGTTATTTGTTTTCTAATGGTGACGATCTTTTCATCAAAGTAGTTCATGTATTCATTACAACTAAAGTGAAGACCCACTTCACTTGCTAAGCTTTGCTTTTTTGTTAACTTTGCAACTGTATCAAACCGAAATTTTGGATTGTTTTTGTTCGCCTCAATCAGGTTGGAGAAATAAGCTGATCAAGCAGACGTGAGTGATTTTCGGTATTGTAGTGTACTGTCTATCCAGGCTAGTCTAAATACTTCCAACTTGGTGGAGCGCCACTTTCGCTCCAATTTTCTGGAGGCTTGCTTAAGTGCTCTAGTATTGTCTGTGTACCAGGGAGCAAGTTTCTTGTTGCGTATTTCTTTAGTTTTTAGTGGTGCAACTGTGTCTAATGTATTTCACAGTATTGAGTTTAGATCCTCGATTTGATCGTTTACAGATTTATTTACTCTGTCGTTAATGAGCGAACTTGTAAGAATATCAAGGAATTTATTTGTAGCCCGAGAATTTATAGTACAGCTTTTGAAACTCATTGTTTGGGGGGCAAGTGGATTTCTTGTTTTAACTGTAAATGTAATAAGACAGTGATCCGATAATCCAGGATTTTGGGGGTAAATTATTAGATCTACAATATCTATTTCTCGTGACAGGACTAAATCTAAGGTATGATTGTGGCAATGTGTTGGACCTGAGACATGTTGGATGAAACCCATTGAGTCAATTATGGCTTCAAAGGCTTTTTGAAGAGGATCATTGGAGTTTTCCATATGAATATTGAAATCGCCAAAAATTAGAATACTATCTGCCATGACTACAAGGTTAGACAAGAATTCTGGAAACTCATTGAGGAACAATGTGTATGGCCCGGGGGGCCTATAAATAGTAGCTATGTAAAATGATTTTTATCATAAGTTTATATTTACTGTCATAAATATTAGCAACACACCCTCCTTTTTGGGAAGCATGAGGGATATGATCACTAACCAGGAGGAGAGGCCTCATTTAAGGCAGTGAATTCATTAGGCTTTAGCCACGTTTCACATAAACCAATAACATCTAGTTTATGATCAGAGATTAATTCATTTATTGCAACTGCCTTTGGAGCAAGGGATCTAACATTTAGGAGTCCCATTTTGAGATGCGACGTGATAGAATCATTTTTATTTGTGACCGAGGTGGAGGAAGACTTTATCTTAATAAGGTTATTTTTGTTAGCACTACCTTGTTTAACTTTTCTCAGCCTGGAACGAGTCACAGTGGCAATAGGTAAAGCTGTACTAACTACTCTGGCTATGCTATTGACAGACTCCACAATGCTAGCACGCTGGCTAACAGCCTGCGGCCTGACCTGCACCCTATCTCATGTTAAGGCTATAGGAGTGAGACTCCTGTCAATGTTCCTAGATAAAAGATGAGCACCACTCCAGCTAGGATGGAGTCCATCGCTCCTCAGCAGGTCAGGCCTGGCCCTATTTCTGGGAGAGTCCCAAAAAGAAAGCCAGTTATCTACAAACTCTACCTCCTGCGACGGGCAGAACTCCGTTTTCTGCCAGCGATTGAGTTGCGCAAGTCTGCTGTAGAGCTCGTCACCACCCCTAGCTGGGAGGGGGCCAGAGACAATTACTCGATGTCGACACATCTTTCTAGCTAGTTTACATGCTGATGCTATGTTCTGCTTCGTAACCTCTGACTGTTTCATCCTAACGTCGTTGGTGCCAACGTGAATTACATTATCTCTGTACTCTCTATACTTGCCAGTTTTAAACTTCGCTAGCACCAACCCCAGATTTGCGGCTACGTCGGTGGCTCTGCCCCCCGGTAAACAATGTACGATTGCGGGCTGATTCTTTAGTCTAATACTGCGTGTAATGGAATCGCCGATGACTAAGGTTTTTAGTTTTTCAAGGCCACCGGTAGAACATGCCTGCCGATCATTCCCCTCCGAAGACGGCTCGGACCTTGACTCCGACTCCAGTGGGGAAAACCTGTTCAAAGTCTCAGTTGAATTTAGCAACGATTCAGGTTTAACTGGTCGACGGCATTTCTTCCCAGTGACCAAGAGAAAGTTATTGCCCGGCTGCAGGAGCTGTGCCGGGGGGCTAACAAAAGCTAAACAAGGTAGTGCTAACAAAAATAACCTTATTAAGATAAACACTTTCACCCAGTTCTCCTCTGAATCATTCAGATGTTCATTGACAAGCTTCAGACGGCCCTGCACATATGCTTTCTTGAGCAGGGAGAACTTGCTGGTGCTGCAGGATTTCAGTCCTTCACGGCGTAGTGTGTTACCAATTGTTTTCTTGCTGACTATGCTCCCAGCTGCCTTGAGATCATTGACAAGATCCTCCTGTGTAGTGCTGGGCTGATTCCTCACTGTTCTCATGATCATGGCAACTCCAGAAGGTGAGATCTTGCATGGAGCCCCAGACCGATGGAGATTGACAGTTCTTTTGTGTTTCTTCAATTTGGGAATAATCGCACCAACTGTTGTCACCTTCTCACCAAGCTGCTTGGCGATGGTCTTGTAGCCCATTCCAACCCTGCGTAGGTCTACAATCTTGTCCCTGAGATCCTTGGACAGCTCTGTGGTCTTGGCCATGGTGGAGAGTTTGTAATCTGATTGATTGATTGCTTCTGTGGACAGGTGTCTATTATACAGGTCACAAGCTAAGATTAGGAGCACCCACTTTAAGAGTGTGCTCCTAATCTCAGCTCGTTACCTGTATAAAAGACACCTCGGAGCCAGAAATCTTTCTGATTGAGAGGGGATCAAATACTTATTTCACTCATTCAAATGCAAATCAATATATAATTTTTTTTATGTGTTTTTCTGGATATTTTTGTTGTTAGTCCCTCACTGTTTAAATAAACATACCATTAAAATGATAGACTGATCATTTCTTTGTCAGTGGGCAAATGTACAAAATCAGCAGGGGATCAAATACTTTTTTTCCCTCACTGTATGTGTTCCCAATAGTTTTCCATTGAACAACCATTCACTCCCTACTGACCTCCATTCATTCCCCATTGACATCTATGCATTCCCCATAGACTCCCATTGAATCACCACTGACTCCCAAAAATTTCCCCATTGACCTCCCTTCATTCCCCATTAACTTCCATGCGTTTACCTTATACCCCCCTTGAATTACCATTGACTTCCATTCATTCTCCATTGGCCCCCATTCATTCTCCATAGACTTGCATTCATTCCCCATTGACTTCCATTCATTTCTTAAGGAGCCCCATGCATTTCTTGATTATAGCGCCACTATCAGGCCGATCAGCTTGAAACATTGTGGATGCCTGTCTGCCATAGGCCTGAACACATTAAGTTTGGTTGCAGTAGACCTCACCATCTTGCATTAATGAGCATTTTATTTGAGACCACACCCACAATTATTTTCAATGGCTCATATCAGCCATTCTGTTAAAGATATCAACAAACCTTATATTAAATCTTTAGATACTTGTCCCAAGATGACATATACCAAGCAGCATGAAGATTGGTGCAGAGCTCTAGTTGAATATAACTTTTAGTGTTTTAAATTGTGGAAAATCCAAGAAGAGTTCTTGAGGCAAATATGTTCCTCAGGTGAAGAAAGACCTGTGGACCGAATTTCAGACTCTTAACTGGACTCCCCAAGAAGACTGCAGCTTATTCAGAAAGCTGCTGCTAGAATGTTTCTATTTTCTAATTCTATGTAAAGCACATTGACATCAAAAAACATTTGATGTTTTATTGTAGTATTTCTTTTTATTCTATTGTATTTTCATATTTTTATTTTCCTTTGTGAAGCACATTGAATAGCTTCTGTGTATGAATTGTGTTTTAGAAATCAACTTGCACGCGGGGCAGCTGCCTCTAACAGGGGACAATCAAAAACAGCAGAGCATAAATGCTGTGAAATCCTTCCTGCCCTATTTTCCTGTTAGGGTTCTGCTTGTTTAGCAGGTGATTGCGGAGCTGCCTAATTGGAGCTAGATTGGATCCACCTGAGGAGTGGCTTCAAAGGCTGTCTTTGCAGTCCTGAAGTTCTCTGGTGGGGAACTTGTGGCTGTTTGTTTGCTTGCTTGCATCTTTTAATAAAAAAATGTTATTCCTTAGTTGACATGTGGCTCCCTTGTTTGTCATGGCCTTAGAGCCGGGCTGTGACAGATAAATAGAGGCCCCCAGCCAGGACCTGACATATTTTTTCATGTTAGAGCTTTAACTTGCATTTGTGGATGCAGCAACGTACTGTATTCACAGACAATGGTTTTCCTGAGCCCATGCAGTCCTGTCCACTACAGCATTGTGTCTGTTTTTAATGCAGTGCCGCCTGAGGGCCCGAAGATCACAGCCATCCAAAACTGGTTTTCCCCCATAGTCCCTTGCATACAGAGATTTGTCCGTATTCTCTGAATCTTTTAATGATATTATGTACCGTAGATGATGAGCTCCCCAAATTTCTTGGCAATTTTATTTTGAGAAACTGTATTCTTAAATTGTTGCACTATTTGCCTGTGCTGTCTATCACAGAGTGGTGAACCCCTCCCCATCCTCACTTCTGACAGACCCATCCTCTCTGGACTGATTTTTTTAATACCCAATCATGTTACTGAACTGTTACCAATTGACCTAATTTGTTGTGTGATATTCCACAAGGTAATTTTTTTTTGCATCACACAACTTTTCCAATCTTTGGTTGCCTCTGTCCCAACTTTTTTGAAACATGTTGCTGGGCATATATTTTTAAAGAAACAATAAATGTCTCAGTTTCATCATTTGATATGTTGTCTTTCTACTATTTGCACTCTGTTTTTATTTACATTTCATGCAGTGTCCCAACTTTTTTCGGAAACAGGGTTGTATATTATAAAAATCAATTGTGAGTGGATGCATCTGCCTGCTTTATCAGGGCTACAAGAGTTCCCGGAACTTTCCAAGGGCAGCGAGTTTGGCTAGCCACACCCCTGCACACCCCAACGGGACCCCAGCAGCTCATGGGAATAGCAGGAGTAGCCGGGAGCAGAAGCCACATCCACTGGGAGAAGATGGTGCTGGTGAGGAGGAAGCTGCCATAGAAGGGCAAAGAGAGGGTGTCCTGAAGCTGTGCTTGAAGGTGGCCTAACTGCTGTTTGGCCTCAGCAATACAGGATCCCAGGAGGGACAAAGAGGATTGGGCTATGAAGGGTGGAGAGGCCACACCTCCTGAAACACCCTCGGGAGGCTGCCCCTTGGATGACCCTCTGTACCCAAGATGTTTGTTAGAGTTCGATTACCTTCACCTCCACTTCTCTAAGGTTTAATTATCACACCAAAGCCTTAAACATTTGCTCTGTGTCCATTCCTTGTGTCTCTCCACAGTACAGTGTGCATGTGAAAACATACCTGTTGTTGTAGAACCAGACATATTGACAAGGAGGATTGGACTCAGCCTGGCAGAGAAGAGAGACTGTCTGTCTCTCCACAGCAGAGTATCCTCTATCAGTGATAGTGTAGGGAATCACATCTATCTGGGGGACATCTGGACCATCTAGAGAGACACACATAGTCATGTCTACCTGGGGACATTTGGACCATCTGAAGACAAACATAGTCACATATATCTGGGGACATCTGGATAATCTAGACAGACAAACAAAGTCACATCTATCTTGGGACATCTGGACCATCTAGAGAGACACACACAGTTACATTTATCTGGGGACATCTGGACCATCTGAAGACAAACATAGTCATATCGTGTCATTAGACGTTAGTAGTCAGCCTTAATGTGTAGGGTTGAGGTTGTAGTGTGCAAGGTGTGGTGTGTGTGTATACTAACAGATGACGTCTATCCAGATGCGGTCAGACCGTTCCTGGTTGACCTTGTTCTGGGCCACACAGCGGTACCAGCCTGTGTTGTTACGGTTGACAACTGTCATGTTCAACATACTGCTGTTGCCCTGGCTGACGGTCTCGACCAATCCGCTGTTAGTCTCATGCTCCCACAGGAAGTAAAGAGGCCCAGTTCCGTTTTCCAGGCCGCAGCGCAGCCACACCGAAGATCCCTCCTCTGGTGACTTGTCACTCAGTAGAATATAGGGTTTACTGACTGGAACTACACAAATACACACAAACCCTTTGTCATTCTATTAATAATAAAAGTGGAAGCAGAAGTAGTAGTAGTAGCAATGACAGCAATACTGAGGAAGACTGATCAAAAACTTATTAAGAACTTTATTTATATCCAGTGTGAACATTAGTGCACCCATTTTTCCCTCTTCTATCCACTTAAGAAATTCCGATTTGACTCCTTCAGTCACAATAGTGTGAGGTTGTTCACATAGTAAGTCCTGAAGTCACAGGCAAGCATCAGCACTTAGTCACAGGCAAGCATCAGCACTTAGGGCATCAGCACCATTCTGCAAATGCTAATTCTGTCATCTGTACTGTTGGAAGAGAATATAAGCTTGAAACCTGAAATGCATAAACAGAACACTCTGTCATGAAGTTACCCTGCTGGTCTCTGTACTCATTCTCTGTCAATGTTGTGATGATTGTTCCCGTGGATCCAAAAATTAAAGTTGAAATAATCAACTTTTATAAGAACGACTGAGAAGTTTTTATTTTAATAAATAGCGAACATACCCAGTACTCGTAGGCGTATGTAGTAGTGTTAATATCATATCTTACCTAGAACTCATAGGCGTATCTAGTAGTGTTTATACCATATCTTACCCAGTACTTTTACATAGTAGTACTAATACCATATCATACCCAGTACTTGTAGGCGAATGTGGTACCAGATGAACTTGGATACTTGATCCGTGTAATAGAAGGCCTGGCAGGTATAGAGGCCTTCTGCTGCCAGTAGGAGGTGCTCTATACTCAGAGAGGCGGAGCCAGAGATGACTTGAACATCTCCTAGAATTTGGGATAGGTTTTGCAGCTTTGGGCCTTAGAAACACAGAGTAACATATTAATAGTGATAATAGTAAAACATACCTATTATAGCAATTACAACAATTACAATAATATCCATATTGACCGCAATAACTTCCAAATCTTTAATCATTAAATAATTATAAGTAAATATTATTATGTTAATAATGAAAATACAAAAAATAAGTCATACATTTTAGTTACAGTATGTACTGCATATTCATGAAAAAAGACAACTCTATCTTCATTAAAGTTGGGACGCTGCATAAAATGTAAATATAAACAGAAGGCAAGGATGTGCAAATCATTTATCCCTGTATTTGATTGACAATAGTATGAAAACAACTGTGATATTTTAAAAAGCAGGTTTAATGAAAACTACTTGACACATAGTTGATGGAAACTCTAGGTTTACGGTTTCAAAGAGCCAACTCAGTTTCTCCGAGTTACTTACTTGGGCAACATACTCCATGAAGCTAACCTGCTCACTAGCATTTTTTATTCAACTCACCCTGAGATTTTCCTACTCTTTAACTGAAACCTGCCATCTGAATGTGTCAGACACTGCGTGTCCTTTTCTCAAAGAGCCACTTGAAGGACAAATACTCTGCAAAATCCCTAATTCCCTAATGATTTTCTGTTTGAGCGTTACCATTTTTCTGCATAATCGACATTCAACTCAATGCCCATCAATGCCCGGCTTTGAACCCTGTGGATCTGGCCTGATTTATCTGAACAATATTCTCAGCCCTCATATAATTCCTATTAAACATTGTGGCCGTGTTTTCAGTTCGAAAACAAATTCTTTGTGATGCCGTTTTCTGTATAACATTGGTGATGCTGAGCATATTTCCAAGGCAACTGTCTGTTGGGACGTCAGAGAGGTTGACAGCCACCTGTTTTGACTGAGGGCATCTCTACAGCCTCTGCTGGACTTCCACCTGTTTTGACTGAGGGCATCTCTACAGGCTCTGTTGGACCCCCATCAGTTTTTCAGCCCTGGGCCTTTTTTCTAAAGGATGTCCAATTTCACCATGTCCAGGTAGCACACATTTGGAGACTTGAATGCATAAAGACAATTCACTTTTAAATAGACAGTATTAAATACTGGCAGTGTTGGAATGGCTTAAAATTGTAAATTTTTGCTTGGAAGATTTCACTTACTACTCAAATATATTTGTCCCGGTCCCTCCCCTGCGATTGTGTGTGTATGGATGCCTGTTCCCCTTTCTGTCTGTGCCTCTGTTTTGGTCGTCCTGGCAACCTATTAGGGGGAGTGGTGTCAACTCCGGGGTGATGCCGGTGCCAGCTGTTTCCACTTGATGATCACGCACCTGTTCCCTATTCCACCACTCACCGGCAGCATTTAAGCGGCGCTTTGACGTCTCGTCCCTGCCGGATCGTTAGTCGTATCTCATATGTCCTGCTCAGTCTGAAGTTCTGTCTAGTCCCACTTACCTGTTTGCTTCATGTTCTTACTCACCCTGTTCTCTGTTCCGTCACAGGATTCCGCATCTCTGTTCACCTGCCTGGATTCTGCCTCAACAACCATAGTTCATCTACTGCATCCTGACCCACATTCTCCTTCCTGACTGCCTGGACTCCTGGAATCATCTTCACTCCATCTCCCCTGCCTGCACTCTGTCCATACTCTCCACATACACTTGCTGTTCACTAATAAATCACCCTCCACGGTCTCTACTTGTCCTTGTCTGATTTTGGGTTCCGCCCAGGCCCTGACAATATCACATGTTGAATGAAGCCACTGAAGTTGTGTAATTACGTAGGGGAAGCTAAACAACATCACAACTGCTTCTACTGAAATTATACTTCCTGTTTGAAGTTGCTGCCAAGTACATTTTGTGCCTGTTTGGTTGCACCTGCATAAATACTAGACCCACGCACACACATTATATAAATGTTTAATGAGTGAAACAAGTTACTCATGTAACTTTTCTTTTTTCAATTAATACTCACGCATTGACTTTTTGTCAATTTTCTGCCACGCCAGCTCTAGTTCTTTTACTGTTTTGCCTGTTCTCTTGAATATATACTTATGTTCTGCATATGCATTTATTAATTTCTAACTCCACTCAGGAGAAATAGGGGGTTTGAGCCTTCTTTCTCTTGATTCCATGGTGAATCACATTGTCTGCGTTTCAATGTGAGTTTGACAGCTCAGAGTCAGTCAACCCAGAGAGTATGTTAACCATGCCTTCTGAAATACCCAAACATATCAAAGGTTGAAACTGAGAAAGTGTATTATTGTTGGATACATGCCCATTTTGAAATTGATCCCAGCAACATTTCAAAAAAGTTGAGACCAGCATGTTTACCACTGTGTTGAATCTCCTCTTCTTTTCACAATACTCTGTAAGCATTTGGGAACATTTCCCATTCATGCTTGATATAGGATTTCTGCTAATCAACATTTCAGGGTCACCTTTGTCTTTTATTCTTTTCATTAATGCGCCAAATGTTTTCAATGGGTGGCAGGTCTAGAATGCAAGCAGGCCAGTTTAGCACCCAGACTCTTTTACTTCGGAGCCATGCTGTTGTAATACGTGCAGAATGTGGTTTGGCATTGTCTTGCTGTAATAAGCAAGGCCTTCCCTGAAAAACAAATGGTCTGGATGGCAGCATATGTTGCTCCAAACTCTGTATATAGTGTTCAGCATTAATGGCACCTTCACAGATGTGCAACTCTTGCATACCATGTGCACTAATGCACCCCCATACCATCACGGATGCTGGCTTTTGAACTGTGCGCTGATTACAGGCCCCACTCCACTTTAGCCCAGAAGAAGTGGTGTCCATTAATGCCAGAAATAATTTCAAATTTTGATTCGTTAGACCACAGGACAGTCTTCTACTTCGTCTCAGTCCATCCAAAATGAGCTTGGGCCCAGAGAAGGCGGCAGTGTTTCTAGATCATGTTTATACAGTGGGGAGAACAAGTATTTGATACACTGCCGATTTTGAAGATTTTCCTACTTACAAAAGTATGTAGAGGGCTGTAATTCTTATCATAGGTACACTTCAGCTGTGAGAGACGGAATCTAAAACAAAAATCGAGAAAATCACATTGTACGATTTTTTAATAATTAATTAGCATTTTATTGCATGACATAAGTATTTGATCACCTACCAACCAGTAATAATTCCGGCTCTCATAGACCTGTTAATTTTTCTCCACTCATTACCTGTATTAACTGCACCTGTTTGAACTCGTTACCTGTATAAAAGACACCTGTCCACACAATCAATTAAAAAGTCTCCAACCTCTCCACAATGGCCAAGACCAGAGAGCTGTGTAAGGACATCAGGGATAAAATTGTAGACCTGCACAAGGCTTGGTGAGAAGGCAACAACTGTTGGCACAATTATTAGAAAATGGAAAAAGTTCAAGATAACGGTCAATCTCCCTCGGTCTGGGGCAAGATCTCACCTCGTGGGGCATCAATGATCATGAGGAAAGTGAGGGATCAGCCCAGAACTACACGGCAGGACCTGGTCAATGACCTGAAGAGAGCTGGGACCATAGTCTCAAAGAAAACCATTAACACACTATGCCGTCATGGATTAAAATCCTGCAGCGCACGCAAAATCCTGCAGCGCACGCAAAGTCTCCCGGCTCAAGCCAGCGCATGTCCAGGCCCGTCTGAAGTTTTCCAATGACAATTTGGATGATCCAAAGGAGGAATGGGAGAAGGTCAAGTAGTCTAATGAGACAAAAATAGATATTTTTGGTCTAAACTCCACTCGCCGTGTTTGGAGGAAGAATAAGGATGAGTACAACCCCAAGAACACCATCCCAACCATGAAGCATGGAGATGGAAACATCATTCTTTGGGGATGCTTTTCTGCAAAGGGGACAGGACGACTGCACCGTATTGAGGGGAGGATGGATGGGGACATGTGTCGCGAGATCTTGGCCAACAACCTCCTGCCCTCAGTAAGAGCATTGAAGATGGGTCATGGCTGGGTCCTCCAGCATGACAACGACCCGAAACACACAGCAACTAAGGAGTGACTCCGTAAGAAGCATCTCAAGGTCCTGGAGTGGCCTAACCAGTCTTCAGACCTGAACCCAGAAAATCTTTGGAGGGAGCTGAAATTCCGTATTACCCAGCGACAGCCCCGAAACCTGAAGGATCTGGAGAAGGTCTGTATGGAGGAGTGGGCCAAAATCCCCCCAAAAAAGTACAAACTACATGCCTTGTAAGTGGGAAAACCTGCAAAATCGGCAGTGTATCAAATACTTGTTTTCTCCACTGTAAATGGGTTCTTGTGTGCATAGTAGAGTATTCACTTGCATTTGCAGCGACAAACTATGTTCACAGTACTAATACAGGTTTTCTGAATTGTTTCTGTGCCAATGCAATGATTTCCACTACAGAATCCTGTCTGTTTTTAATGCAGTGCCGTCTGAGGGCCCAAAGATCACAGCCATCCAATATTGGTATTTGGCCTTGTCACTTGCGTACAGAGATTTCTCTGGATTCTCTTAATCTTTTAATTATATTTTACTGTAGATGATGAGATCCCCAAACTCCCCAAAGAAATTGTATACATAAATTTTTTCACTATTTCAGAGTGGTGAACCCCTCCCCATCTTTAGTTCTGAAAGACTCATCCTCTCTGGGACCTAACTAGTTGTGAGATGTTCCAGCAGGTTTTATTATTTATTTATTTTTTCAGTCTTTTGTTGCCCCTGTCCCAGCTTTTTTTAAACATGTTGCTGGCATCAAATTCTCAGTGGGCATATATTTTTCAAGAAACAATAACATTTCTCAGTACCAACATTTGATATGTTGTTCTTGTACTATTTTCTATTGAATTTAGGGTTCAAATGATTTGCACTGCATTCTGTTTTTCTTTACATTGTACACAGCGTCCCAACTGTTTTGGAAACGGGGTTGAACACTGAAATACTAAGCAGTAGTCTGAGATGTTGGATTATGTAGTAATGAAGAGAGCTGGGCATCAAGTCATTAATCTGTACGGATTATGTAGTAATGAAGAGAGCTGGGCATCAAGTCATTAATCTGTATGGATTATGTAGTAGTGAAGAGAGCTAGGCATCAAATCATTAATCCATTAATCATTAAATAATGAAGTTAAAATTTTTGTTAATGATTTAACATTTAAGTTAACTTTGAAAATGAACTTCTGTTACATTTAATTTCAGTTAACTCAAGTCCGCTAACACAAAAAGTTCATAAATATACTTTTAAAAACCTCTAGAGTCTAAGCCATGTTTTTCTTCAGTCCGGAGTGAGGAAGAATACCAAATCCAATGCTTGTTGTGCTGAATATCTCGATTTTTTCAAAAGTTTTTATAAATGTTATTTCTCTGCAGTAAGATTTTGTGCTAGTCTCATGGATTCAGTGTGAAGGTCAAAAAACACTTGGGAGTCCTCGTATTGCTTGCGAGCAGCAATTTGTGTGTCATAAACATCATCTCTGACTGGACAACAAAGAATGCCTCTCTAGTATCTGTGAAATGGATTGAATATATTTATTGCTATGCTGGGGCGAGAACTTCCAATAACGGAGTGAATTCAACGTCACTTCACTTTGCCTCGCCTTGACGGAAAAGGAGGAATGTAATGTCATTTGACTTAGTCAGGAAGTCAGGAATCCAATGGAAAAGCTTCTTCAAGCTTCTAGCACATACAGTTAAAATATTATCGGAACAAATATTACATAAAATCTCTTGGTACGACGGCATATATATATTCTTTTGCACTTTGTTAGTTGTTTTTCAGTGTTTTTAGAGAAAAAAAATGTTATTTTAATAACAATTAATGTTAATGTTTGTTGCTAACATCCATTATTTCTTTAACGATTTAATGAATTAACAGTTTACGAAGTTTACTTTTTGATTAACTGTGCCCATCTACGATAATGAACTTGATGATGATGTAGTAATTACTTTTTGAGGATTTTGAAAGGAACTAGTGGATGATGTAGTAAATACTATTAGAAGACTTAATAATAGACTAGTGGATTATGTAGTAATGACATAGTAAATTATGTAGTCAGTGACTAGTGGATGATGTATTTATGAACAGTTGATGATGTATTCATAAACTATTGGATGATGTAGTAATGAAAAGTTGGATGATGTTTTCATGAATTAGTGGATGATGTAGTCAACCTGTTCCAAAGTCATAGACCACAGCTTTGCTTGTATCTGTTCCAGGTTGGGTGAAGCTCCAGATGTAAACATCAGGTTTGGTGGATCCACACTCCAGGATCACTCCTTTACCCACAGGACAATCCAGACCAGAGCCCACATAAACCACCTGGCCTGAATCTGAGCTCTCCACACCTAAACACAGAGACAGCAGTGTAATGGGGCTGTGTTGTCATGACTGCAGTGTAGAGTTACAGCATGGGTTTCAGCTGATCACGGTGTAAAGGAAAATAGTTGTTCAGGTAGGCATTCACTGTTCAGGGCTGTGACAGCAGAGAGACACAGAGAACTATAATATCAGAGAGACACAGAGAACTATAATATCAGAGAGACACAGAGAACTATAATATCAGAGAGACACAGAGAACTATAATATCAGAGAGACATGGAGAACAATAACAGTATAGATTCACAGAGAACAATAATAACAGAGAGACACAGAGAACTATAACAGCAGAGAGACACAGAGAACTATAACAGCAGAGAGACACAGAGAATATAACTGTGTCATCAGCATAACAGTGAAAGTTTACATTGTGATTTCGGATTACATCGCCCAGAGGGAGCTACATAGTGAGAACAATAATGGGCCCATAACTGAGCCTTGAGGAACACCAAAACATACCTTTGACTTGTCAGAGGATATGCCATCCACACTAACAAACTGATATCTTTCAGATAAATAAGATTTAAACCAGGCTAGAACATATCCACGTAGCCCAACATGGGTTTCCAGTCTCTCTAAGAGAAGGGAGTGATCAATAGTGTCAAAAGCAGCACTAAGATCAAGAAGCAACAGGACAGATGCCAAACTTTTGTCTGAGGCCATTAAAAGGTAATTTGTTACCTTCACGAGTAATATCAGAGAGATGCAGAGAACAATAAAAGTAGAGATTCACAGAGAACTATAATAGCAGAGAGACAGAGAACTTTAATCGCAGATTCACATATAACTATAATAGTAGAGATTCACAGAGAACTATTATAGCAGAGAGACACAGAGAACAATAATATTAGAGAGACACAGAGAACTATAATATCAGAGAGACATGGAGAACAATAATATTAGAGAGACACAGAGAACAATAATAGCAGAGAGACACAGAGAACTATAATAACATATTCACAGAGAACAATAATAGCAGAAAAAAGAAAGAAATTGTACGATAAAAACAAGCAGACAGACAGATGGACAGTTAGATATAGACAGATTCAGAGAAAGAACCGGAAGACCAACAGATGGAAATATAGACAGCTATGTTCATATAGAAAGACGTTCTAATTCACAGACAGGTTCTTGTAGACAGACAGTTATTTTACAGACAGACAGACAGGCAGAGTTTCTTAAAAAGACAGGTTCTTATAGACAGACAGGCAGAATCTAATAGACAGACAGGTTCTTATAGACAGGCAGGCTTTTACCGTGTGTTGGTGATAATAGCCAGGTCTGTAGAGAGATCAATAGCAGCCCAATCAGTCTGATCAACATGTTATCATGTTTCTCCTTTGTCTCACTCCTTCATGGACAAAACAGCCTTCAACAGCTAACGGGTCAAAACAGGATTCTCCAAAAACAAATAGGTCAAGACAGCCTTCTCCAAAAACAAATAGGTCAAAACAGCCTTTTCAAAAAACAAATAGGTTAAAACAGCCTTTTCCAAAAACAAATAGGTCACAACAACCTTCTCTAACAGCTAATGGATCAACTAGATTCATTTTCCCAGTTTGTGGATGTATGTATGTGTATCTGTATTTTGTATGTGCTATGTGTTTGCTTGTGTGGTTTCAAACAGGCGCAGGTTTAGAATGACACTCATGAATAATAGAGGACCGAATGGACAAACAGACACCCAGATACTCAGGACACTAGACTACCACTCTCAGTGCTTCATCTGTGTTCTGGGAATACAGCTTCTCAAGAATTTAAGCATATTCTGCTTTATCCTTATAGTTGTTACTGGTATTGTTTTGCTTGATCTATAGAACTGTAGTGCAGTCTTTTTCAAAAAGCCTATTTAATCCTTGTTGTTGTACTAGCTGGTTGCTCAGTACTTGTGACTATGGAGTTGGTTTAGTATCAGTCCAATCTGCAGATTTGTTCCTAATTTTTTCAGTTACCACTAGGCCTTAACTCCCTCCCTGGCTCTACCTCTGGCAAATCTGTATCTCTTCACCTATGGCTGGTGTGATAGAAATGTGAAATTGAGAAGTAATATATTATGTTTAGATGTTATTATTATTTTATATTACATTGGCAGTTATGAGTTTATATTCATTTGTATGGTGGTTTCATTTAGTATGCTGTGACCTAGGTAAATGAGTAATAAACAGACCATAGGGTCCTCTGTTTATCTGTTGAAAAGATCTTAGCTTGACTAGAGAATGACCGGGCATCTGTTCTGTGTTCAATGTGTGAGTAATATGAGTAGGGGGCGTGGCCAGTGAAGAAGGTACAAAGATGCCTGTCGTACCTAGATTCTTTGATTACTCGGACTGCAGTCATACTAGGTTGATCTGTCCTACTAGATTTATTTGATTACTCAGAGTGCGGTCATACTAGGTGATCTGTGGTACCTAGATTCTTTGATTAATTGGAGTGCGGTCATATTAGGTGATCTGTTGTACCTAGATTCTTTGATTACTTGGAGTGTGGTCATACTAGGTGGCCGTTGTCACGGTCGTGGGAGGAGAAGGACACAGGCGCAGAGTAGAGGTATTGAAGATAATCCATGTTTAATGAAATAAAAAAAGGACTCCAACAAAACAAAAGGCAGCAACCAGTGACATGGGTTTAACTGAAAACATGCAAACCAAAATGAACCACACCAACCAGGCCAACAAACTGAACTTAAATAGGGTCCCCAACACCTGCCTCCAATTGGGGAAACCAAAAAAAGGATTAGAGGTGACCAGAGGCCACCTCCTGTCCTGTCCTGGCTATGCCCCGAGCCCAGCGCAGAGATGGCTAGGGGCACAGACCGGGACGACCACACCCGGACAGGCGGAGGCTCAGCGCCCGGAGCTCCCAGCACAGGCCGGGGAGGCGGAGCCACAGGGACAGGCCGAGGAGGCAGAGGGCCAGGAGACGGGAGAGCCGGCGGAGGGACAGGAGCCGGTGGGAGAGCCGGCGGCGGGTCAGCAGCCGGCGGAGGAGCAGGAGCCGGGGGAGCCGGCGGAAGATCCAAAGCCGGTGTGGGAGCAGGAGACGGGGAAACCGGCGGAGGGTCAGGAGCCGGCGGAGGAGCCGGCGGGGGAGTAGGAGCCGGCGGAGGAGCAAGAGACGGAGAAACCGGCAGAGGGTCAGGAGCCGGCGGAAGAGCCGGCGGAGGAGCAGGAGCCGGGGGAGCCGGCGGAGGGTCAACAGCTGGCGGAGGAGCAGGGGCCAGCGGAGGGCCAGCAGCCGGCGGAGGAGCAGGAGACGAGGAAACCGACGGAGGGTCAGGAGCCAGCGGAAGAGCCGGCGGCGGCGGCCAGTCATCCGCGGGCTCGGGCGGCGGCGGCCAGTCATCCGCGGGCTCGGGCGGTGGCGGACAGTCATCCGCGGGCTCGGGCGGCGGCGGCCAGTCATCCGCGGGCTCGGGCGGTGGCGGACAGTCAAGAAGCAGCTGTATTGTTGCTGAAACATAGATGTTCTACCAAGTTATTCTGTGGGAGTTTATCGAGGAAGGCCAGAGAGGACACTCTCCAACTCGAGTATCTTTGTTGTTAATATCTAGTTTTGTAAGCTTTTCTCTACATTTCTGCTGTTGCTTATGTGTTCGTTTTCTATTCATGTGTTCGTTTTCTATTCATGTCCTTTCCTCCACTTGTCGGCGTCATAGACACTCCCTTCCCTGTCATGCAAACCCTTCTAACCTACTGTATCCTTCACATACAACCCATGGGGAATCCCTGGTTTCTGGCAGCCTCTGGAATTACCAATCTCCTGTCAACAAAGCAGACTTCCTCTCAACCTATGCTGCCTTTCAATCACATTACGTTATGCTGCCTTTTCAATCACCCCAGAAAACACTCCTTATCCTGCCACCCTTTCTTCATCCAACTATGTGTTCCCTCAAACCCCCAGACAATCCCCACCCCTTTCCATTTGAATTCCATGCTGTCACTACCTCTAACCCACTAAAGCTTCACATCTTTGTCATCTATCGTCCACCAGGGGCATTAGGAGAGTTTCTAAGTGAGCTTGCTAATCTTGTTTTTAATCTTATGATAGCTCACCACTCACAGTGATAGGTGACTTTAACCTTCCAACACCTGTCTTTGATTCATTTCATACAGTGATAGGTGACTTTAACCTTCCAACACCTGTCTTTGATTCATTTCATACAGTGATAGGTGACTTTAACCTTCCAACACCTGTCTTTGATTCATTTCATACAGTGATAGATGACTTTAACCTTCCAACACCTGTCTTTGATTCATTTCATAGTGATAGATGACTTTAACCTTCCAACACCTGTCTTTGATTCATTTCATGCAGTGATGGATGACTTTAACCTTCCAACACTTGTCTTTGATTCATTTCATACAGTGATAGATGACTTTAACCTTCCAACACCTGTCTTTGATTCATTTCATACAGTGATGGATGACTTTAACCTTCCAACACCTGTCTTTGATTAATTTCATGCAGTGATGGATGACTTTAACCTGTGCTTGAGGATGTGCTTGTTCTCATCCTCATGACATGCTATAACCCAGTAGATCTTACTGCAACTCCACTCCAGGTCTCTGATCTGTGATCACGGGTCTCTGATCACTACTTTGTCTCATTCTTTCTCCCTCTGTCCTGTAACCTTGCTAACTCAACTCCTTCCCTGATAGTAATGCGTTGTCACAATCTTTGTTCCCTCTAACACTCTACTCTTTCCTCTTCTATTCTATCATCTCTCCCTTCTACCAACTCTGTTTCCCTCCCGTCTCCTGAGTCTGCCTCATCAACTCTCCTCTCTTTCCACCCCTTTCAACCACCTCTGTCCCTTCGTCCTCTCGGCTTGTCTGACGTTTTCTTCCTGCTCCATGGCTGATTGACTCACTGAGAGCTAACAGAACAGAGCTGTGGGCTGTTGGAAGAAAACTAAAATTTCAACCTTTTTCCACCTTTTCCTCTGTTTCTGCTGCTAAAGCTCATTTCTATCACTCTAAGTTTCGTCTTCCTCTCACCCCAGAAAACTCTTTTACACCTTTTTCTCTCTCCTAAATCCTCCCCCTCCTCCTCCTACTTCTTCCCTATCGGTAGACGATCTTGCCAACCATTTCGCAACCTGTTCAAGCTTCTGGCCCCACTATGAGTGAACTACCTTATTCCTTGACCTCTTTCTCTCCCGTCTCTTCAGACAGACCTGTGTTTAGTGTTCTCTCCCGTCTCTTCAGACAGACCTGTGTTTAGTGTTCTCTCCCGTCTCTTCAGACAGACCTGTGTTTAGTGTTCTCTCCCGTCTCTTCAGACAGACCTGTGTTTAGTGTTCTCTCCCGTCTCTTCAGACAGACCTGTGTTTAGTGTTCTCTCCCGTCTCTTCAGACAGACCTGTGTTAATTGTTCTCTCCCGTCTCATCAGACAGACCTGTGTTTAGTGTTCTCTCCCGTCTCTTCAGACAGACCTGTGTTTAATGTTCTCTCCCGTCTCTTCAGACAGACCTGTGTTTAGTGTTCTCTCCCGTCTCTTCAGACAGACCTGTATTTAGTGTTCTCTCCCGTCTCTTCAGACAGACCTGTGTTTAGTGTTCTCTCCCGTCTCTTCAGACAGACCTGTGTTTAGTGTTCTCTCCCGTCTCTTCAGACAGACCTGTGTTTAGTGTTCTCTCCCGTCTCTTCAGACAGACCTGTGTTTAGTGTTCTCTCACTTATAGTGTTATCTCTTCTTATTTTGGTTTTGTCTTGCCCTTATTTGGTCTTTCCTTTCTGTCTTCTTTCTTGGATTCAGTTTCATTAATCTCACCTGTGTTTGTACTCACCAGTGCCCGGTTTCCTTGTTTTCCTGTGTATTTAGTTCTGTCCTTTTTCCCCAGTCTGGTGTGGGTTATCGTTTGTCATCAGACAATGTTGTGTTTCTTATAATGGTCCAGTTTATTGGATTAAACTTTGCTGTTTCTTTGAACTCAATCCCACACTCCGATCAGGTGATCATCTGGCCATCCGTCAGGGTGGACCTGCCCTGTGTGCTGGTAAGCACGCATGCCCTGCTCTTGCGTCCATTCGCCACACCCAGGGCTGCACCGAGGCCACCTGCCAACCCCAGTCCTGCAATGCAGCCCTGGCTTTGCCTGCGGTCATCCACCACCTGCTCCAGACCCATCTCTTCCTGCAGGCTTGGAGGCCTCAGCAATTTGTCCACCACCTACTCTAGACCCCGCCATAGGGGACCCGGCACAGTCCCAGTCATCGCCTGGCTGGCCACCTCCATGTTCTGTGTTCCCATTTGGCTGGGATAAGATGATGGTTCCTGCTTTGGCCCCGTCTCCCCTTCTCTCTGCTTTGCTTCGTGCCCGGTTTCCTCGTTTTCCTATGTATTTAGTTCTGTCCTTTTTCCCCAGTCCGTTGTGTTTCTTATGTTGTTCCAGTTCATTGGATTAAACTTAACTGTTTCTTTGAACTCTCGCGCTGCCTGTGCCTGTTTCCCAACAACCTTCAAACCGTGGCAGTATGTCTTTAACATAATGCACTGCATTAATGGAAAAACTTTAACATCGCTATCCACTACAAAACATTATAAGATTCATTGCACTTCATTATTTTAATCGTTTGAAAGCACTAGTTTTGTTAAGTGAGGTGGTAGCAGCCTACCTGGATCACTGACAATTTCCTTACCTCCCAAAAAATGGTGTGGATGAAGCTTTGCACAAGATGATCTCCACAGAGTTTTTGAGCATCTGGAGAGGTCTGGCAGTTTATTTTTCTGACTTTTCCAGTGCTTTAAATATCATACAAATCTTTCATCTGCCTGGCCAAAATCTAATGGATATTGATGTAAACCCACACACAATCAAATGGATCTTCATCAATCTGATTAACACTTCGGCGCGTACGGTCACACCAGTGTGATCAGGCTAGAGTGGTCCCTGAAGCAACGATCACACTGGTGTGATTAGAATGTATTGTTTAGAATGCACCATTAGCATGCCTAGCTACAAGTAACATAACAATGGCTGGTGAGACCGCATTGTTATTTACTCACATATAGCTCAAGCAGTTTTTATAACTTTATTTCCTGATTTTAATTGTTTCAAGACCACATTATGATATTTACCAGGTAGAAAGCATTCAAATCGGGACAAGAAGTGTTACTTACGTACCAACAGACAGCCAACACTAATACACCAAAACAAATTATATTAGCGACTACTATAGAGCATCTTAACATTTCCTGGAAGAGCTGACAACGGATCAAAACCATTGTAAAAACCTTCTAGAAGTTACGTTACCCATTGTATGCTTTTTATATAGTTTATTCATTTTCACTGCACTGAATCACTGGTCACGATTTGTTAGCTAGCGGGCAGCTGACGTTTGCTAGCGGTTAGCTGACGTTTTCTAGCTAGCTACAGTTATAAATCAACCAACTTTTGCAGCTCTTAGAATTGGAGTCAACGAGAGAAGCTTGCAATGCAATGCATGTAGTGTTCCTTACCTAGCAAGGTGACTGTTCAAATGCTGGCGTGAGTTCAAATGCTGGAGAGAGTACTGAAGTCACGTGCAAAAAAACTCACGCTGGGGGGTCGGTAAGGAATATTTGAAACTCAAGTGTGAAAAGGTCAATAGACCATAGTTTTAAAGACTAAACCAGGCAATTTTATGTCGGCATGTAATCCGTTAACCAGACATCACTAGTGGGATATTTTTATCAGCAGTAAGTGAAAGACAAGTGTTGCAGATGTCATCAACCGCCTTCTGAATGTGGTTGACAGAGTTGTCCGCAGAAAGGGAATCTAGGATGGAGCAAGGGGAAGCTTTTGCAGCAGATTGAAAGAAGAGTTTGTAACAAGGAGGGTGTTACAGGATGGTTAGTGTTACGCATGCAGGTACCCTGTATGTGCGTTTGTGTTTTTCCCCTCCTGACGTTTTCCCAGTGCTCGTTGGTGTTTCCCACCTGGCAGTCATGAGTGCATTGCTTGACTGCTGAGGTGGACCAATCAGTAGACACCCCTCCTAATTGTACCACCCGTTCCTTTTTTCATTACCCAATCGCATCACACATCCCTAGTTTAAAACACAGAGTCAGTTGGTTCTCCCAGAGAGACTCTTTTGCTTTACCACCCATGAACATTGACACTCTTGAGATACAAACCCTTCTTGATAGACAGACACTTTGTTCATTCATAGATCACTTAGTTTAGCACATACATCTCACTTTGTCCTGTTTCACGTGTGTATGTATTGCTGTGGTGTTTTGTTAACCCTAACCCTTTTTTTAGCAAGTCACCCTTGAGCATACACAACCCATAGGAAAACCTTTTCTAAAAACACTAGTTACAACTGAGCGGACCACCCACTGTATATTTGTATAGGTTAGTAGTCAGCTAAGCGGTTCTTGAGGCAGGCAAGTTCAGTTTAGAGGTGTTTGCAATATATTATTTCATTTTTTGGGTCCAGCTTAGCCCCTTTTACCTAACCCCTTTACCGTGTGTTTATAATAAACATTTTATCTTTGACAGTAGCTTTGGTTGTCTGTGTCGTTTGCATGAGTTTTATGTTACAGGTCTCTGTACCATCCACCCTAGACTGCTAGAGTGACTGGGTTCATAACAGGAATTCATCAGAACTTTAGATTTCCTCCATTGTCAATCTTTTCTGTGAGCTCACAATGACTATTTTAGTCATGCAGCAGTAGCAGAAAGGAAAGAAGACAGTTGCTTGGAAGAAGAAGAATTTATAGGATGACAAGACACAGGAGAGTATTCAAGAGGATGATCTAGGCCTTGACAAGCAGATGACAAGCTGGTCAATGAATGTAGGTTGACTGTGTCCAGTCTTTAAACCGAATCCAAGTCTGCTGCACAAGCAGGTGGACTCCAGGACAGTTTGTGGGAGCATTCCTTGGATAACTTAACTACTGCAACTCCCTACTCACCGGCATCAAATCTACATCCCTCCATAAGCTCCAAATGGTTCAAAACTCTGCTGCCAGACTACTCACTCACACCAATTCCTGGCAGCATATTAGCTCTTTTCTATGTGAATTTCACTGGATTCCTATCTCCCAACGCATTGACTACAAGATCCTCCTATTGACATATAAAACCCTAAACAATATCGCCCCTGCCTACCTCTCCGACTAACCCTAACCCTCTTCCATATCAACCTACACACTCGGTTCCAGTACTGCAGGACACCTCATAATCCCCAAGTCCAAGCTCAAAGGCTTTGGTGACAGGGCATTCTCAAGGGCTGCTCCTTGTCTCTGGAACTCTCTCCCCAAAACCATCTGTGACTCTGAGACTATCCCCATCTTCCAGCAACGCCTCAAGACTAATCTGTTCAAAATTGCCTACCTATAGCCATGCCCAATCCCATTCTCTCAATTTTCTTTCTGTTTTCTAATGATACTTTTTTTTGGTTTGTTTCGGTTCCTAACTGAAACGTGTCCTCGTCACATATACTAATGAAACATAAACAATTTTGACTTAACATGACATGCAGATAACTTCAGCCGTTGTGGAATAAAGTGAGATAACATCCCACGGCAGAGGGGGAGAAAAGACCATACTACAGATTGAGATAACATTCTACTGCTGTGGGAGATAACATCCTACTGCATAGGGAGATAACATTCTACTGCTGTGGGAGATAATATTCTACTGCTGTGGGAGATAACATCCTACTTCAGAGGGAGATAACATCCAATTGCAGAAGGAGATAACATCCTAATGCAGTGGGAGATAAGATCCTTCTGCAGAGGGAGATAACATCCTACTGCAGAGGGAGATAACCATCTACTGCACAGGGAGATCACATCCTACTGCATAGGGAGATAACATCCTACTGCATAGGGAGATAACATCCTACTGCAGAGGGAGATAACATTCTACTGCTGTGGGAGATAATATTCTACTGCTGTGGGAGATAACATCCTACTTCAGAGGGAGATAACATCCAATTGCAGAAGGAGATAACATCGTAATGCAGTGGGATATAAGATCCTTCTGCAGAGGGAGATAACATCCTACTGCAGAGGGAGATAACCACCTACTGCACAGGGAGATCACATCCTACTGTATAGGGAGATAACATCCTACTGCAGAGGGAGATAACATCCTACTGCAGAGGGAGATAACCACCTACTGCACAGGGAGATCACATCCTACTGCATAGGGAGATAACATCCTACTGCAGAGGGAGATAACATCCTACTGCTGTGAGCACAGCCAGGCTAACAAATGAAAGAGGACAGAACAGCTGGATATTAAAGCAATGAGAATAAATACTGGTTATAAGCAGGAAAACTGCTAGATATTTAAAAGAAAAAAATGTAAGGTATTAAACTAAAGAGGACACATTTTGGATATTATTATGAGAAGATGTGCTGTATATTAAAATAACAATACAAGTTGAATATTATTACAATGAGAAAATACGCTTAGAATTAAAATAACACAAGTTGGACATTCAAGTAATGAGATCACAGGATGGATATTAAAATTGGTTCATTTATTAAGAAAAATACAAAAGCACTGATTACTCATAGTGGTGTAGTTGCACAGGACTACACATAAAACCAGACACCATATAAAAATAACATTAAATAAATAAACTGGTTAACAGGAAGTAGAAACCGTAAACATCAAGTTGAGGTTGATGACTGGTAAGGGTCAGGTTGAGAGATTAATCTGGGTCATACATTTGACCAGTTAAAGTAGACAGTTAATCTGAATTTACATTTACATTACAGATTAAACCGCCATTTTGCAACAAAGATTGTCCAATAAATAAACAACAGATAATTTCTTAGTAAACCATGGGTATGCCCTAAAAATCGGCCATCTGATCTCAATTAAAACCCTAATATTTCACCCTGTTTTTAATTAAATGAAGCACATTTTACAATGAAATGTATGAAAAAGGAGATACTACTTCAATACTCTAAATATATTGGTTGTGTTCAAGTTCAAAACCGCAATGTATTATTGGTAAACTTTAATTGGCTGACTGTAATTTAAGATGAATGTTACTTGAAGAACAGTCGATCAACTAATTTAGGTCCCAATGAATCTAAGCTTTACAATAACTACTAGCTAAATCAGAGGGGATGAATCTAGGATTTACAATAACTACTAGCTGGATCAGAGGAAATTAATCTAGGGTTTACAATAACTACCAGCTAGATCAGAGGGGATTAATCTAAGATTTACATTAACTACTAGCTGGATCAGAGGGGATGAATTTAGAATTAACAATTATTACTAGCTAGATCAGAGGGGATTGATCTAGGATTTACAATAACTACTACCTGGATCAGAGGGGACCATTCTAAGATTTACAATAACTACTAGCTGGATCAGAGGGGATGGATAGAAAATGGTGGGGAAATACTTAAAAATAATTAGAGAAAAGGTGCTGAGCTCAAGGTTGGAGTTCAGGGTCAACGTTAATATGTTTGGAGTTAGAGGTTATGTTTTACAGATAGGTTAGGGGGTTATAGATTACAGGTCAGGGGTTACAGTAATGGTTTACAGATGATAGCTAAGGGGTTATAGATTACAGGTCAGAGGTTACAGTAATGGTTTACAGATGATAGCTAAGGGGTTATAGATTACAGGTCAGAGGTTAGTTTAGACATACTGCTCTTTAGGAAAGGTGTAGGAAGCAGCACCAGTAGGGTGGCAAAGGGAGGGGAGAGAAGGATATCTGAAGACGGGGCAGGGATTTGAGGGTGGGGAGAATGTGTTTTTGGAGGGGGGGGGGTGTGAGGGGGCGGAGAAGGTGTTATTGGAGGTGAATTGATGTGAGAGGTGGGAGAAGCTGTTTTTAGAGGGGGAGGAACTGTAGTGGTGTTGGGGAAGGAAGGAAAGGGGAGGGTTGATGGGAGGAGAGTAGGGTTCCGGGTAGTCCTCCTTGTTGCAGGCTAAGCGGTAGCTGACATAGTCTGCTGTGTTGGGAAGTTCCTCAAATATCCTGCCACTACGCTGTGGACAGAAAAGACAGTCACACCCAGAGTGAACAGACACACATTTTCAGGAATCTCAATATCTGTGAGTGGTAACCAAAGGGCTGGTCTCCTTAACCCAATGTTTTGAAATATCAATAAAATAATCAATCAATCAAATATATTTATAAAGCCCTTTTTACAAACAGTTGTCACAAACTGCTTTTACAAAAAACCCAGCCTGAAATATCCTTTCTCATTTGGATCAGGTTAGTAAAATGTGAACACGCCTCAATACTGTACCTGGAAATCATCTGCAAATTTTGTTCTTGCAGAATGAGGACCCATTTTAAGGGAGGGAGAAGACCCTGTCCTGAGAGATTGAATCAGAATAATCTTTACTCATCATCAGAATAACTTTTTACAGGTGCTGTTAGTGGCGGAAAATATAAACAGAATGCAGAGTTGTGTACAATGTCATTATCGGTTATGAGTAGTGAGTTTACTTTATAACATTATCTGCTATGAGTCATGAGTCTGCCAATATTTGTTGGTTTTATTTTTTTATATTGCAGGAAGATGGTGGGCGGAGCGGGCAGGGCCATGGAGGGCAGAGCAGGGAGGGCCATGAAGGGCAGAGCAGGGAGGGCCATGGAGGGCGGAGCAGGGAGGGCCATGGAGGGCGGAGCAGGGAGGGCCGTGGTGGGCGGAGCGGCCAGGGCCATGGAGGGCGGAGCAGGGAGGGCCATGGAGGGCAGAGCAGGGAGGGCCGTGGTGGCCGTGTGTGAGTAAAATGAAAATTTCTGTTATTGTTATCTATTTTCTATAAACTACTGATAACATTTTCTATAAATTACTGACAACACTCCCAAATTCCTAATAAAAATATTGTCATTTAGATAATATAACCTAAAAATATGCATTGTTTTCAGACCTCAAATAATGCAAAAAAAACTAATTCACAACAAAATACTAATGTTTTAACTTAGGAAGAGTTCAGAAATCAATATTTGGTGAAATAACTCTGATTTTTAATCACAGCTTTCATGGGTCTTGTCATGCTCTCCACCGGTCTGTCACATTGCTTTTGGGTGACTTTATGCCATTCCTTGCACAAAAATTAAAGTAGCCTTTGTTTGATGGCTTGTGACCATCCAACAAGCAAGGTCGGATCCAACTGAGACTTCCGGTTAGAACATGGCGTGAGCGGACGTGTTTGAGTGTGTCTGCTGTTTTTATATTCTAGATACCCGTTCTACCTTCACTGTACGCCTATGCTTATCAGATATATAACCTTTCAGTAACATTTTGGTCATAGCTAGACACCGAGATGTCAACTAAAACAACTCGTCAACATAATAAAGCAGGTGAAAAAGACAGTGAAGCTTCGGCCAGAAGTGAAAACATAGCGGCCTCTGTGCTAGACACACTGCCAGATGACCTGGTAAAACTTCGATCGGTTCTCCTTGCTGATATGACACAGGCAGTGCATTATGACACAGGCAGTGTATTCTGTGCTTAAAAATGAGCATGGAACCGCTTTGACTCCAGTTAACGCCACTCTGGAACAAGTAAAGTCTTACTACGAATCACATAACCAGCGTATTCGTGGGGTTGAAGATAACCTAAGTAAACACAGTGACCGTTGAGACTGCCATAGCAGCATTGCAGGGCGAGAACACGTAGCTGAAAAAGAAGTTAGATGACCTAAAGAATCGGTCGCGGAGATCCAACCTGAGAGTGGTTGGCATCCCTGAAAATTTACAAGGTTCAGACCCTGTTAAATTCATGACCGAGTTTTTCATAAGGTACTGGGGGCAGATTTATTCTCGGGACCACTCCTGCTTTCCTGTGCTCAATGAATTGGAGCTAAACCAACCGATGAAAACCAGCGAGTGAGACCAAGAGTATTCCTGGTCCACTTTCACTACTTTCAGGACAAAACATTGCGTCAGTTGACAGAGGCAGGAGCTAGTCTTCCGTGGAAGTTGTGTGTTTTTCCATAAAGATTTCAGGGTGGAGCTAGGAAAAAAACGAGCAGTGTTCAGGAATTTTAAATCCCTGCTCTACGTGAAAGGAATCAGGTTCAGCCTATTATACTCTGCCCAGCTCCAGGTAAAAACACTGTTTTTACTCAACAGGAGCAGTCAAATAGTTCTATGATTTGCACTGGGGAGAACAACAACAAGTTGAATGACTTAACAGATAACATACTTTTATGTAGCCCAATGCTGGTGCTGCCAATGTTAATTTACTTTATTGAGGTTGCCTGCTAAATTATTATATATATATATATTTTTTTTTTGATTGCATTGTGTACTCATTTAGTTTACTTTACAGTCTTAGCAATGGAACTTGAATAGGACTGTGAAATGCCGGCTATGAGTAGCCGTTTCAGTCTGCAGAAAGCAATGTTTTTGTTTTAAATCCTAAATTGATGTTTTCTCTTAACGGGCCTGTGCTTTGAAGGTGGTACAAATGTGCATGTTCTTGGAGGGGAGACACTATAAATCTAAATGTAGGTTTTAGGTATATAAGGAGTGCTTTTGGAAGTTTCTAGTTTTGTAATGCCCGCAATCATCTTCATTTGGGGAAGGAGATCTAGGTCTGGAGGGGCACATGTTATTAAGGGGTGTTCTGGGGAATCAGCTTACTCTATTTAATGTTATGAATGTCAGTTTTTGTTTTTCTCACTGTGTGTTCTAAAACACAACGTATGCTTTCATTGTTTATAACTGCTTGCCCTTTATGTCTTTTAATGTTGCCAACATAGATGACACTGATGAAGGCCATCCTGTGAGGTTTATATCTTGGAATGTTAAGGGGCTTAATGGTCCTATTAAAAGAGCAAAACCAATTCCCATCTAAAACAATTAAAACAGGATATGTTACTTTTACAAGAAAAACATCTCCGATTTACATAGTCATAATAGACTTCGTAGAAATTAGATTAGTCAGATCTTTCATTCCAAATTTACTAGCAGGTCCAGGGGCGTGGCTATATTGGTTGCTAAAAGTGCTCAATTTACACCCTCTAACGTAATCAGTGACCCCAATGGGCGTTTTCTCATAGTTTCCGGTTTCCTTTTTCAGAAGCCTGTTGTACTTGTGAATGTTTATGCCCCTAACTAGGATGAGGTTCACTTTGCAAACAAGATATTGTCCCTAATACCCAATCTAAATACTCACCAGATAATATTCTCAGGACACTTGAACTGTGCTATTGACCCATTGCTGGACAGGTCCAATCCCAAGGAAATATCTTCTGGTATGGCCAAATCCATTTAACTTTTCATGCAACAGAATGGTTTTGTGGATCCTTTGGGAATTACGAACCCACTCAGTAAGCAATTCTCTTTTTTTCCTCCATGTCCATTGTTCCTTTTCCCGACTACACTATTTCTTTATAGATAGCTCCTTTATTTCAATGATTAAACGGATTGAATATACCGCTATTGTTATATCTGATCACTCACCTGTGTTACTGGATCTGGGCTTTCCTTTAAATGACCCCCATGGAGATTTGACTCACTTCTGCTTTCAAGTGAGGATTTTTGTAGTTTTATCTCAACTAACATAAACACATTGCAACATGTAATTATCTCACTACCAAACAATCAGAAAAACTCATTCTTAAGACACGTGGTCTCTACTATGAATATGGTGAAAAGTCAACACTTTTTAAAGACTTTTACTACTCTCTTTACACTTTAGAATTTCCCTCTGATATGACAGATATGGAACATTTCTTATACAGTTTGGAAATACCAACTCTTAATTCTGAGGCAACAAAAAATGTAGATCACGCTCTCACACAAGATGAGTTTAAAAATGCCATAATGGCAATACAGAGCAGTAAATCCCCAGGCCCTGATGGCAACCCAACAGAATTCTACAAGGCATTTAAAGAGGAGCTCAAACCAATCCTTATGAAAATGTGTCACAAATCCCAGAACATTTTTCTTAAAAAGACAAGGATCCAACCCAGTGTGGTTCTTACTGCCCCATCTCACTTTTGAATGTGGATGTAAAAATGTTGGCTAAAGCATCAGCATGCCGTCTAGAGTGCCTCTACCCCGAAATAATTTCAGATGACCAAACAAGTTTTATTAAAAAAATGCCATTCTTCCTCTAATGATCGACGACTGGCTGCTATAGTTTACTCACCTGGTGCTTCTCCGTCGCCAGAGGTAGTTGTTTCTCTGGACGCAGAGAAGGCATTTGACCGAGTGGAATGGCCTTACTTATTTAATGTTTCGAAGCGATTTGGATTTGGTAATATATTTGTGGAGTGGGTTAAGCTCTTATCTCTTATACCGTTCGCCTAGCAAGTATATAAACAAACTACTCTAGATCTGATTATTTCCCATTAATTATTTTTGGAATTTTATTTTTTCCAAAAAGCATATGCTTTCCCATTAACAACTAAGCTCTGCATATTAAACCAGGATCATTTCCCTTTCCCTTATCTCAAGATGGTTTCAAATATCAAGGTATACACTTTACTCGCTCCTTTTCCTCTCTGTTTGAAGCTAACTATGGCCCTCAAGTTAATCAAATGAAGGCTGACTTTGATAGATGGCGCAGTTTACCACTTACCATGGCAGGGAAAGTACAGTCTGTGAAGATGACAATACTTCCCAGATTTCTTTATTTATTCCAATGCCTGCCAGTCTTTATACCCAGTTCATTTTTTAAGTTGGTCAACCAATCTATAACCTTGTTTATTTGGGGGAATAAGGTTCTGAGGGTTAACAAGGCCATTCTCCAAAGAGATCTCAGGGTGGGTGGATTAGGCCTTCCAAGTTTTATCCAATACTATTGGGCATCCAATATATGTATTTTGTATTTTATGTTATACTCTGTGTGTTTTTTTTGTGATATGGATCCCCCTGGGTCTGAAAATAAAGTTTATATATACAAATTATATAATTTGGCTCCATCGACCAGGTACAAACTGGTGTCTACTTGAGGGCACAAAGTTGTCAGTATAAGCTAACTTCAGTGTCGGTTCTGGGCCCAATTTATAAGAATCATCTTTTCCCCCCTTCTACACTCGATTCAACATTTAGACAGTGGAGTTTGAGTGGTCTCATATACATTAAAGATCTATATACCGATAACATATTTGACCGTTATGATAATCTGTGTAGATGATATAACCTTCCTCTTAGTTTTTTTTTAGGTATCTACAGATTCGTCACTTTGTTAAGTGAATTTGTTCCTGTTCCTAATCTCCCTGCCATCACAGTATTGGAGAACTATATTCTATATTCTCAGCTGATATCTCTTGGAGATCTAAGCCTTAACAAATTTAAAAGCATATGGGAGGATGAGCTTGGTATAGACCTGCCTGAGGAATATTTGGCAAAGGCACGGAAAAGAGTCAATTCGTCATCTTCATGTGCTAGACTGGAGCTTATACAGTTTAAGGTTTTACATAGGGTGCATTTAAGCAAAGCAAGGCATGCCAACATATACCCCGGGATGGACGCTAGCTGTGATAAATGTTATTTTTTTCTAGCCAACCTACTGCATTCTTTCTGGTCCTGCCCCCAACTTTCAGGCTACTGGGCAATCGTTTTTAAAACACTTAGCGAGGTTCTTGGAGTGATGCTGGAGCCCTGTCCACTTATAGCATTATTTGGTGTGGCAGATTGAATCCTGAGTTTAAATGCAAACCAGTCCGACATCATTGCATTCACATCACCTTTGGTCCATAGGAGAATTTTGTTAGTTTGGAAATCTTCTACTTCCCCATCAGCTTCTGCTTGGCTGGAAGATGTAATGTTTTTTCTAAAGCAAGAGAAGATAACATTTACTCTGAGAGGGTCTGTGGAAAGGTTCAACTTGAAGTGGGGACCGTTTTTGTAGTATTTTGAATGTCTGAAAGAGTTTCCCACTAGATGAGTGTCTCTAATTGTAATTAAGACCCCCCTCCCCTCTATACTTTCCACTGTTTATTTTATATAAACCATTCTTCTTTCTATTCATTGCCTTTTTATTTATCTTTTTTCTGTTGGTATTTGACCGCCTCACAGAATGGTTGACACATTGTAAATAATTACCTTTTTGAGCCACCTAATATGTTATAGACATACAGTGGGGAGAACAAGTATTTGATACACTGCCAATTTTGCAGGTTTTCCCACTTACAAAGCATGTAGAAGTCTGTAATTTTTATCATAGATACTCTTCAACTGTTGACGGAATCTAAAACAAAAATCCAGAAAATCTGCACATTGTATCATTTTTAAGTAATTCATTTGCATTGTATTGCATGACATAAGTATTTGATACATCAGAAAAGCAGAACATAATATTTGGTACAGAAACCTTTGTTTGCAATTACAGAGATCATACGTTTCCTGTAGTTCTTGACCAGGTTTGCACACACTGCAGCAGGTATTTTGGCCCACTCCTCCATACAGACTTTCTCCAGATCCTTCAGGTTTTGGGGCTGTCGCTGGGCAATACAGACTTTCAGCTCCCTCCAAAGAATTTCTATTGGGTTCAGGTCTGGAGACTAGCTAGGCCACTCCAGAACTTTGAGATGCTTCTTACGGAGCCACTCCTTAGTTGCCCTGGCTGTGTGTTTCGGGTCGTTGTCACGCTGGAAGACCCAGCCACGACACAATGCTCTTACTGAGGGAAGGAGGTTGTTTGCCAAGATCTCGCAATACATGGCCCCATCCATCCTCCCATCAATACAGTGCAGTCGTCCTGTCCCCTTTGCAGAAAAGCATCCCCAAAGAATGATATTTCCACCTCAATGCTTCACAGTTGGGATGGTGTTCTTGGGGTTGTACTCATCCTTCTTCTTCCTCCAAACACGGCGAGTGGAGTTTAGACCAAAAAGCTCTATTTTTGTCTCATCAGACCACATGACCTTCTCCCATTCCTCCTCTGGATCATCCAGATGGTCATTGGCAAACTTCAGATGGGCCTGTACATGCGATGGGTTGAGCAGGGGGACCTTGCGTGCGCTGCAGGATTTTATTCCATGGTGGCGTAATGTGTTAATAATGGTTTTCTTTGAGACTGTGGTCCCAGCTCTCTTCAGGTCATTGACCAGGTCCTGCCGTGTAGTTCTGGGCTGATCCCTCACCTTCCTCATGATCATTGATGCCCCACGAGGTGAGATCTTGCATGGAGCCCCAGACCGAGGGAGATTGACCGTCATCTTGAACTTCTTCCATTTTCTAATTATTATGCCAACAGTTGTTGCCTTCTCACCAAGCTGCTTGCCTATTGTCCTGTAGCCCATCCCAGCCTTGTGTAGGTCTACAGTTTTATCCCTGATGTCCTTACACAGCTCTCTGGTGTTTGCCATTGTGGAGATGTTGGAGTCTGTTTGATTGAGTGTTTGGACAGGTGTCTTTTATACAGGTAACAAGTTCAAACAGGTGTAGTTAATACAGGTAATGATTGGAGAACAGGAGGGCTTCTTAAAGAAAAACCAACAGGTCTGTGAGAGCCGGAATTCTTACTGGTTGGTAGGTGATCAAATACATATGTCATGCAATAAAATGCAAATTAATTGTTTAAAAATCACACAATGTGATTTTCCGGATTTTTGTTTTAGATTATGTCTCTCACAATTGAAATGTACCTATGATAAAAATGATAGACCTCTACATGCTTTGTAAGTAGGGAAACCTGCAAAATCGGCAGTATATCAAATACTTGTTCTCCCCACTGTATGTGGGCCTATGATTTGAAAGAATATTGATTGAATAGCTGTGAGAAAGTCTTATTTTTTTGTGATCATCACTGATCCTCCACCAAATTTCACAGTGGGTGCGAGACATTGTGGTTTGTAGGCCTCTCCAGGACTCTGTCTAACCATAAGACGACAAGGATTTGGTAAAAATGTAAAATTTGACTCGTCAGAAAAGATGACCTTACTCCATTCCTCTACGGTCCAATCCTTATGGTCTTTTGCAAACTTCAGTCTGGCTCTTCTTTGCTTCTCATTGATGAAGGGCTTTTTCTAGTTTTGCACGGTTTCAGCCCTGCCCCTAGGAGCCTGTTTCGAACCGTTCTTGCCGTGCACTTCACCCCAGCTGCTGTTTGACATTCTTTTTGTAGGTCACTTGATGTCATTCTACAGTTGTTGAGTGACAATCAAATGAGTTGACGGTCGTCTCACCAACCCTAATTTTTCTTAAATCAGCATCTCTACATGTATGGCAGCCAATCCATTCCAGTGTCTGTTAAATTCCAACACAGGCACACCTCATTTTACTTAATGAGGTACTGATTAGGTGATTACCTGAACCAAATCTAATTAAACGAGGAAAAGTATAAAAACCTGTGCTGCAGTGGTCATCATATACTCTTACAATAGTACCCGCTGGATGGCAAAAACAGTGCAAGTAGTACCTCAAAGGAAACTTTGGGTAACTTTCAGCAGGATAAAAGAGTTGAAAAGAAAGGCTTTGAGAGAAGAAAAGAAGGGTTCAATTCTGGCTTTACTGTCAGAGGGATACAGTGAGCGTCAGGTTGCTTCCATCCTAAAAGTTTCAAAGATGGCGGTTCATAAGAGCAAGGTCAAGCAACAGACTTTGGGGACAACAAAGCTACAGACTGGCAGAGTGTGAAAACTACTGACCGAGATGACTATCAACTAATTCGGATGTCACTCAACAACCGTAGGATGACATGAAGTGACCTACAAAAAGAATCGCAAACAGCAGCTGAAAGCATGAAAGCTGTGATTAAACATCAGGGTTATTCCACCAAATATAGATTTCTGAACTCTTGCCAAATTAAAACATTAGTATTTTGTTGTTGAAAAATGAATATGAATTTGCATTATTTGAGGTCTGAAAACAATGCATTTTTTATTTGGTTATTTTGACTAGTTGTTGTTTTCAACAAATAAATACTCAAATGACAATATTTTTTGTTTATATAATAAAACTAGAATGTTAATTTTACTCAAACACATACCTATGAATAGTAAAACCAGAGAATCTGATAATTTTGCAGTTGTCTCCTAATTTCTTCCGGAGCTGTATACTGTATATAAAATATATAATGTCAAGAGGTTATACTGACACCCAGAAAATGTACAGCTCTATGTCATAGTGGATAACGATACAGCCTTTCATGCCAACCAGGGTTTGAATCTTGAGAGTGCAGCCACCTTCATCACTTTCTATTGCGGGCAGCCTGAACTAGGCTTGCCTGGTTTCTTGTTATTAGAAGTGTATGCTTTAGTGTATGCAGGGGAGAGAAAAGAGTCTGGAAAGTAAGAGACAGATATATAGATATATGGTATATAGGAGAAAGCCAGCAGGGGATGTGGAAGAGCATAGAGTAGACCAGAGTGAAATAGAGAAAAAAGAACAGAGGAGAAAGAAATAGATATGGAGAAAAAGGAAGAGGAATAAAGGAGAGAGGAAGAAAGTAAAGAGATGGAGAGGAGGGAATAGGAAAAGGGGAGAAGAGATGGAGAGGAGGGAATAGGAAAAGGGGAGAAGAGATGGAGAGGAGGGAATAGGAAAAGGGGAGAAGAGATGGAGAGGAGGGAATAGGAAAAGGGGAGAAGAGATGGAGAGGAGGGAATAGGAAAAGGGGAGAAGAGATGGAGAGGAGGGAATAGGAAAAGGGGAGAAGAGATGGAGAGGAGGGAATAAGAAAAGGGGAGAAGAGATGGAGAGGAGGGAATAGGAAAAGGGGAGAAGAGATGGAGAGGAGGGAATAGGAAAAGGGGAGAAGAGATGGAGAGAAGGGAATAGGAAAAGGGGAGAAGAGATGGAGAGGGGATAGGAAGAAAGGTGAGAGGAAGAAGAAGAGATGGAGCAAAAGGAGGAGGGCATCTAGCTATCTGTATGTGCCTCTTCCTTAACACCCCCCAACCCCACCCTATCAATGAGCTCAATTGTAGGATTTATTTTTCCAAAAACCAAGAGGAATTAAATGCCCCCCCCACTCTACAACATTCCCCCCACAGCAAGAACATTTTCCAGAGGAAACACATTATATATAAACGTATAGTTATACATACACATCAGCATCAGTCTTTCTCTGTTTTCTCCTGTTAAGAAGCAGCAGAGTGTAAGCCACACCCAAAATCAATCCTGCAGCCAGTATCACACCCAGAACACTGATGACATCACCCGTTTCCAGCTGGGGCAGTGGCTCCTCTACACAGTGAAAATAGACAGCTACACAATGCAATAAACAAAAACATAACACCAAAAGTTTCCAAAACAGGAGATTTAGCTAACTCCAAGTAACCACTATAATCACATGACCTTACCTGTAATGCTGACCTCTACAAAGGCGGAGCTTGTTCCAATACTATTAGTTGCATCACAGACATAGATCCCGCCCACCTCGTATCTGATAGGTCCTTTAAATAACAGGATGTTGTCACGGATCTCTACGCTGCTAGGTATGGAACCATTCAACCTGCATGTACACACATAAACATCAGCAGGGTATTATGTAATGTAAGACAATTTACAATTCTTTAAAACAATGAAAAGCAACAAAAACGTATTGTGTTTTCAAAGACACAAGTCTGAATTTTGTGCAGCACCCTTTAAGAATGCAAAACTGAAGCACTGCACTTTGGTAGACTTTGATGCCATTATTAAAAGTAGTCCTGTAGTAAATTCTCCCAAGTTTCAGCATTTTCCATTACTCTTCTTTTGAAATTGGCAGTTTTTTGTTCTTTCCCCTGTCCAAATTATCACACACAGCAGCAATTACGTTGATTTTGAGGCTTGGAGTTGGCCAATCTAATAACGTCGTGATGATTTTGAGGCTTGGAGTTGCTCATTCTAATAATGTCGGAGATGATTTTGAGGCTTGGAGTCGGCCAATTTAATAATGTCAGTGTTAATTTTGAGGCTTCAATTTGGCCAATCTAATAATTTTGTTGATGATTTTGAGGCTTGGAGCTGGCCAATCTAATAATGTCGGTGATGATTTTGGGACTTGGAGTTGGCCAATTTAAAAATGATGCTGTTGTTTTTGAGGCATGGAATTGGCCAATCTAAATATGTTGGTGTTCCATCTGCAATATTCTGATCTAAGTAATCATCTTTATGTATGAGGTCATAAAAGATGAAGATTTTGCTAATCATTTCTAGTATGATTTCTTCAAGGTTGGAATGTAGAAAATGACCTTTAAGTCCTGTTCATCAGGACTTAAAGGTCATCTAATTGGTCATCTATTTGCCCAGAATTCTGGATGATCTTCATTTTCCTGCACCATCTCAACTCATGTCTCATCTTCATCCGCTTATCCGTATCGGGTCGCGGGGGCAGCAGCTCCAGCAGGGGACCACAAACTTCCCTTTCCCGAGCCACATTTGCCAGCTCTGACTGGGGGATCCTGAGGCGGTGCCAGGCCAGTTTCGAAATATAATCTCTCCACCTAGTCCTGGGCCTATCTCCTCCCAGCTGGATGTGCCTGGAACACCTCCCTAGGGAGACGTCCTGGGGGCATCCTTACCAGATGCCCGAACCACCTCAACTGGCTCCTTTTGATGCAAAGGAGCAGCGGCTCTACTCCGAGTTCCTCACGGATGGCTGAGCTTCTCACCCTATCCCTAAGGGAGAGGCCAGCCACCCTTCTGAGAAAACCCATTTCATTCACCACCAGATGGTGATCGGTTGACAACTCCCCCCTCTCTTTACCCGAGTGTCCAAAACATGCGGTCTCAGATCCGACGACACGATCACAAAATCAATCATCGACCTTCGGCCTAGGGTGCTCTGGTACCACGTACACTTATGAGCATCCTTATGTTCGAACATGGTGTTTGTTATAGATAATCCATGACTAGCACAGAACTCTAACAACAAACAACCACTCGAGTTCAGATCAGGGAGGCCGTTCCACCCTATCACGCCTCTCCAGGTGTCTCCATCATAGCCAACGTGTGCGTTGAAGTCCCCCAGCAGAATTATGGAGTCCCCTACTGGAGGGGACTCCATAATTGCTGAGGCAATACTTTGACCAATAAGGGCTTGCCTGGAACCACCAAAAACTCAGCAATTAAAACAAAAACTCTTAGCTACAATACCAGGTCAATAGAAAACAGCCGTAAACAGCAGTAAAGTCACAAACCAAATGTTAACCATGTTGCAGGATAAGGACCTGTAGTAAAACTAATTCAAAATATATTCGATTTGATGAGAAGTTGACAGCCTTTGCAAAGAGAATTTAGCTTAGAATCTCTGAGTTCAGTAGCCGTCCTGACAACAGTCAATTTGACTGGTAATATTTGTATTTTTGTATCTGCAAATCTCACCTGTGAAAGATCATTTAGACTAGTTGTGACTTTCAAGTTAAAATAAATTTAAATAAAATGGTAGGCTGAGGCTTAAGACATGGTAAACAATGTTAAATGGCTCCAAGATGAGCTGAAGAAAGGCACTTTCTTAAAATTCACATTGAGGGTATTTTTCCTACTGTGTCCTCTAATCTCTGTATGATTTACCATTACACCATTACAAAAGTCTGAATCTACTTCAACTTGAGTTTATGGTACACCCCTATGAAGATCTGAATCAATACTTTTGGTAACAGATGATTCTGTTGCAGGGGTAAAATGCTGGTAGAATGGGCTAATACGAACAGCAACATATAAATACACCGCTCAAAAATAATTAAGGGAACATTACAGTATAACACCAAGTCAATTCAACTTAAACATGGATATCAATCTGTCTAGTAATAAGCATGAGCGATTGTGCTTATTACTATTACTAGCCCAGCACCGTGCAGCTCGATTGGCATTCGCCAGAGAACACCAGGATTGGCAGGTCCGCCACTGGCGCCCCGATCTCTTTACAGATGAGAGCAGGTTCACACTGAGCACATGACCGACATGAAAGAGTGTGGAGACACCGTGGTGAACGTTATGCTGCCTACAACAACATCCAGCAAGACCGGTTTGGCGCTGGGTCAGTGACGGTCTGGGGAGGGTATCCTTGGAGGGTCGCACAGACCTCCATGTGCTAGCCAACGGTACCCTGACTGCTGTTAGGTACCGAGATGAAATCTTCAGACCCATTGTCAGACCTTAAGCTGGTGCAGTGGGGATTCCATCTTGAGGAGATTAACTATGGGACTGTTGTTGTGGAAATTTCTTTACTCAGTGAGAATACATTGTATAAAGGATGGAGTCCCACTGTTAAGATAGGTACAGGAATGTGTGGGACCTGGTATTTGCATAGGGGACATCTATTGTCTGTCCAGATGCAGATCAATGGGTTTTAGGACAGGATAGGAGAAGATACAGCAAGGGGGCAGTAAGGCCAGTTGGCCCCTTTGGGTAAACACTACAGTAGACATTATTGCAGGAAGGATAAGGTGGGGGAAGATAGCATTTGACGTTTGTGATAGAACAAAGGGAAAGGTGTTTGATTGACATGAAACAGATGGCAGCATCTTACCACACCCCTTCTTCCTATGTAATAAATACTGTCAAAATGATGTTTTTATTTAGAAACTATCCACCGTTACTTTGTAACCTGTATACTTTCTCCTTGCAAGTTTCATTAAAACCGTTTATTGCGCAATTGATTTCTCCTGTCTTACCTACCATTTTCATAGAACTTTGGAATTTTAGAAATTGCCATCACAATTTGGGGGCACGTCCGGGATCCTAATCCTGATCGGTTTGAGTCCCTTTCCTAACAGGTTAACCGTGCACGGCCAGAGAAAGCTCTGGAATTCTAGTATCGTCCAGAAAAGGCTTATCCTTTGACGGGCTGAGAAAGATTGCCTGACGGGAGCTGTGACTCGTGCTTGATCAGTACAGGTTTCCTGCGGAAATTGAATTTGGAGGCAAGAACGCAATACGGTCTAAAAACTTAAAGTTGGACTTTATAGTTTAAAATCTGCAGTAAAAGGTTGGACCTTTTTAAAATCTCATTTGTGGGCTGACGAGCTTGACTTCGCTTTCTGGTTGGTTGAGTATAAATTAGATTTACTGGGTAAATCTGAAACATGGGGACGTGCGACAGTAAATCTTTGCCGGTCTCTCGTGTTTACGCTGGACCGGCAAAAATTATTACTGACGTATATGGTGTTTGGACATGTGAACAATGTTTCTTGGAGTGTTAGGTTTTCCGGCGACTGGCGTTTTCATTCGGTGATGGATGCGCGGCCTGTCGGGCTGATTGGAGGTAGATGGCCGTGGTAACGTATGAAAAGTTGTTTGGAAAGCGTAGGCTACGGTGTGTAGACAGTGTGGAGTATATTGATCTGTGTTGTAGTTTTTTTTTGCTCAGGTTAGATGGCTCGTTCTCCTCTGATCGCCCGTCACCCCACCCCGCGGAGTTCAGCTGGACCGATAGGTGGGTCTCTTTGGAGGCCCGATCGGGACACTGCATCGTTGGAGTCATAACGTGGCCAAGCTCTGTGGACTTTTTCGTTGTGAACGTGGAAATGCTGTGGGCCGCTGGAGGCCGTTTTCTGCTCCGCTTTGGAAGTGTTGAGCATGTCTACGAGTTTCAAGAAAAGTTCCAAAAGTGGGGAGTTGTATACACCAGGTGTACACACCCGTAATCTCTTTGGCCTTGCCGCGAGTGATTCAACGGGAACACGCAGGAACGCTGAACCGCCTGAGGGAGGGGTGCGGACGGTCAGACAGGGGACCAGAGGGAGCATCAACCGGTGAGATTGTTCCTTAATACAGTTTTCATATGCTTTAGTAAACAATGTGGTTGTTTTTGTAAGTCAGATTTGATGGTTTTGTGGAAATTGATAGATGGATTTGAGTAAGTATGGTGACTAGAAGTTTTTTTGAGTATTGCAGTCAGGGCGGCTGTAGTTAGAAACATGTCGTTTTTGTTCCATGTCCTGACACCAATTCCCGTGCAGCAGTTGGACTGCGTGATGGAGTATAGCGTGCTCCTGTATGTGTGTTTGTAAGTGTGGTGTTTTGGTTAATAGCGACTGTAGTTAGGCCTGACAACCATTCCTATGCTGCTAACCTATTGCGTTGCGATTAGTGCTGGATTATAAGCGGTTGGACTGCTTGAACGTCTGCAATTTAGGTTGGACTTAAATATGCAATTGAGATTGGATCTCATACTTTCCTGTAAATTGCCGCAATTGTTGGTCAGCTTATGGTTTGGATCAGTATGCTACAGAAGTTGTATATGCATGCGCCACTTGTGTTTGTTCTGAATGTGGTTATGGCCCGAGTCAAGGGCATTTGTCATTGTCTGGTTGTGGTCGGTCTAGTAAATGCATTTGTCCATTTTGGTATTCCCTGTGCACGAGGGATCCGATTGGCTGCATTGAGTATTCCTTGATAGAATATTGGATCTCGTTTACCGAGGTTGGTGTTAACTTGGAAGTTTTGTAATCGCAATGTTTCGTCTTGTTTGGAGTGCGTTTGGGCGAACGCTTACATTGCGTTTTTTAACATGGTTATTATGCGAGGCCTACTCTTTTGGCTTTTGCCTTTGTGTTGAAATTGAATTTGCCTGATGGCTTGCACACGTGGGAGTGTTAGCCTGCTAACTTAGGAGTTTAAGAAAATAATGGCATAAATATAATTAGAGGGATAGCTTAGAAATTGGTATAATGATGATTCTGTGATTTGGTAAAATATGGTCTCGTGGTTTCGTAATGAGGGGTTAAAATAGTGTTTTCTCTCTCCTTGTATGGAGTGGGAAGCAGACGATAGCGGAAGTGTTTAGTATTAAGGTAACAGGCTGTTTCCAATGAAGACTGGATTCAGCCAATATAGTCATAGCCTGCAAAAGAGGGTAAAAGGACTACGGCCCGTTTATTCCCCAAATAGTCAAAGCCAGGTTATTCCCCGTTTAAATAAACCCGTAAAATTAGACGTCCTATTTTAAATGTTAAATTGAGTTTGGTTAAATAATATAGTTTCTCTTATATGTATTTACCAACGATAACTGGGATAATACTTGTGTTTTTAAAACCAGCGCCTGCTACTCGTTCATGGAATTTAAATTCTGGAATGGTACATTAGTGAACAAATAGGGTATTGATGTAACGGTGTTTAAGGCTACATTGAGTTTCCTTTGGATTTCTCATTGTACCTTGATTATAGTGACGTCATAAATCTGTTTTCTGCCTGGATTGCCATTCTTAAGAGTTTCTTAATTTCCACCATAATGTTGACTTGTTGTATAGATAATGATAAGTACATTTTTACAAACTGTGAAAATATTAGATAGGTTGGACTCTAAATCTAAAATCTTCAGTTAACGAACGATGTAGGCTAAATTGAGAGGATGGTCTGGGGACCATAAAGGAACATTTGGCCTTGCTAATGGCTTACCATATATGTGTTGAGCTCAGAGCTTCAGGAAGGGTGGGCAGGTCCACTGGGATGGCTTCCGCCACCCTTAACATTATATCAAGGTAGCATATTACTAAGGGTTAAATTCGAGTGTTCAGCCTGTTCTCACACGTGGTAATTTTACCAACACATGTTCAGTTTTGGGATGATAAAACATTAAGTGAAAGCAGAATAAGTTTTCCTTTTGGTTGCTTTAATGTTTACATTTATGGTTTCGAATCAAATTGTAGTAAGGGTGGAGACCTTGAGTCATCCAACATTGTTAATTGCTAGAACAAATTCGATGTCTTTGCATGAGATATGCATGGAAGTAGCGATTTTGGCTGACCGCCACTATTTTGAATGACGTAGACTTACATCTAAAATTGAGAAAATTCCCTAGAGTTTAGGAGGTAAATTGAGTCATGATGTTTGTTGGTCTCAAATTAGTTTGGCCATTGCCTGTGTAGATGCACATTTTTATGTGCTAATTTGGGAGTTCCTTCACACGAGCGACCGTGTGTGTGGTACGGTTTTTATTTCCTTTGTTTTTCTTTTCGGTTGGTTTGGTTGGATATTCAGTTTGCGACGTTTACTGGATGTATGTTAGATTCCTCCCAACTATCGATTTTCTTTTTGATTTCGGTCCTGTAATGGTTCTGCTTTCAAGCTTGAAGTCGTTTTCTGTCTTGAAAGCAGGGGGGGATTGTATGAAATGATTATCTATAGTGGAAAAGAGTTGAACTTAGAGTTCAAATGAAAAAGAGTTGAACTTAGAGTTCAAAGCAAATTAAATAGGTACTTAAAGAAGTTACGTGAATAATCTAGTTTGTCAAATTGGGTTTTTGAAATGTATGTTTTATTTGAAATCTAACATGGTTATGGTTGAGTAGAATACATCTTGTCATTTTGAAATGGTTTAGCTAAGCAATAACTAATTTGATGGGTGTGTTACTTTTCAGTTAGTTTAATATTTGATTAGAAGTAATCATATTAATCTTATGCACTATGGAACAAGTGGGTAAAAACGTGCAGGGAGCACATTTTGTTATTCCTTACATGTTTACAAAATTTTGCCATGGTTTAATTGATATTGAGAAAATAATTCTGCATCAAGTTATATTTCTGGTAAACAAGTTGAGAAGTCTTACATAGTCTAAATTGCATAAAGAGAGGTACAGACCCACTGGAGCACTCCACTCACTGACACAAAAAACAGTTTGAGATGGATTTTAACTTGTTTGGACTCTTTAGAAGAGAAACAGACATTATCAAAATTGGGTATTCTAATTCTAATTTAAGTTCTGTCCTAGTAGGCAATCATTGGAAAGTTAATGGTTAACAGAGGTTTCTTTGAGGTGAATGAAGAGAAAAAAGGTTGTTTTACTATTGTCAATGCCTGGGGTTTTTCAAGATAACAACAGTGTCCCTTAGTGATAAGGTGACAATCCTCCAAGACCAGGGTCTGTTATCCTTAGGTTAGTAAACCACCCCCCACTCCAGGGAGAGCCCTGTGGTGATAAAGGAGTAAAAAGGGGGGGTCATGATTTATGACAGGATTTCAGAGTGTGTTTGATGTGCTAGGATAATAAGAAGAGACTTGGAGACATTCACACTAAGTTTCATCTTGTAGAGAAATTAGGCTAAATAACAGTTATGTTAGCTGACCTTCAAGATGGTGTGAAATGTTTGATTTGAAATGAGGTATTTGATCCTATATGTCAAACAATGGGTGAATTTGATTGTAGTTCCGATACAACACAATCAGATGTAAATTATATAGGTGAACTGAGAATTGTTCATGAACTGCTCTTAGAGAGTGGTAGCAAACTATCTTAACTGATGAGTTTTTGGAACAGTAATAAGATATGTGAAATTGTGTTCTTCTGTTCTTTGTGTTGGTTGTTACACCAACTATAGAAAAGGTTGGAATTGTTATTTTGCTACACTAGCAGAACAGAAGCACCAGAGATGTTAATGTTTTAACGATACTGTTATTGATTTCAACTGTTCTAATCTATTTGGAGAGAAGAAGTAGAGAGATATTGGAAATATAGGGTTTGAGTGTTTGGTAGTGTGTGGTTCAAATGTATCAGCGAGATGCAACAAGCTAACGTGATGGACATATGTGATGATGTACTGTGCAGTTGGAACTAATCTTCTCAAGGATAATTCACACATTCAGATACAGAACACTTGAAAGCGATTCAACAAGAGAGGACTTGTTGGAGCCCTGAGAGAGACCGAGCTTGGCTTAAAAGGACAACTGTGAGGTGGCTGAGGTGAGATGGATCTCACAGACACACAGACAGACTGTCCTACAGCTGAGAGAGGAGTCGACTCTGGCTCGCTGCACGTCTAGGTGCTGCACGTCTACAGGATGCTGGGTTCCTGTGTGCTGGACTGATTTGAGTCCTGATGAATCTGCAATGTGATGGAGAAGGCAACCTCCGACCGAGAGGATGGAGGCGTAGGAAAGATCTACTGCACAACATCATGCTACGCTGATTGGGTCCATACCAGGTACATCTCATCTGCTGTCCAGGTAGCTGAGAGAGGAACCTGGGATCGACGACACGCTACACGAGGATTGCAGTGTTTAGAAGGTTAGACACAGTGAATTGAAGTCACTGAGGGAAAAGTGAATTTTCTGGTGCTCGTAACCAGTCACTTTCTACATGGCCTTTAGCTCTAGAACCTTTAGCTAAAACTGGTCATCTTGGAGTTCACAAGGGAGAACACACAGATTCTCCTGGCCTGGCTGATAAAGCAGCTAGAATGGAGACAACAAGAGCTGTGTCTGCATCTGAGCTATGAAGGACAACACCTTGGAATATACATCTGACTTTTTCGTTCTGTTACATCGACCTGTCAAAGAAATGGTTCATAACTGACTGTCTGACGTTTGAAGGAGCAGAACAGTTGTGATGACTTTGGAAGAACATCCAAATGGAACCATGGAGAGGACATTTCAGTGAATTGAGCAATTGGCATGAGAGAACATTGTAACAGTGATAAATTGAAGGATGCATTCAGTGATAGGTGTTTATGATGATTTTAACATAAAAGTTTTGCTGTACTATGTTATGATTCTGTATGATGACAATGTGTGATCTTGGAGTTTATACGGAAGGTAATGATCTAGAAGAATGTAAGGGAGGATCCAGACATTTCAGTTTGCTCAGTTCTCTAATCACTAAGGATAATAATATTGACTGGGTCATGTTGTTAAAGAGTACTGTTTGTTGCAGTCTACATCCTAATGAGTGAACTGTTTAAGGTTTGATACCAAGGTTTGACATGGTATCAAGAGGATGGATTGTTGTGGAAATTTCTTATACAATGTATTCTGATTGTATAAAGGACTGAGTCCCACGGTTTAGATAGGTACAGGAATGTGTGGGATCTGGTATTTGCATAGGGTGCATCTATTGTCTGTCCAGATGCAGATCAATGGGTTTTAGGACAGGATAGGAGAAGATACAACAGGGGGCAGTAAGGTCAGTTGGCCCCTTTGGGTAAACACTACATTAGGGCAGGAAGGATAAGTTGGGGGAAGATAGCATTTGATAGAACAAAGGGAAGGTGTTTGATTGACATGAAACAGATGGCAGCATCTTACCACACCCCTTTTTCCTATGTGATATATACGGTTGAATGAGCTATATTAGTTAGAGGCTCCTCAGACGATTATGTTTGCGTAAGCGGTTGACGCGTCTCTCATAATAGTCTCTGTGCATAATAATTAATAAAACGGTTATGATGTACAAAGAGAACTTTGTTTCTGTGTCCCTTACTCCGAGTGTCGATACATGGAATTACCATCACACTTACCTACCATTTTCATAGAACTTTGGAATTTTAGAAATTGCCATCACACTGTCCATGTTGAAGAGATTAACTATGGGACTGTCCATGTTGAGAAGACTTGTTATGGGACTGTCCATGTTGAGAAGACTTGTTATGGGACTGTCCATGTTGAAGAGATTAACTATGGGACTGTCCATGTTGAGAAGACTTGTTATGGGACTGTCCATGTTGAAGAGATTAACTATGGGACTGTCCATGTTGAGAAGACTTGTTTTGGGACAGTCCATGTTGAAGAGATTAACTATGGGACTGTCCATGTTGAGAAGACTTGTTATGGGACTGTCCATGTTGAGAAGACTTGTTATGGGACTGTCCATGTTGAAGAGTTAACTATGGGACTGTCCATGTTGTAGAGACTCTTGTTATGGGACAGTCCATGTTGAGGAGATTAACTATGGGACTGTCCATGTTGAAGAGATTAATTATTGATACTGATAGTTACGACCAGGTTTGTAAAGTAGTGGTCAGGGGTCAAAGGTTGGCTTTTAGGGTTACTCACCTCCTCCACTGGAATAAAGAGGCAGGTGGGTTTGCGTCAGCCAGACATGCCAGCTGTACGTTTTGACGGTCCAGGTACCAGTTCCCATCAAACCCCTCCACTGACACCTCTGGCTCATCTACACACACACACAGACAGATTGGTCACTTTATCATTGTGGGGACGACGTTCCAACCCATCTATTTTCCTATTCTGTTTCTGAAACGTATCCCCTTACCTAATCCTAACCTTAATCTTACCCTCACCTCAATTTCTGAACTTTCATGCCTTTAAATGCAATTGTTTAAACCAACCTTACCCAAAAGCCCTAAACCTAACCAGTAATGCCTGAACCAAAACGTAACCCCACCTCTAACACTATGTCCAGTCCATCTAACTGTCCATCTAACACGAACCAGTAATCCCTAAACCTAATCCCTAAAACATACATAATAGGTTCACTAGTGGAGTCCTGCCAACAATTCAAAACAAAGTGAATCAGGTTTACAGGTTCCCACCTGTTCATAGATAGGGGTTGAACTGGGCAGGAGCTAGTGGGACCTAGTTGAGCTCTCATACTTCTACTGGCCAACAGTAGGGCTCCTCCCCTCCCAAAATCCTAATGATATACACATGAAAACACACAGAAACTCCACAATATAGATACTCAGAATCACACTCAGAAAAACAACAGATACTCAAAAACACACACAAAAACATTCTCAGAAACACATACTCAGAAACACACACTCAGAAAGACAACAATATAGATACTCAGAAACATACTCAGAAACACAACAGATACTCAAAATCACACACAAAAACATTCTCAGAAATACATACTCAGAAACACATACTCAGAAAAACACACTCAGAAACACAATGAAATAGATACTCAGAAAACACACCCAGAAACAACATATACTCAAAAACACACACAAACACATTCTCAGAAACACACACTCAGAAACCCAACAAAACAGATAATCAGAAACACACACTCAGAAACACAACAAAACAGTTACTCAGAAACACAAACTCAGAAACACAATGAAATAGATACTCAGAAAACACACTCAGAAACACAACAAAACAGATACTCAAAACCACACATAAACACATTCTCAGGAATACATACTCAGAAACACGCACTCAGAAACACAATGAAACTGATACTCAGAAACACACAAAAACACACTCAGAAACACACATAAACACATTCTCAGAAACACATATGCAGAAACACACAAAAACACTCAAAAACACACAAACACATTCTCAGAAACACAACAAATCCTCAAAAACACAAACAAACACATTCTCAGAAACACATACTCATAAACACACACTCAGAAACACAATGAAACTGATACTTAGAAACACACACAAACACTCAGAAACACACAAACACATACTCAGAAACACACACTCAGAAACAGAACAAAACAGATACTCAAAAACACACAAACACATACTCAGAAACACATACTCAGAAACACAATTAAACTGTTACTCAGAAACACACAAAAACACACTCAGAAACACATATAAACACTTTCTAAGAAACACATACGCAGAAACACACAAAAACACTCAAAAACACACAAACACATTCTCAGAAACACAACAGATACTCAAAAACACAAACAAACCCATTCTCAGAAACACATACTCAGAAACACACACTCAGAAACACAATGAAACTGATACTTAGAAACACACACAAACACTCAGAAACACACAAACACATTCACAGAAACACACACTCAGAAACAGAACAAAACAGATACTCAAAAACACACAAACACATACTCAGAAACACATACTCAGAAACACACACTCAGAAACACAATGAAACTGATACTCAGAATCACACTCAACACCCTCAGAAACACACATAAACACATTCTCAGAAACAGAACAAAACAGATACTCAAAACATTCTCAGAAACACATACTCAGAAACACACACAAACACGCTCAGAAACACACACAAACACATTCTCAGAAAAATACTCAGAAACACACACAAACACACTCAGAAACACACATAAACACATTTTCAGAATCACATACTCAGAAACATACTGTACACTCAGAAACACATCAAAACACATGCTCAGGAACACATTCTTACACTCAGAAACACAGTCAGTAAGAGACTGGATATGTTGGTGGAACACAGTATGTCTTTGCAAGTGTGTGTTTGTACAGTCTGTCCAGACGTGTAATTGTGTAAGTATGTGTGTGTGTTAATGAGTGTCGTACATTGTATGTCCAGAGTGACTGACTCTGCGTTCGTCTCATCGTTGTAAGAGGTGATACAGGTGAGGGTCTCCAGGTGAGTGCTCCGGCTAGGTACCAGGATGAAGTCGCTCCGCACTGTGATTGTCCCATCAGGGTTAAGGATCTCCTGAGTGGTCGTCTCACCACGCACACGGGTGTCCCACCTGCTCACACGCACACACCAAACACAACAGCAAATTCACACACCAACGACAACAAACCAAACATAAAACACAACTCCCAAAATACACACCAAACACAATACCAAATTCACACACCAACAAAAACAAACCAAACATAAAACACAACACCCAAAACACACACCAAACACCAAAATCACAAACCAAACAACACCAAAATCACATACTAAACACAACACAAAAATCACACACCAAACACCAAATCACACAGCAAACACAACACCAAAATCACACATCAACAACATCAACATCACACAACAACAACAACAAACCAAACACAAAACACCAAAATCAGAATCAGAAAGAGTTTTATTGTCAAGTAAGTTTCACAACAAACTAGGAATTTGTTCTGTTCTGTTAGTGCAGCAGTTAAGTACAAAAGAAAGTAAACCAATAATAGTGACTGAGCATAAAAACTGTAGCTTGAGAATTAATAAATTACATAAAAATATAAAAAAAAATATATAAGGTGCAAGAATTGTCCAGTTGAGGGTTGTGTGTGTATGTGGGAGGGGCTATAGTCAGTATGGATCTGGGGGCGTGTTCATGAGTCCTACTGCTGTAGGCAAGAAACTGTTCTTGTGGCGAGAGGTTTTGGTCCTGAGAGACCTCAGCCTTCTACCAGATGGGAGAGTTCTGAATAGTCCTTTTCCAGGATGAGAGGGATCAGCCCGAAATGTTGCCACTGGCCTCAGCGTCCTGGAGGTTTGTAGGTCCTGTAGAGATGGCAGATTGCAGCCAACACCCTCTCTGCAGAGTGGATGATGCGTTGCAGCCTGCCCTTGTCCTTGGCAGTGGGTGCAGCGTATCAGACTGTGATGTAAGAGGACAGGATGGACTCTATGATGGCAGTGTAGAAATGCACCATCATAGTCTTTAGCAGGTTTAACTTTTTCAGCTGCCACAGGAAGTATATCCTCTGCTGAGCTTTCTTTGTAAGGGAGGTGATGTTCAGCTCCCACTTGAGGTCCTGGGTGATCGTGGTGCCCAGAAAGCGAAAGGACTACAGAGAGTTGACTGGGGAGCCACCCAGGGTGATGGGGGTGTGATAGCAATTCTATCAATTAGAACTCTTTAGGAAGTTGCTTCAGAGACAAAATTATCTTGGCACAATTAGCAGGGGGAGGTGTTGTGGAAATTTCTTATACAATGTATTCTGATTGTATAAAGGACTGAGTCCCACTGTTAAGATAGGTACAGGAATGTGTGGGACCTGGTATTTGCATAGGGGACATCTATTGTCTGTCCAGATGCAGATCAATGGGTTTTAGGACAGGATAGGAGAAGATACAGCAAGGGGGAAGTAAGGCCAGTTGGCCCCTTTGGGTAAACATTATTGCAGGAAGGATAAGGTGGGGGAAGATAGCATTTGACGTGTGTGATAGAACAAAGGGAAAGGTGTTTGATTGACATGAAACAGATGGCAGCATCTTACCACACCCCTTCTTCCTATGTAATAAATACTGTCGAAATGATGTTTTTATTTAGAAACTATCCACCGTTACTTTGTAACCTGTATACTTTCTCCTTGCAAGCAAGATTAAAACCGTTTATTGCGCAATTGATTTCTCCTGTCTTACCTACCATTTTCATAGAACTTTGGAATTTTAGAAATTGCCATCACAATTTGGGGGCTCGTCCGGGATCCTAATCCTGATCGGTTTGAGTCCCTTTCCTAACAGGTTAACCGTGCACGGCCAGAGAAAGCTCTGGAATTCTAGTATCGTCCAGAAAAGGCTTATCCTTTGACGGGCTGAGAAAGAGTGCCTGACGGGAGCTGTGACTCGTGCTTGATCAGTACAGGTTTCCTGCGGAAATTGAATTTGGAGGCAAGAACGCAATACGGTCTAAAAACTTAAAGTTGGACTTTATAGTTTAAAATCTGCAGTAAAAGGTTGGACCTTTTAAAATCTCATTTGTGGGCTGACGAGCTTGACTTCGCTTTCTGGTTGGTTGAGTATAAATTAGATTTACTGGGTAAATCTGAAACATGGGGACGTGCGACAGTAAATCTTTGCCGGTCTCTCGTGTTTACGCTGGACCGGCAAAAATTATCACTGACGTATATGGTGTTTGGACATGTGAACAATGTTTCTTGGAGTGTTATTAGGTTTTCCGGCGACTGGCGTTTTCATTCGGTGATGGATGCGCGGCCTGTCGGGCTGATTGGAGGTAGATGGACGTGGTAACGTATGAAAAGTTGTTTGGAAAGCGTAGGCTACGGTGTGTAGACAGTGTGGAGTATATTGATCTGTGTTGTAGTTTTTTTGCTCAGGTTAGATGGCTCGTTCTCCTCTGATCGCCCGTCACCCCACCCCGCGGAGTTCAGTTGGACCGATAGGTGGGTCTCTTTGGAGGCCCGATCGGGACACTGCATCGTTGGAGTCATAAGCTCTGTGGACTTTTTCGTTGTGAACGTGGAAATGCTGTGGGCCGCTGGAGGCCGTTTTCTGCTCCGCTTTGGAAGTGTTGAGCATGTCTACGAGTTTCAAGAAAAGTTCCAAAAGTGGGGAGTTGTACACACCAGGTGTACACACCCGTAATCTCTTTGGCCTTGCCGCGAGTGATTCAACGGGAACACGCAGGAACGCTGAACCGCCTGAGGGAGGGGTGCGGACGGTCAGACAGGGGACCAGAGGGAGCATCAACCGGTGAGATTGTTCCTTAATACAGTTTTCATATGCTTTAGTAAACAATGTGGTTGTTTTTGTAAGTCAGATTTGATGGTTTTGTAGAAATTGATAGATGGATTTGAGTAAGTATGGTGACTAGAAGTTTTTTTGAGTATTGCAGTCAGGGCGGCTGTAGTTAGAAACATGTCGTTTTTGTTCCATGTCCTGACACCAATTCCCGTGCAGCAGTTGGACTGCGTGATGGAGTATAGCGTGCTCCTGTATGTTTGGATGTTGAAGTGTGGTGTTTTGGTTAATAGCGACTGTAGTTAGGCCTGACAACCATTCCTATGCTGCTAACCTATTGCGTTGCGATTAGTGCTGGATTATAAGCGGTTGGACTGCTTGAACATCTGCAATTTAGGTTGGACTTAAATATGCAATTGAGATTGGATCTCATACTTTCAGTGCCTGTAGAAGGCTCCTGTAAATTGCCGCAATTGTTGGTCAGCTTATGGTTTGGATCAGTATGCTACAGAAGTTGTATATGCACGAGGCCTACTCTTTTGGCCTTTGCCTTTGTGTTGAAATTGAATTTGCCTGATGGCTTGCACACGTGGGAGTGTTTGCCTGCTAACTTAGGAGTCTAAGAAAATAATGGCATAAATATAATTAGAGGGATAGCTTAGAAATTGGTATAATGATGATTCTGTGATTTGGTAAAATGTGGTTTCGTAATGAGGGGTTAAAATAGTGTTTTCTCTCTCCTTGTATGGAGTGGGAAGCAGACGATAGCAAAAGTTTTTAGTATTAAGGTAACATGCTGTTTTCTATGAAGACTGGATTCAGCCAATATAGTCATAGCCTGCAAAAGAGTGTAAAATGACTACGGTCTGTTTATTCCCCAAATAGCCAAAGCCAGTTTATCCCCCGTTTAAATTAACCTAAAATTAGACGTCCTATTTTAAATGCTAAATTGAGTTTGGTTAAATAAAGGAGTTCTCTTATAAGTGTTTTCCAACGATAACTGGGATAATACTTGTTTTTTTTAAAAAAACCAACGCATGATACTCGTTCATGGAATTTGAATTCTGGAATGGTACGTTAGTGAACAAATAGGGTATTGATGTAAAGGTGTTTAAGGCTACATTGAGTTTCCTTTGGATTTCTCATTGTACCTTGATTATAGTGACGTCATAAATCTGTTTTCTGCCTGGAGCGCCATTCTTAAGAGTTTCTTAATTTCCACCATAATGTTGACTTGTTGTATAGATAATGATAAGTACATTTTTACAAACTGCGAAAATATTAGATAGGTTGGACTCTAAATCTAAAATCTTCAGTTAACGAACGATGTAGGCTAAATTGAGAGGATGGTCTGGGGACCATAAACGAACATTTGGCCTTGCTAATGGCTTACCATATATGTGTTGAGCTCAGAGCTTCAGGAAGGGTGGGCAGGTCCACTGGGATGGCTTCCGCCACCCTTAACATTATATCAAGGTAGCATATTACTAAGGGTTAAATTCGAGTGTTCAGCCTGTTCTCACACGTGGTAATTTTACCAACACATGTTCAGTTTTGGGATGATAAAACATTAAGTGAAAGCAGAATAAGTTTTCCTTTTGGTTGCTTTAATGTTTACATTTATGATTTCGAATCAAATTGTAGTAAGGGTGGAGACCTTGAGTCATCCAACATTGTTAATTGCTAGAACAAATTCGATGTCTTTGCATGAGATATGCATGGAAGTAGCGATTTTGGCTGACCGCCACTATTTTGAATGACGTAGACTTACATCTAAAATTGAGAAAATTCCCTAGAGTTTAGGAGGTAAATTGAGTCATGATGTTTGTTGGTCTCAAATTAGTTTGGCCATTGCCTGTGTAGATGCACATTTTGATATGCTAATTTGGGAGTTCCTTCACACGAGCGACCGTGTGTGTGGTACAGTTTTTTAATTTCCTTTAAGGATGTTTTTCTTATTTTCGGTTGTTTTGGTTGGATATTCAGTTTGCGACATTTACTGAAAACATGTTAGAATTTTCTTTTCATTTTCGGTCCTATAATGGTTCTGCTTTCAAGCTTGAAGTCATTTTCTGTCTTGAAAGCAAGGGGGGATTGTATGAAATGATTATCTATAGTGGAAAAGAGTTGAACTTAGAGTTCAAATGAAAAAGAGTTGAACTTAGAGTTCAAAGCAAATTAAATAGGTACTTAAAGAAGTTACATGAATAATCTAGTTTGTCAAATTGGGTCTTTGAAAAGTATGTTTTATGTGAAATCTAACATGGTTATGGTTGAGTAGAATACATCTTACCATTTTGAAATGGTGTAGCTAAGCATTAACTAATTTGATGGGTGTGTTACTGTTCAGTTAGTTTAATATTTGATTAGAAGTAATCATATTAATCTCATGCATTATGGAATAAGTGGGTAAAAACGTGCAGGGAGCACATTGTGTTATTCCTTACATGTTTACAAAATGTTGCCATGTTTTAATTGATATTGAGAAAATAATTCTGCATTAAGTTATATTTCTGGAAAACCAAGTTGAGAAGTCTTACATGGTCTAAATTGCATAAAAAGAGGTACAGACCCACTGGAGCACTCCACTCACTGACACAAAAAAACAGTTTGAGATGGATTTTTACTTGTTTGGACTCTTTAGAAGAGAAACAGACATTATCAAAATTGGGTATTCTAATTCTAATTTAAGTTCTGTCCTAGTAAACAATCATTGGAATGTTAATGGTTAACAGAGGTTTCTTTGAGGTGAATGATGAGGAAAAAGTTTGTTTTACTATTGTCAATGCCTGAGGTGTTTCAAGATAACAACAGTGTCCCTTAGTGATAAGGTGACAATCCTCCAAGACCAGGGTCTGTTATCCTTAGGTCAGTAGACCACCCCCCACTCCAGGGAGAGCCCTGAGGGGATAAAGGAGTAAAAAGGGGGGGTCATGATTTATGACAGGAGTTCAGAGTGTTTGATGTGCTAGGATAATAAGAAGAGATTGAGAAGTTCACACTAAGTTTCATCTTGTAGAGAAATTAGGCTAAATAACAGTTATGTTAGCTGACCTTCAAGATGGTGTGAAACGTTTGATTTGAAATGAGGTATTTGATCCTATATGTGAAACAATGGGTGAATTTGATTGTAGTTCCGATACAACACAATCAGATGTAAATCATATAGGTGAACTGAGAATTGTTCATGAACTGCTCTTAGAGAGTGGTAGCAAACTATCTTAACTGATGAGTTTTTGGAACAGTAATAAGAAATGTGAAATTGTGTTCTTCTGTTCTTTGTGTTGGTTGTTACACCAACTATAGAAAAGGTTGGAATTGTTATTTTGCTACACTAGCAGAACAGAAGCACCAGAGATGTTAATGTTTTAACGATACTGTTATTGATTTCAACTGTTCTAATCTATTTGGAGAGAAGAAGTAGAGAGATATTGGAAATATAGGGTTTGAGTGTTTGGTAGTGTGTGGTTCAAATGTATCAGCGAGATGCAACAAGCTAACGTGATGGACATATGTGATGATGTACTGTGCAGTTGGAACTAATCTTCTCAAGGATAATTCACACATTCAGATACAGAACACTTGAAAGCGATTCAACAAGAGAGGACTTGTTGGAGCCCTGAGAGAGACCGAGCTTGGCTTAAAAGGACAACTGTGAGGTGGCTGAGGTGAGATGGATCTCACAGACACACAGACAGACTGTCCTACAGCTGAGAGAGGAGTCGACTCTGGCTCGCTGCACGTCTAGGTGCTGCACGTCTACAGGATGCTGGGTTCCTGTGTGCTGGACTGATTTGAGTCCTGATGAATCTGCAATGTGATGGAGAAGGCAACCTCCGACCGAGAGGATGGAGGCGTAGGAAAGATCTACTGCACAACATCATGCTACGCTGATTGGGTCCATACCAGGTACATCTCATCTGCTGTCCAGGTAGCTGAGAGAGGAACCTGGGATCGACGACACGCTACACGAGGATTGCAGTGTTTAGAAGGTTAGACACAGTGAATTGAAGTCACTGAGGGAAAAGTGAATTTTCTGGTGCTCGTAACCAGTCACTTTCTACATGGCCTTTAGCTCTAGAACCTTTAGCTAAAACTGGTCATCTTGGAGTTCACAAGGAAGAACACACAGATTCTCCTGGCCTGGCTGATAAAGCAGCTAGAATGGAGACAACAAGAGCTGTGTCTGCATCTGAGCTATGAAGGACAACACCTTGGAATATACATCTGACTTTTTCGTTCTGTTACATCGACCTGTCAAAGAAATGGTTCATAACTGACTGTCTGACGTTTGAAGGAGCAGAACAGTTGTGATGACTTTGGAAGAACATCCAAATGGAACCATGGAGAGGACATTTCAGTGAATTGAGCAATTGGCATGAGAGAACATTGTAACAGTGATAAATTGAAGGATGCATTCAGTGATAGGTGTTTATGATGATTTTAACATAAAAGTTTTGCTGTACTATGTTATGATTCTGTATGATGACAATGTGTGATCTTGGAGTTTATACGGAAGGTAATGATCTAGAAGAATGTAAGGGAGGATCCAGACATTTCAGTTTGCTCAGTTCTCTAATCACTAAGGATAATAATATTGACTGGGTCATGTTGTTAAAGAGTACTGTTTGTTGCAGTCTACATCCTAATGAGTGAACTGTTTAAGGTTTGATACCAAGGTTTGACATGGTATCAAGAGGATGGATTGTTGTGGAAATTTCTTATACAATGTATTCTGATTGTATAAAGGACTGAGTCCCACGGTTTAGATAGGTACAGGAATGTGTGGGATCTGGTATTTGCATAGGGTGCATCTATTGTCTGTCCAGATGCAGATCAATGGGTTTTAGGACAGGATAGGAGAAGATACAACAGGGGGCAGTAAGGTCAGTTGGCCCCTTTGGGTAAACACTACATTAGGGCAGGAAGGATAAGTTGGGGGAAGATAGCATTTGATAGAACAAAGGGAAGGTGTTTGATTGACATGAAACAGATGGCAGCATCTTACCACACCCCTTTTTCCTATGTGATATATACGGTTGAATGAGCTATATTAGTTAGAGGCTCCTCAGACGATTATGTTTGCGTAAGCGGTTGACGCGTCTCTCATAATAGTCTCTGTGCATAATAATTAATAAAACGGTTATGATGTACAAAGAGAACTTTGTTTCTGTGTCCCTTACTCCGAGTGTCGATACATGGAATTACCATCACACTTACCTACCATTTTCATAGAACTTTGGAATTTTAGAAATTGCCATCACACTGTCCATGTTGAAGAGATTAACTATGGGACTGTCCATGTTGAGAAGACTTGTTATGGGACTGTCCATGTTGAGAAGACTTGTTATGGGACTGTCCATGTTGAAGAGATTAACTATGGGACTGTCCATGTTGAGAAGACTTGTTATGGGACTGTCCATGTTGAAGAGATTAACTATGGGACTGTCCATGTTGAGAAGACTTGTTTTGGGACAGTCCATGTTGAAGAGATTAACTATGGGACTGTCCATGTTGAGAAGACTTGTTATGGGACTGTCCATGTTGAGAAGACTTGTTATGGGACTGTCCATGTTGAAGAGTTAACTATGGGACTGTCCATGTTGTAGAGACTCTTGTTATGGGACAGTCCATGTTGAGGAGATTAACTATGGGACTGTCCATGTTGAAGAGATTAATTATTGATACTGATAGTTACGACCAGGTTTGTAAAGTAGTGGTCAGGGGTCAAAGGTTGGCTTTTAGGGTTACTCACCTCCTCCACTGGAATAAAGAGGCAGGTGGGTTTGCGTCAGCCAGACATGCCAGCTGTACGTTTTGACGGTCCAGGTACCAGTTCCCATCAAACCCCTCCACTGACACCTCTGGCTCATCTACACACACACACAGACAGATTGGTCACTTTATCATTGTGGGGACGACGTTCCAACCCATCTATTTTCCTATTCTGTTTCTGAAACGTATCCCCTTACCTAATCCTAACCTTAATCTTACCCTCACCTCAATTTCTGAACTTTCATGCCTTTAAATGCAATTGTTTAAACCAACCTTACCCAAAAGCCCTAAACCTAACCAGTAATGCCTGAACCAAAACGTAACCCCACCTCTAACACTATGTCCAGTCCATCTAACTGTCCATCTAACACGAACCAGTAATCCCTAAACCTAATCCCTAAAACATACATAATAGGTTCACTAGTGGAGTCCTGCCAACAATTCAAAACAAAGTGAATCAGGTTTACAGGTTCCCACCTGTTCATAGATAGGGGTTGAACTGGGCAGGAGCTAGTGGGACCTAGTTGAGCTCTCATACTTCTACTGGCCAACAGTAGGGCTCCTCCCCTCCCAAAATCCTAATGATATACACATGAAAACACACAGAAACTCCACAATATAGATACTCAGAATCACACTCAGAAAAACAACAGATACTCAAAAACACACACAAAAACATTCTCAGAAACACATACTCAGAAACACACACTCAGAAAGACAACAATATAGATACTCAGAAACATACTCAGAAACACAACAGATACTCAAAATCACACACAAAAACATTCTCAGAAATACATACTCAGAAACACATACTCAGAAAAACACACTCAGAAACACAATGAAATAGATACTCAGAAAACACACCCAGAAACAACATATACTCAAAAACACACACAAACACATTCTCAGAAACACACACTCAGAAACCCAACAAAACAGATAATCAGAAACACACACTCAGAAACACAACAAAACAGTTACTCAGAAACACAAACTCAGAAACACAATGAAATAGATACTCAGAAAACACACTCAGAAACACAACAAAACAGATACTCAAAACCACACATAAACACATTCTCAGGAATACATACTCAGAAACACGCACTCAGAAACACAATGAAACTGATACTCAGAAACACACAAAAACACACTCAGAAACACACATAAACACATTCTCAGAAACACATATGCAGAAACACACAAAAACACTCAAAAACACACAAACACATTCTCAGAAACACAACAAATCCTCAAAAACACAAACAAACACATTCTCAGAAACACATACTCATAAACACACACTCAGAAACACAATGAAACTGATACTTAGAAACACACACAAACACTCAGAAACACACAAACACATACTCAGAAACACACACTCAGAAACAGAACAAAACAGATACTCAAAAACACACAAACACATACTCAGAAACACATACTCAGAAACACAATTAAACTGTTACTCAGAAACACACAAAAACACACTCAGAAACACATATAAACACTTTCTAAGAAACACATACGCAGAAACACACAAAAACACTCAAAAACACACAAACACATTCTCAGAAACACAACAGATACTCAAAAACACAAACAAACCCATTCTCAGAAACACATACTCAGAAACACACACTCAGAAACACAATGAAACTGATACTTAGAAACACACACAAACACTCAGAAACACACAAACACATTCACAGAAACACACACTCAGAAACAGAACAAAACAGATACTCAAAAACACACAAACACATACTCAGAAACACATACTCAGAAACACACACTCAGAAACACAATGAAACTGATACTCAGAATCACACTCAACACCCTCAGAAACACACATAAACACATTCTCAGAAACAGAACAAAACAGATACTCAAAACATTCTCAGAAACACATACTCAGAAACACACACAAACACGCTCAGAAACACACACAAACACATTCTCAGAAAAATACTCAGAAACACACACAAACACACTCAGAAACACACATAAACACATTTTCAGAATCACATACTCAGAAACATACTGTACACTCAGAAACACATCAAAACACATGCTCAGGAACACATTCTTACACTCAGAAACACAGTCAGTAAGAGACTGGATATGTTGGTGGAACACAGTATGTCTTTGCAAGTGTGTGTTTGTACAGTCTGTCCAGACGTGTAATTGTGTAAGTATGTGTGTGTGTTAATGAGTGTCGTACATTGTATGTCCAGAGTGACTGACTCTGCGTTCGTCTCATCGTTGTAAGAGGTGATACAGGTGAGGGTCTCCAGGTGAGTGCTCCGGCTAGGTACCAGGATGAAGTCGCTCCGCACTGTGATTGTCCCATCAGGGTTAAGGATCTCCTGAGTGGTCGTCTCACCACGCACACGGGTGTCCCACCTGCTCACACGCACACACCAAACACAACAGCAAATTCACACACCAACGACAACAAACCAAACATAAAACACAACTCCCAAAATACACACCAAACACAATACCAAATTCACACACCAACAAAAACAAACCAAACATAAAACACAACACCCAAAACACACACCAAACACCAAAATCACAAACCAAACAACACCAAAATCACATACTAAACACAACACAAAAATCACACACCAAACACCAAATCACACAGCAAACACAACACCAAAATCACACATCAACAACATCAACATCACACAACAACAACAACAAACCAAACACAAAACACCAAAATCAGAATCAGAAAGAGTTTTATTGTCAAGTAAGTTTCACAACAAACTAGGAATTTGTTCTGTTCTGTTAGTGCAGCAGTTAAGTACAAAAGAAAGTAAACCAATAATAGTGACTGAGCATAAAAACTGTAGCTTGAGAATTAATAAATTACATAAAAATATAAAAAAAAATATATAAGGTGCAAGAATTGTCCAGTTGAGGGTTGTGTGTGTATGTGGGAGGGGCTATAGTCAGTATGGATCTGGGGGCGTGTTCATGAGTCCTACTGCTGTAGGCAAGAAACTGTTCTTGTGGCGAGAGGTTTTGGTCCTGAGAGACCTCAGCCTTCTACCAGATGGGAGAGTTCTGAATAGTCCTTTTCCAGGATGAGAGGGATCAGCCCGAAATGTTGCCACTGGCCTCAGCGTCCTGGAGGTTTGTAGGTCCTGTAGAGATGGCAGATTGCAGCCAACACCCTCTCTGCAGAGTGGATGATGCGTTGCAGCCTGCCCTTGTCCTTGGCAGTGGGTGCAGCGTATCAGACTGTGATGTAAGAGGACAGGATGGACTCTATGATGGCAGTGTAGAAATGCACCATCATAGTCTTTAGCAGGTTTAACTTTTTCAGCTGCCACAGGAAGTATATCCTCTGCTGAGCTTTCTTTGTAAGGGAGGTGATGTTCAGCTCCCACTTGAGGTCCTGGGTGATCGTGGTGCCCAGAAAGCGAAAGGACTACAGAGAGTTGACTGGGGAGCCACCCAGGGTGATGGGGGTGTGATAGCAATTCTATCAATTAGAACTCTTTAGGAAGTTGCTTCAGAGACAAAATTATCTTGGCACAATTAGCAGGGGGAGGTGTTGTGGAAATTTCTTATACAATGTATTCTGATTGTATAAAGGACTGAGTCCCACTGTTAAGATAGGTACAGGAATGTGTGGGACCTGGTATTTGCATAGGGGACATCTATTGTCTGTCCAGATGCAGATCAATGGGTTTTAGGACAGGATAGGAGAAGATACAGCAAGGGGGAAGTAAGGCCAGTTGGCCCCTTTGGGTAAACATTATTGCAGGAAGGATAAGGTGGGGGAAGATAGCATTTGACGTGTGTGATAGAACAAAGGGAAAGGTGTTTGATTGACATGAAACAGATGGCAGCATCTTACCACACCCCTTCTTCCTATGTAATAAATACTGTCGAAATGATGTTTTTATTTAGAAACTATCCACCGTTACTTTGTAACCTGTATACTTTCTCCTTGCAAGCAAGATTAAAACCGTTTATTGCGCAATTGATTTCTCCTGTCTTACCTACCATTTTCATAGAACTTTGGAATTTTAGAAATTGCCATCACAATTTGGGGGCTCGTCCGGGATCCTAATCCTGATCGGTTTGAGTCCCTTTCCTAACAGGTTAACCGTGCACGGCCAGAGAAAGCTCTGGAATTCTAGTATCGTCCAGAAAAGGCTTATCCTTTGACGGGCTGAGAAAGAGTGCCTGACGGGAGCTGTGACTCGTGCTTGATCAGTACAGGTTTCCTGCGGAAATTGAATTTGGAGGCAAGAACGCAATACGGTCTAAAAACTTAAAGTTGGACTTTATAGTTTAAAATCTGCAGTAAAAGGTTGGACCTTTTAAAATCTCATTTGTGGGCTGACGAGCTTGACTTCGCTTTCTGGTTGGTTGAGTATAAATTAGATTTACTGGGTAAATCTGAAACATGGGGACGTGCGACAGTAAATCTTTGCCGGTCTCTCGTGTTTACGCTGGACCGGCAAAAATTATCACTGACGTATATGGTGTTTGGACATGTGAACAATGTTTCTTGGAGTGTTATTAGGTTTTCCGGCGACTGGCGTTTTCATTCGGTGATGGATGCGCGGCCTGTCGGGCTGATTGGAGGTAGATGGACGTGGTAACGTATGAAAAGTTGTTTGGAAAGCGTAGGCTACGGTGTGTAGACAGTGTGGAGTATATTGATCTGTGTTGTAGTTTTTTTGCTCAGGTTAGATGGCTCGTTCTCCTCTGATCGCCCGTCACCCCACCCCGCGGAGTTCAGTTGGACCGATAGGTGGGTCTCTTTGGAGGCCCGATCGGGACACTGCATCGTTGGAGTCATAAGCTCTGTGGACTTTTTCGTTGTGAACGTGGAAATGCTGTGGGCCGCTGGAGGCCGTTTTCTGCTCCGCTTTGGAAGTGTTGAGCATGTCTACGAGTTTCAAGAAAAGTTCCAAAAGTGGGGAGTTGTACACACCAGGTGTACACACCCGTAATCTCTTTGGCCTTGCCGCGAGTGATTCAACGGGAACACGCAGGAACGCTGAACCGCCTGAGGGAGGGGTGCGGACGGTCAGACAGGGGACCAGAGGGAGCATCAACCGGTGAGATTGTTCCTTAATACAGTTTTCATATGCTTTAGTAAACAATGTGGTTGTTTTTGTAAGTCAGATTTGATGGTTTTGTAGAAATTGATAGATGGATTTGAGTAAGTATGGTGACTAGAAGTTTTTTTGAGTATTGCAGTCAGGGCGGCTGTAGTTAGAAACATGTCGTTTTTGTTCCATGTCCTGACACCAATTCCCGTGCAGCAGTTGGACTGCGTGATGGAGTATAGCGTGCTCCTGTATGTTTGGATGTTGAAGTGTGGTGTTTTGGTTAATAGCGACTGTAGTTAGGCCTGACAACCATTCCTATGCTGCTAACCTATTGCGTTGCGATTAGTGCTGGATTATAAGCGGTTGGACTGCTTGAACATCTGCAATTTAGGTTGGACTTAAATATGCAATTGAGATTGGATCTCATACTTTCAGTGCCTGTAGAAGGCTCCTGTAAATTGCCGCAATTGTTGGTCAGCTTATGGTTTGGATCAGTATGCTACAGAAGTTGTATATGCACGAGGCCTACTCTTTTGGCCTTTGCCTTTGTGTTGAAATTGAATTTGCCTGATGGCTTGCACACGTGGGAGTGTTTGCCTGCTAACTTAGGAGTCTAAGAAAATAATGGCATAAATATAATTAGAGGGATAGCTTAGAAATTGGTATAATGATGATTCTGTGATTTGGTAAAATGTGGTTTCGTAATGAGGGGTTAAAATAGTGTTTTCTCTCTCCTTGTATGGAGTGGGAAGCAGACGATAGCAAAAGTTTTTAGTATTAAGGTAACATGCTGTTTTCTATGAAGACTGGATTCAGCCAATATAGTCATAGCCTGCAAAAGAGTGTAAAATGACTACGGTCTGTTTATTCCCCAAATAGCCAAAGCCAGTTTATCCCCCGTTTAAATTAACCTAAAATTAGACGTCCTATTTTAAATGCTAAATTGAGTTTGGTTAAATAAAGGTGTTTTCTAACGATAACTGGGATAATACTTGTGTTTTTAAAACCAACGCATGATACTTGTTCATGGAATTTAAATTCTGGAATGGTACGTTTGTGAACAAATAGGGTATTGATGTAAAGGTGTTTAAGGCTACATTGAGTTTCCTTTGGATTTCTCATTGTACCTTGATTATAGTGACGTCATAAATCTGTTTTCTGCCTGGAGCGCCATTCTTAAGAGTTTCTTAATTTCCACCATAATGTTGACTTGTTGTATAGATAATGATAAGTACATTTTTACAAACTGCGAAAATATTAGATAGGTTGGACTCTAAATCTAAAATCTTCAGTTAACGAACGATGTAGGCTAAATTGAGAGGATGGTCTGGGGACCATAAACGAACATTTGGCCTTGCTAATGGCTTACCATATATGTGTTGAGCTCAGAGCTTCAGGAAGGGTGGGCAGGTCCACTGGGATGGCTTCCGCCACCCTTAACATTATATCAAGGTAGCATATTACTAAGGGTTAAATTCGAGTGTTCAGCCTGTTCTCACACGTGGTAATTTTACCAACACATGTTCAGTTTTGGGATGATAAAACATTAAGTGAAAGCGGAATAAGTTTTCCTTTTGGTTGCTTTAATGTTTACATTTATGATTTCGAATCAAATTGTAGTAAGGGTGGAGACCTTGAGTCATCCAACATTGTTAACTGCTAGTAGAAATTCGATGTCTTTGCATGAGATATGCATGGAAGTAGCGATTTTGGCTGACCGCCACTATTTTGAATGATGTAGACTTACATCTAAAATTGAGAAAATTCCCTAGAGTTTAGGAGGTAAATTGAGTCATGATGTTTGTTGGTCTCAAATTAGTTTGGCCATTGCCTGTGTAGATGCACATTTTGATGTGCTAATTTGGGAGTTCCTTCACACGAGCGACCGTGTGTGTGGTACGGTTTTTATTTCCTTTGTTTTTCTTTTCGGTTGTTTTGGTTGGATATTCAGTTTGCGACGTTTACTGGATGTATGTTAGATTCCTCCCAACTATCGATTTTCTTTTTAATTTTGGTCCTGTAATGGTTCTGCTTTCAAGCTTGAAGTCATTTTCTTTCTTGAAAGCAGGGGGGGATTGTATGAAATGATTATCTATAGTGGAAAAGAGTTGAACTTAGAGTTCAAATGAAAAAGAGTTGAACTTAGAGTTCAAATGAAAAAGAGTTGAACTTAGAGTTCAAAGCAAATTAAATAGGTACTTAAAGAAGTTACGTGAATAATCTAGTTTGTCAAATTGGGTTTTTGAAATGTATGTTTTATGTGAAATCTAACATGGTTATGGTTGAGTAGAATACATCTTGCCATTTTGAAATGGTGTAGCTAAGCAATACCAAATTTGATGGGTGTGTTACTTTTCAGTTAGTTTAATATTTGATTAGAAGTAATCATATTAATCTTATGCACTATGGAACAAGTGGGTAAAAACGTGCAGGGAGCACATTTAGTTATTTCTTACATGTTTACAAAATGTTGCCATGGTTTAATTGATATTGAGAAAATAATTCTGCATCAAGTTATATTTCTGGTAAACAAGTTGAGAATTCTTACATAGTCTAAATTGCATAAAGAGAGGTACAGACCCACTGGAGCACTCCACTCACTGACAGTTTGAGATGGATTTTAACTTGTTTGGACTCTTTAGAAGAGAAACAAACATTATCAAAATTGGGTATTCTAATTCTAATTTAAGTTCTGTCCTAGTAAGCAATCATTGGAAAGTTAATGGTTAACAGAGGTTTCTTTGAGGTGAATGAAGAGAAAAAATGTTGTTTTACTATTATCAATGCCTGGGGTGTTTCAAGATAACAACAGTGTCCCTTAGTGATAAGGTGACAATCCTCCAAGACCAGGGTCTGTTATCCTTAGGTTAGTAAACCACCCCCCACTCCAGGGAGAGCCCTGAGGTGATAAAGGAGTAAAAAGGGGGGGTCATGATTTATGACAGGATTTCAGAGTGTGTTTGATGTGCTAGGATAATAAGAAGAGACTTGGAGACATTCACACTAAGTTTCATCTTGTAGAGAAATTAGGCTAAATAACAGTTATGTTAGCTGACCTTCAAGTTGGTGTGAAATGTTTGATTTGAAATAAGGTATTTGGTCCTTTATGTGAAACAATGGGTGAATTTGATTGTAGTTCCGATACAACACAATCAGATGTAAATTATATAGGTGAACTGAGAATTGTTCATGAACTGCTCTTAGAGAGTGGTACTTCAATGCAAGCAAACTATCTTAACTGATGAGTTTTTGGAACAGTAATAAGAAATGTGAAATTGTGTTCTTCTGTTCTTTGTGTTGGTTGTTACACCAACTATAGAAAAGAGTGGAATTGTTAGTTTGCTACACTAGCAGAACAGAAGCACCAGAGATGTTAATGTTTTAACGATACTGTTATTGATTTCAACTGTTCTAATCTATTTGGAGAGAAGAAGTAGGGAGATATTAGAAATATAGGGTTTGAGTGTTTGATAGTGTGTGGTTCTAATGTATCAGCGAGATGCAACAAGCTAACGTGATGGACATATGTGATGATGTACTGTGCAGTTGGAACTAATCTTCTCAAGGATAATTCACACATTCAGATACAGGACACTTGAAAGCGATTCAACAATAGAGGACTTGTTGGAGCCCAGAGAGAGACCGAGCTTGGCTTAAAAGGACAACTGTGAGGTGGCTGAGGTGAGATGGATCTCACAGACACACAGACAGACTGTCCTACAGCTGAGAGAGGAGTCGACTCTGGCTCGCTGCACGTCTAGGTGCCGCACGTCTACATGATGCTGGTTTCCTGTGAGCTGGACTGATTCGAGTCCTGCTGATTCTGCAATGTGATGGAGAAGGCAACCTCCGACCGAGAGGATGGAGGCGTAGGAAAGATCTACTGCACAACATCATGCTACGCTGATTGGGTCCATACCAGGTACATCTCATCTGCTGTCCAGGTAGCTGAGAGAGGAACCTGGGGTCGACGACACGCTACCCGAGGATTTCAGTGTTGAAAGGTTAGACGCAGTGAATTGAAGTCACTGAGGGAAAGTGAATTTTCTGGTGCTAGTAACCAGTCACTTTCTACATGGCCTTTAGCTCTAGAACCTTTGGCTAAAACTGGTCATCTTGGAGTTCACAAAGGAGAACACACAGATTATCCTGGCCTGGCTGATAAAGCAGCTAGAATGGAGACAACAAGAGCTGTGTCTGCATTTGAGCTATGAAGGACAACACCTTGGAATATACATCTGACTTTTTCGTTCTGTTACATCGACCTGTCAAAGAAATGGTTCATAACTGACTGTCTGACGTTTGAAGGAGCAGAACAGTTGTGATGACTTTGGAAGAACATCCAAATGGAACCATGGAGAGGACTTTTCAGTGAATCGAGCAGTTGGCATGAGAGGACTTTGTAACAGTGATGAATTGAAGGATGCATTCAGTGATAGGTGTTTATGATGATTTTAACATAAAAGTTTTGCGGTACTATGTTATAATTCTGTATGATGACAATGTGTGATCTTGGAGTTAATACGGAAGGTAATGATCTAGAAGAATGCAAAGGAGGATCCAGACATTTCAGATTTGTTCAGTTCTCTAATCATTAGGATAATAATATTGACTGGGTCATGTTGTTAAAGAGTACTGTTTTGTTGCAGTCTACATCCTAATGAGTGAACTGTTTAAGGTTTGATACCAAGGTTTGACATGGTATCAAGAGGATGGATTGTTGTGGAAATTTCTTATACAATGTATTCTGATTGTATAAAGGACTGAGTCCCACTGTTAAGATAGGTACAGGAATGTGTGGGACCTGGTATTTGCATAGGGGACATCTATTGTCTGTCCAGATGCAGATCAATGGGTTTTAGGACAGGATAGGAGAAGATACAGCAAGGGGGCAGTAAGGCCAGTTGGCCCCTTTGGGTAAACATTATTGCAGGAAGGATAAGGTGGGGGAAGATAGCATTTGACATGTGTGATAGAACAAAGGGAAAGGTGTTTGATTGACATGAAACAGATGGCAGCATCTTACCACACCCCTTCTTCCTATGTAATAAATACTGTCGAAATGATGTTTTTATTTAGAAACTATCCACCGTTACTTTGTAACCTGTATACTTTCTCCTTGCAAGCAAGATTAAAACCGTTTATTGCGCAATTGATTTCTCCTGTCTTACCTACCATTTTCATAGAACTTTGGAATTTTAGAAATTGCCATCACAGAGGGCATCTGGGTTTCTCCTGAAGTCCACTATCACCTCCACTGTCTTAAGGGCGTTGAGCTCCAAGTTGTTCTGACTGCACCAGGACACCAGATGGTCAATCTACCACCTATAGACAGACTTGAAATAAGTCTGATGAGGGTGGTTTCATCTGCAAACTTCAGGAGCTTGACAGAGTGCTTTCCAATGTTATGTATATTATTGCCATAATTGCCATATCTATAATTTCAATACCACTACCAATATTGCTGCTAGTTTACAGTACTCTTTTTAAACTGCTGATCATCTCTTTAGTATTGCAGACGTTGAGAGAGAGGATTATTATGGAAATGTTTTAACTAATGTATATTTGAGAAATGTCTGCGTTTCTATTACCTGGTATGTAACTCTGGTCTTTGTTTGTGACATGTTTGAATAATATTAAAAGATCACTGGGTTCTCTTAAACATCTGTTAATCTGCATAAACCAATAATCTGTCATTTGTTCTTCAGGAATGTTGTCTTTTATGATGTTTCCCTACCCCCTTGACAGTAAACACCTAGGGCAAGAACGATAAGGTGGGGGGATTGCTTGCACTTTGGGTAAAACCTATGTGACATAAGACAGCTGGGCAGTATCTTACCACACTCCTTTTAACTGTAATAAATACTGACTGTTCATGTATTTTCCTCAGAGATTCCTCACAGGTTTATTCTGTAAGCTTTTGACGCATCTCTCTATTTGCAAAAAAACTGCTAATTATGCCAAGAGAATTTTGGCTCTGTACTTACTCCTAAAATAGATCAATGGAATTACCATCACAGGTTGTTTTCCTGGCACCATGTAGCCAGATTCCTTACCTCTTCTCTGTAAGTGGTCTCATTGTTGTTGGAGATGAGACCCAGGATGGTTGTATCATCTGTGAGTTTGAGGATGATGTTGGAGTTGGGTGTGGCCACGCAGTCATGCATGAACAGGGAGTACAGGAGGGGACTGAGTACACAGCCCTGTGGGGTCACCGCCCGTCAGGATGTCCAGGATCCAATTGCAAAGGGAGGTGTTAAGTCCCAGAGTCTTGAGCTTAGGAACAATCTTAGTGGGCACAATATTGTTGAATGCAGAGCTGTAGTCCACAAACAGCATCCTCACGTATGTGTTGGCTTTTTCCAGGGCGGTGTGTGTTGTCAGGGCGATGGCATCATCCGTAAATCTATTTTGGTGGTATGCAAATTAAAAGGGGTCCAAAGTGTCAGGAAGTGAGTTCTAACGAGCCGCTCAAAGCACGTCATGATGGTGGAGGTCAGTGCTACAGAGCGGTAGTCATTCAGGCAGGTGATGGAAGATTTCTTCAGTACATGGACAATGGTGGTCTGTTTGAAGCAGAAGGGGACTACAGACAGAGACCAGGAGAGGTTGAATATGGAGGTGAAAACCTCCACTAGTTGGTCAGCGCACCCCCTGAGGAGACGGCCTGGAATGCCATCAGGCTTTCGAGGGGTGACTTCCGAGGGTTACGTTTTTTTAAACTCTCCTCGTCAGCCTTGGTTAGTGACAGAGAGTAGTTGTCCTGGTCCTCAGCAAACCTCACTGAAGGAATGGTGTTGGTCTCCTCAAAATGTGTATAGAAGCTGGTCAGGGAGCACGGTGGCAGGACGAGCATCATTGCTATTCCTCCCTTTGTATTCTGTGATGTGTCATAGTCCTCCCCACATGTGTCTGGGTTCAGTGCTGTGGTAATTTGACTCCAACTTACCACCACAACCTCCACCACAAATAGCATCTATGTATGGCGTTTGCCACTGGCCGTTTTAACAGTGCATTAACCAGTAATAAGCTTTACCAGTATCTACTAACTTTCTGGAATAGTCATAAGAATTGAGCAATTGCTAGCGAGTCTGCCAAACCTATTTCATTTCATGGCATATGAACGTATTTTTTCTTTCATGGCAAAACAATATACTTTTTCCTTTCATTCGTGAATGACATTGATACAATAACTATCAATAAAGGGGATGATAACTGACTTTTTCAACAAGTGAAAAGACGCGAGAATCATGGAATCAACCAGAAATAATTAATAAATGTCATTGCTCTCAATAGATTCGATGTCTTCCACATGAGAGGCACTGACTTTAACCACTACGCCACAGCATTACATGTTCAACAGTCACTAGACTCCAACTGACTAACGTTTCTTATTAGGTTTACCTCCAACATAGCGTCTATGAACTGTGTGGCTTTTGCCACTGGCCGTTTGAACAGCTTATTAGCCAGTAATAGGCTTACTAGTATCTACTAACTTCCTACGAATAATCATGAGAATTGAGCAATTTCTAGCGAGACTGAAGACGAACGTTTCCATGCCAGAAACAGTGGCAATATAACCGTATACAGTTTCAGTTTAGGCTCACTGTAATGTAACATGAGAGAAATGTTCAAGGGTTTAAATAGTAACTGTTGTTTACATTTAGAAATTTTGCATCTAATCAAGAGCAACAATATGTTTCACAAAGCTTTAGAGTGTTAATCACACACATGCAAACTCACACACACATAAGAACACACACTTGCAAACTGTTACTGCTTGCCTGATAGTTCCTGGAGGCTTCCCATTTGCTGAAAGGCACGTGGCAACTGGGGTCTTCAGATTTGTTGGCCGAGCCACCAGGGTGGGCGTTGACAAACTCATCCGGGTCAAAGGTCGAGCTGGACGAACAACACAACAAAAGACAACAATATCACATCGTAACTAATCACAACAGACAACATCAAATCTTAGCTAATCACAAAAGACAACGCCATTACATTTTAACTAATCACAACAGACAACAACATACCATCAGATCATATCTGCCACATATCACATAAAAGGGGATGGAGAAAACACCAAATATACATTTACACTTAAACACATTACGGGGTAAAGTCTATTACTCATGAAATCTATGCAGGCTAATAAATTGTATTACATAGCTGCTATTTACAGACCCCTGGGCTGTAAACAATGTTCTTTAATGAGTTCCCAGAATTCTTATTAAACCTTGTAGACATGGTTAATATTATTCTAATTGGTGCTATCACACAATAAGAATAATGTATCGTCATTAATTGCATTATCTTCTGTAGTTATTTTTGATTAATCGTAATTTTACATTCAAATTTTGCCCTTATTGTTTTTGCCAATTGCTTACACACTGAAAGTGAATGCTTAGACAAAAGCATCAGAACCTTAACTTTTGTAACCATGCCTAACCATACACATTTTATGCTGTGTACTTTATTTGCAATTCTGCAACACACTTTTCACTTTTGTTTGACTTTGTTGGATACGGAAGGGTTGGATACGGAAGGGTTGGATATAGAAGGGTTGGATACGGAAGGGTTGGATATAGAAGGGTTGGATATGGAAGGGTTGGATATGGAAGGGTTGGATATAGAAGGGTTGGATATGGAAGGGTTGGATATAGAAGGGTTGGATATAGAAGGGTTGGATATGGAAGGGTTGGATATAGAAGGGTTGGATATGGAAGGGTTGGATATGGAAGGGTTGGATATGGAAGGGTTGGATACGGAAGGGTTGGATATAGAAGGGTTGGATATAGAAGGGTTGGATATAGAAGGGTTGGATATAGAAGGGTTGGATATAGAAGGGTTGGATATGGAAGGGTTGGATATGGAAGGGTTGGATATAGAAGGGTTGGATATAGAAGGGTTGGATATGGAAGGGTTGGATATGGAAGGGTTGGATATAGAAGGGTTGGATATAGAAGGGTTGGATATAGAAGGGTTGGATATGGAAGGGTTGGATATAGAAGGGTTGGATATAGAAGGGTTGGATATAGAAGGGTTGGATACGGAAGGGTTGGATACGGAAGGGTTGGATACGGAAGGGTTGGATACGGAAGGGTTGGATATAGAAGGGTTGGATATAGAAGGGTTGGATATAGAAGGGTTGGATATAGAAGGGTTGGATATGGAAGGGTTGGATATAGAAGGGTTGGATATAGAAGGGTTGGATATAGAAGGGTTGGATACGGAAGGGTTGGATATTGAAGGGTTGGATACGGAAGGGTTGGATATAGAAGGGTTGGATATAGAAGGGTTGGATATAGAAGGGTTGGATATAGAAGGGTTGGATATGGAAGGGTTGGATATAGAAGGGTTGGATATGGAAGGGTTGGATATAGAAGGGTTGGATATAGAAGGGTTGGATATGGAAGGGTTGGATATGGAAAGGATGGATATGGAAGAGTTGGATATGGAACGGTTGGATATGGAACGGCTGGATATGGAAGGGTTGGATATGGAACGGTTGGATATGGAAGGGTTGGATATGGAAAGGTTGGATATAGAAGGGTTGGATATTTTCCCCGTTGTCTAAAAAGGGATGATATTTTCCACATTGCCTAGCCGGGGATATCACTGTTATTGTTGTTTCTGGGACATTACAGTAATATTTTGTATTGATTACTCTACTGTAATTTAACTTTTTGTGCTTTTGTTGTAGTGAAACCTTTAATGCCAAACAAATAAATTGTATATATTTTTTTAAGCCTTTCTATTTATGTAGATTCATGCAGTACAACATCTGCTAATTATAATCACTAGGACCCATTTCTCAATACTTAGGTCACATTTTCAAAACTCTTCACACAGTGAGCACAACAGCAGTCCATGGGGGCTAAACTGTGGATAATATTTCATTGCTTTGGCACAAAATGACTATCTTTGAAAATACAAATTACTATGTACCTACAGGCCAATTTGCACATATTTACACACTCTTTTCAAAACTGTTAAACTGTTAAAGTTCAAAACCTAATACAACACAAAATTTAATAAGACAAAAAATTGCTACATTTCCACAGTAATACTAAGTTGAAATATAATACAGATCAAAAAAAATATATGCAGTTTGCATCTAACCAAAAGTGCAAATTGAGGAGGACAGGAACATTTAGTAGTATATTAAATCTATTAAGTACAGTGGGGAGGACAAGTATTTGATACACTGACGATTTTGCAGGTTTTCCTACTTACAAAGCATGTAGTGGTCTGTCATTTTTATCATAGGTACACTTCAACTCGGGGAGATGGAATCTAAAACAAAAATCCAGAAAATCACATTGTATGATTTAAAAAAAATTAATTAGCATTTTATTGCATGATGTAAGTATTTGATCACCTACCAACCAAGAATTCCGGCTCTCACAGACCTCTTAGTTTTTTTTTAAGAAGCCCTCCTGTTCTCCACTCATTACCAGTATTAACTGCACCTGTTTGAACTTGTTACCTGTATAAAAGACACCTGTCCACACACTCAATCAAACAGACTTCAACCTCTCCACAATGGCCAAGACCAGAGAGCTGTGTAAGGACATCAGGGATAAAATTGTACTCCTGCACAAGGATGAGATGGCCTACAGGAGAATAGGCAAGCAGCTTGGTGAGAAGGCAACAACTGTTGGCGCAATTATTAGAAAACAGAAGAAGTTCAAGATAATGGTCAATCTCCCTCGGTCTGGGGCTCCATGCAAAATCTCACCTTGTGGGGCATCAATGTTCATGAGGAAGGTGAGGGATCAGCCCAGAACTTCACGGCAAGAACTGGTCAATGACCTGAAGAGAGCTGGGACCACAGTCTCAAAGAAAACCATTAGTAACACACTACGCCGTCATAGATTAAAATCCTGCAGCGCACGCAAGATCCCCCTGCTCAAGCCAGCACATGTCCAGGCCCGTCTGAAGTTTGCCAATCCAGAAAACCATCTGGATGATCCAGAGGAGGAATGGGAGAAGGTCATGTGGTCTAATGAGACAAAATAGAGCTTTTTGGAGGATGGATGGGGCCATGTATCGCGAGATCTTGGCAAATAACCTCCTTCCCTCAGTAAGAGCATTGAAGATGGGTCGTGGCTGGGTCTTCCAGCATGACAACGACCCGAAACACACAGCCAGGGCAACTAAGGAGTGGCTCCGTAAGAAGCATATCAAGGTCCTGGAGTGGCCTAGCAAGTCTCCAGACCTGAACCCAATAGAAAATCTTTGGAGGGAGCTGAAAGTCTGTATTGCCCAGCGACAGCCCCGAAACCTGAAGGATCTGGAGAAGGTCTGTATGGGGCCAAAATCCCTGCTGCAGTGTGTGCAAACCTGGTCAAAACCTACAGGAAACATATGATCTCTGTAATTGCAAACAAAGGTTTCTCTACCAAATATTAAGTGCTGCTTTTCTGATGTATCAAATACTTATGTCATGCAATAAAATGAAAATAAATTTCTTAAAAATCATACAATGTGATTTTCTGGATTTTTCTTTTAGATTCCGTCACTCACATTTGAAGAGTACCTATGATTAAAATTATAGACCTCTACATGCTTTGTAAGTGAGAAAACATACTAAATCTGTCGATGGTGTAAATACAACAAATATTTGTTTGTACTTTGGAATCACTCAATGCCAAAAAAGTACATCATCCATATTGAAGCATATTGTATCATGTCTGATTCATTCCTGTATCATACTGCTATGAATTCTAAACAGTGGTTCTAGTACATTTTGGATGTTAAAATAACTGCTGTGCCAAGCTGAAAGTTGGTGTTGTGTGTTTAGTCAGTGGTTTGGATGTAATTATATTATAATTGTGTTTTGTCAGTGGTGTAGAACTGGTGTAGATGTAATTGCATTATGTAGGTGTTTAGTCAGTGGTGTAGAACTGCATTATGATGGTGTTTTGTCATTGGTGTAGACATAACTGCATTATGATGGTGTTTTGTCATTGGTGTAGACCTAACTGCATTATGAGGGTGTTTTGTCATTGGTGTAGACATAACTGCATTATGATGGTGTTTTTCAGTGGTGTAGAACTGCATTATGATGGTGTTTTGTCAGTGGTGTAGATGTAATTGCATTATGATGGTGTTTTGTCAGTGGTGTAGATGTAATTGCATTATGATGGTGTTTTTTCAGTGGTGTAGACATAACTGCATTATGATGGTATTTTTTCAGTGGTGTAGATGTAATTGCATTATGATGGTGTTTTGTCAGTGGTGTAGATGTAATTGCATTATGTTGGTGTTTAGTCAGTGGTGTAGACCTAATTGCATTATGATGGTGTTTTGTCATTGGTGTAGACATAACTGCATTATGATGGTGTTTTTTCAGTGGTGTAGATGTAATTGCATTATGATGGTGTTTTGTCATTGGTGTAGATGTAATTGCATTATGTTGGTGTTTAGTCAGTGGTGTAGATGTAATTGCATTATGATGGTGTTTAGTCAGTGGTGTAGACATAACTGCATTATGATGGTGTTTTGTCAGTGGTGTAGATGTAATTGCATTATGATGGTGTTTTTTTAGTGGTGTAGATGTAATTGCATTATGTTGGTGTTTAATCAGTGGCGTAGATGTAATTGCATTATGATGGTGTTTTGTCAGTGGTGTAGATGTAATTGCATTATGTTGGTGTTTAGTCAGTGGTGTAGACATAATTGCATTATGTTGGTGTTTAGTCAGTGGTGTAGATGTAATTGCATTATGTTGGTGTTTAGTCAGTGGTGTAGACCTAATTGCATTATGATGGTGTTTTTACAGTGGTGTAGACCTAATTGCATTATGATGGTGTTTTTACAGTGGTGTAGACTTGTATAGGCATATTTCATTTTTTCATAATACTTCAAATATCCCAGCATAATTTCATCCAATCATATTGTTTTATTATCCTAGGCTTATTTCATCCTATCATACTGTTTAAATTATCCCAGTCTGACCTTATCCATTCATAGTGTTATAATAACACCAGCATTGTTTTACCTATCACACTATATTGATTGCCAGCCAGTTATGTAAAACCTACCTGACAATACAGAGACAGGTTTGGTACTGATTTTATGTTGGTGTTGTAGTTCTGGATTTTCTGGTTGTGGTTGTGTCGTGGTGTGGTTGGTTAGTGGTTACTCATGTGTTTGAATGAGTGTTGTGTGGTTGTGTTTTGGCTGCGGTTGTTGTTGTGCTGTTTTACCATAGACTGTGAGGTTGACCATGCTTTCTCTATTTCCAGCAGGGAATGTGGTGTATTCACAGATGTAACGGGCCTCGTCAGACAGTTTCAAAGACGCGAGGGTCAGAGTGGTGTCTTGCAGGGACGGTGTTCTCCTCCGCACCTTCCAGTAAGACAAATGTCATGACCACAACCACTAGATAGCCTTAGTATAACCACAACACTATTATTACTCTATACCATAGGATAAAATAACAATAATATAATAAACCATACTAAAATAAACAAATAAGCAATACGACCACAAGTCAACAAAGCATAACCACAACACAATACTAAATAACCATAACATAACCACAATACAATATTAAATAACCATAACATAACCACAATACAATATTAAACAACCATAACATAACCACAATACAACATTAAAGAACCATAACAAACACAACCACAGCCCCAACAGAAAATCCTCACCGCAGGGTTTTTGAAGTTGACTCTGTCTTTGAAGGGTGTAGCCACAGACACACCTAGAGATGGGTTAGCTATCGCAACATTCTGCTTTGTGCCATTAATCACCTTCTGCCATGTTACCTGGAAGGATGTGGGAAGGAGGTTTTTATGTTGTATTAATCAGTTGCAAAGAAAGCACACAGTACACTGTACACCATACAGGATACACCCTATAGAATACCCATGGTATACACCCTATAGAATACCCATGGTATACACCCTATAGAACACACATGGTATACACCTGCGTGAAGTTGGCCCCCCCACCAACGCAAAACGTCCTCAAACTATGCTCGTTCGTTTGTGCTCCGTTTGTGCTGGTTTGTGCTGTAAAAAGTTTAATTTGTGCTGCTTCGGTTTTTTAGATATTAACATAATGTTTTTAGGTCAATCTGAGGTCAAACAGCCCCCCCACATTCTCCAAATTCACCCAAAATAGTCTCGTTCGTTTGTGCTGGTTTGTGCCGGTAAAAGTTTCATTTGTGCTGCATTGGGTTTTAAAATATTCGACATTGAATTATAGACAAGGACGTCACCAGCCCCCCCACATGCTCCAAATTCACCCAAAATAGTCTCGTTCGTTTGTGCTACGTTTGTGCTGGTTTGTGCTGTAAAAAGTTTTGTTTGTGCTGCATTGGGTTTTAAAATATTCAACATTGAATTATAGACGATGACGTCACCAGCCCCCCCACATTCTCCAAATTCACCCAAAATATTCTCGTTTGTTTGTGCTTCGTTTGTGCCGGTAAAAGTTTCGTTTGTGCTGCATTGGGTTTTAAAATATTAGACATTGAATTATAGACGATGACGTCACCAGCCCCCCCACATTCTCCAAATTCACCCAAAATAGTCTCGTTCGTTTGTGCTTCGTTTGTGCTGGTTTGTGCCGGTAAAAGTTTTGTTTGTGATGCATTGGGTTTTAAAATATTCGACATTGAATTATAGACAATGACGTCACCAGCCCCCCCACATGCTCCAAATTCACCCAAAATATTCTCGTTTGTTTGTGCTACGTTTGTGCTGGTTTGTGCCAGTAAAAGTTTTGTTTGTGCTGCGTTCGGTTTTAAAATATTAGACATTGAATTATAGACGATGATGTCACCAGCCCCCCCACATGCTCCAAATTCACCCAAAATAGTCTTGTTAGTTTGTGCTCCGTTTGTGCTGGTTTCTGCTGTAAAACGTTTCGTTTGTGCTGCTTCCATTTTTTAGATATTAAAATAATATTTTCTGGTCAATCTGAGGTCACTCAGCCCCCCCACATGCTCCAAATTCACCCAAAATGGTCTCGTTCGTTTGTGCTTCGTTTGTGCTGGTTTGTGCCATTACAAATTTCATTTTTTTTTGCGTTGGGTTTTAAAATATCAGAAATTAAATCAAATTAATGTTAATATTTATTAGACCTATAGGCTACAAATAAGGCTGACTGAATAAAATAGATAAATCAATGGTCACAAGATCAAAAATAGTTATAGACAGCTCTGTATTTTTGTGTGAAGTTAGTCAGTAGCCTATAGCCTATGAGCATTTTATTTCGGTTTTGTCTATTCAATCTCTAAAATGTTAGATGCTAATAAAGATGATTTAAAAGAACATCATGCAACTTCTTATCAGTGTTTTTTGTAGTCCTGTAGTGTTTAATAAAAACATCATGTTGTTTGGATATTAGGCCTATGTCACTTATTTTTTCTGCCACTCTCTCTGAGCAAAATGGATTTGTGCGCATGTGCCATCAATTTGTAGTTTAAATGTAACTTTAGCATTTTGGGCAAGAAAACAGCTGAACGATCCTCGAGGCGAGTACACTTTTAAAGTAGAATTGACAAAGACGTTCTGTCATCACTTAATTTGTTGACTAAACAATTATCTTCACTTCAGTGTCTCCTGATTGTATTTTTTTATTTTTTTTGTTGAACATTTTGTATGTCATAAACTCTTGTTTTCCTACTCCTGTTAGGAAAAGTAATGTGCTATTTTATGGAAGTTTGCACTCAAGTCTATTACTTTGTGTGGTATCTTTTGAAAACAGTTTGTAACTTGTCAGTATTAAGTGTTTTTAAGTTTTTAAAGGTATTTTTTTTGTGGTTAATGAAATGTTCGATAGTACATAATTAAATTTGAAAGGTTTAATCATTTTGACCTAATTGAGTCATGAGTTTCCACATACATAATAATAATAATAATAGTAGTAGTAGTATTTAAATTATATATACACACAGAAACATAAATACACACACAGTAGCCTACCAGTGAAAAGTTTTAAAAAGTGTTTCTCAAAGTTTTATGTTCTCTTATGCTCACTAAGGCTATATTTATTTGATCAAAAATACAGTAATATTGTGAAATATTATTCCAATAATACTGCAGTTTTATATGTGAATATAAAGTAAAGTGTAATTTATTCCTGTAATCAAAGCTGATTTTTAACATCATTAGTTCAGTGTCACATGATCCTTCAGAAAACATTCTAAAATAGCTAGCCTACTGATGTTATCAATTTGATGCTCAAGGAACATTATACATTTTGAAAAGAGTTGTTATTTTCTTCTTCTGAAAACCAATATATACAACAATTCGAAGATTTTGGTTAAGTAATGTAGCCTAAATTAAAAAAAATAAACATTATTTAGCAAGGACGTAATAAATTAATAAAAGGTTGATCAACATTGATCAAAATTAAGAACCTTTCAAGGCCGTTTCAGTACTGTGGTGGGGTCGGAAGCCTGACTGAAATTTGTCTAAGAGACGCTTGAGTTCACAAAATTACTGAGTTGACTGAAGACAACCTTCTCAAGGATCTTGGCTATAAAAGGGAGATTTGATACAGGTCTACAGCAGGGGCGTTTCCAGCATTGAAGGACATCCGGGGCTTAGCCCAGAGCATTTTATGCAAATACAGGGATCACTCGAAGAGTTTTTTTTTATTACAGTAACACTTTACTTTCAGTCAAAATAAATCTTTAACATTATATTCAAGGCAGGCTAACATCCTCTCAGTGCTCAACTGAGCATAACCTTTGTTTTGGATATGGAAAACATAACCATTGCTCAACTGAGCATGATAACAATATACAGTACATCTTTACATTATGCTCAATACACATACACAGAGTCAACATACAACATACACTATTCAACTCTTGCTGTCTATCTGGTATGTCCTTCTATATTTGTTATATTACTCTCATCCACCTGCTTTTGTCTTTCTCATCACTTGCTTTTGTCTTTCACATCACCTGCTGTAGTCTTTCACATCACCTGTTGTAGTCTTTCACATCACTTGCTTTTGTCTTTCACATCACCTGCTTTTGTCTTTCACATCACTTGCTTTTGTCTTTCACATCACCTGCTTTTGTCTTTCTCACCACTTGCTTTTGTCTTTCACATCACCTGCTTTTGTCTTTCTCACCACTTGCTTTTGTCTTTCTCACCACTTGCTTTTGTCTTGTATACTGCAAGCCCTGCTGAAAAATCCAGCTAAAAGATGGTCTCCCAGCCTGGCCTAGCTGGTTTTAGCTGGTCTTCCAGCCTGGCCTAGCTGGTTTTAGCTGGTCTTCCAGCCTGACCAGCTAAGACAAGCTAAAAACCAACCTGATATACCAGCTACTTCCAGCTTAAACCAGCTAAGACCAGCCAACCAGCTTAGGCTGGTTTTAGCTGGATTTTTCAGCAGGGAGTATACTTGCAAGTCAACATAAAAATATACTTATGGTTCACTATTTTGTATTATGTTTGCACTTGCACAGTATACTATTATGTTTAAATGTAGATATTTTTTTATAAAAAAAAAGATTTATTTTCATTAAAAAAAAAACTATAACTGTACCTTAATTTTAAAAACATTTCATTAGCTTCATGTTGCATTTTTTTTATCAACACTTGATTGTTGGTAACTTTCATAAAGAAAGGCAACATTTTAAACAAAAAAAGTTAAAGACTACACCTTGATCAGATTCAGAACGGATTCAGAATAATAATAAAAACACAGATGGAGTAGATCGAGTCCAAAGTCCAAACCTTCACAGAAAGTTGTTATAGACTATTTGTGGGTTAACTTCCCCTTCATTTCATTTGGTAATATTAAGCGTTTTTTTTTTTACTTTTGATTTACACACTGTTTAATGATTGATGATCACATTATTTTATATTTGATTGAGCAATCTTCTATCACTTGCTTGCTAGTATCATACTAACTTATATCAGATGCTACTAGTAAGTGATGCTAGTAGCCTAATAACTAGCTACAGTAGTTAACAAATAGACATACAGTGAAAGACAGCCAGAAGATGATATTTAGATTTAAAGGATAAAAAAACTGAATTCATTTCTTACCCACTGACTTCTTTCCAAAGAATCCCCAAAGTCTTGTTTGCTTCATTTTCATTTCCCGCTCGCTGTCTGTCGTTATTAAATCGCACGCTCTTTGCTACTAGGCTAGCCCCTCCCCTACCTGCTACATATTCAAAAGGGAGGAAGAAACGGCCTATATGGCTAGATTATTTTTAAGGTATATTTTTACAGGCTGTATGCAGTACGTGCAAAGCCAAAGCGCAACGAAATAGGACAACTTATGATTTCGCGGGTTTACATAGGCTTAAAAAAAATAAAAATAAAAATAATAAAAAATGTCCCTCATTCGAGATTCGGGGCTACACTCAAAACATCCCGTCAAAATCGGCTGGCGCCGCCCCTGGTCTACAGGTGTTCAGTATAGATGCGAATCATGTGTATGTTCTCGTCTCGACTCTACTTCCCGCTGAGAGTATCTGCTGGTGTCTCACTGGAACTGTCTAACTCTGTACAACTATTTCTTATTGTCTTCTCTAAAACGTTCAGTTGTTTTACTGTTTTTTGTTTTGTATTGGCTGCTGATGGTACGCCTGTCATCTGCTAATCGTCTCGACTGCATTACTGTGATTACCTCCAACTGGATAACTCACCTGATCGACTACGTTGCTGTGATTACCTCCAACTGGATAACTCACCTGATCGACTACGTTGCTGTGATTACTTCCAACTGGATAACTCACCTGATCGACTGCGTTGCTGTGATTACCTCCAACTGGATAACTCACCTGATCGACTGCGTTGCTGTGATTACCTCCAACTGGATAACTCACCTGATCGACTACGTTGCTGTGATTACCTCCAACTGGATAACTCACCTGATCGACTACGTTGCTGTGATTACCTCCAACTGGATAACTCACCTGATCGACTACGTTGCTGTGATTACCTCCAACTGGATAACTCACCTGATCGACTACGTTGCTGTGATTACCTCCAACTGGATAACTCACCTGATCGACTGCGTTGCTGTGATTACCTCCAACTGGATAACTCACCTGATCGACTACGTTGCTGTGATTACCTCCAACTGGATACCTCACCTGATCGACTACGTTTCTGTGATTACCTCCAACTGGATAACTCACCTGATCGACTACGTTGCTGTGATTACCTCCAACTGGATAACTCACCTGATCGACTACGTTGCTGTGATTACTTCCAACTGGATAACTCACCTGATCGACTGCGTTGCTGTGATTACCTCCAACTGGATAACTCACCTGATCGACTGCGTTGCTGTGATTACCTCCAACTGGATAACTCACCTGATCGACTACGTTGCTGTGATTACCTCCAACTGGATAACTCACCTGATCGACTACGTTGCTGTGATTACCTCCAACTGGATAACTCACCTGATCGACTACGTTGCTGTGATTACCTCCAACTGGATAACTCACCTGATCGACTACGTTGCTGTGATTACCTCCAACTGGATAACTCACCTGATCGACTACGTTGCTGTGATTACCTCCAACTGGATAACTCACCTGATCGACTACGTTGCTGTGATTACCTCCAACTGGATAACTCACCTGACCGGGGCACTACTCATTCTGATCCTGTCGACCCTCTCTGCCTTGTCCTGGAATATACTACTGTTGGATTTCCACATCTCCTTCTCTGGAATACCTCTTTTGGACTGCCTGTGTGAACTCTCTATCTCGTTTTAAAGTCTATTGTCAACTACTCCACTACCGCACATGCCGAATGACTATCTAGCTCCACGACATCTCCACTATTCAATTCCCTCTGGCGCTCGCACTGGCAAGCAAGTCTCCACTCATTTGCCATTGCCGTCAATTACAATGAGTAAGTCTCCACTTTCTCTCTGGTTCTCTCTGTTGGTCTGGGATGTTGTTCATAACATGGTTTGACAGTGGCTGCTAGTGCTAAATGATAGGTGTCTGCTAGTGCTAAATGATAGGTGTCTGCTAGTGCTAAATGATAGGTGTCTGCTAGTGCTAAATGATAGGTGTCTGCTAGTGCTAAATGATAGGTGTCTGCTAGTGCTAAATGATAGGTGTCTGCTAGTGCTAAATTATAGGTGTCTGCTAGTGCTAAATGATAGGTGTCTGCTAGTGCTAAATGATAGGTGTCTGCGTTGTGGGCTGATTGAATGTCCGGTTGGCAGAGCAGGTTTCCCCTGTGACTTTAATTCAACTAGTATTGATGCCATGTATCTGCCGGTTGACTCCTGTCTACTCCTTTTGGCAATCCTCTGCCCAGCACTACTGTGGTTCCCGCCAGCCGTTTTCTTTCAAATAAACAACAATCTTGTTCATGAATCTACAATTCATGAACAAAAACAATCTAATTTCTTCTGATGTAATGGCGCATGCCCGTTTGTCTGGCATCCTACTCACGTCGAGGCTCACGCCGCAAACTGTGTGTTAACTCTAGTCCTTCAGGCCAAATTATCTCCCTCTGGTCTCACTCACGTAATCCACTGTGTAAATCCAGTCCAACTGTAAACCATAATAGCCTGCGTTCCCTTCAACCTACCACAATCTACAACTCTGCTTGTACATGTTGCATTACTAACCTGGCTCTCCTAAACGCTCCATGACTAATGAAGCCCCCTGCTCTATGAATTAACACTGGACAACAAGCTGGACATTCCTAACTGAAGCGTGGCAAATTTTTCATATTAAATCAAGCCACTCCCAATGGTTTTAGCTATCTGTCCCACCCCTGCCTAACAGTTTGTGGTGGTGGCCTTGCTGTACTATACAAACCCCATTTTAAAATCACTGAGTTGTCTTTTCCATCCATCACCTCATTTGAATATATTGTCTGTAAATCAACAAACTCCCTGATCATCATCCTTATTTATCGTCCTCCAAAAGCGAATTGATTAATTCTACCCTCAAATCACTTGAAGAACAAGCTAACCATCTCAGCACTGCTATGTCTGTCTCCCTCAACACTCTGGCACCACTAAAAACTAGACGTTTCTTTTACCTCCTCATCCCCCTGGTTTACATCTGAGCCCCGAACCATGAAGCAAGTTGGTCGTCGCCTTGAACGCCGGGTGAGAAGATCGCGGCTCACTGTCCACACTGAATCCTACAAACAACACCTTTCAGATTACAGAGATGCCCTCAATGCTGTTAGGTCCTCCTACATCTCAAACAATCTCAACAGCTCCTGTATGAACTCCCAGACCCTCTTCTATACTGTCAGCAAACTATTTCAGCCAACTCTTTTTTGCAGTTTCTTAAAGATAAAATAACAACAATAAACTCCTCACTATCTAATAAATCTACCACAGCTCCCCCTACTCTTAACCTCCATATTTGTCATCTTGCTCCCCAGGACTTTCACCTCTCCTCATTCAGTCTGGTTGATTCCCCTTACATCACAAAACTCATAATGACCAAAAATAATACCTGCTCTCTCAATCCTCTTCCCACAGTCCTGCTTAAAGCCTCCATACCAGCTCTCTGTCCACACATCACAAGCATGGTCAACCTCTCCCTCACCAACAGTATTGTCCCCTCCTGCTACAAAGCTGCTGCTGTCACCTCCATCCTAAAGAAACCTGGACTAGACAACACCATCCTTAACAATTTCGGTCCCATCTCCAACCTCCACTTCCTAGCAAAAACTCTTGAACTAATTGTTTCCTCACAGCTCCAAGCCTACCTCCTGAAAAATTCAGTCTGGTTTCCGGCCAATTCATAGCACAGAAACTGCATCCCTCAAAGTCGTCAATGACCTTCTCCTCTCTGCTGAAGCCAGTTCCCTCAACATACTGATTCTCCTCGACCTGAGTGCTGCCTTTGACACCGTTAACCACCAGATTCTGCTAACCATGCTCGAGGGGCTGGGTGTTGAGGGAACTGCACTCTCCTGGTTGAACTTCTATCTCACTAACCAAACCCATTTCATCTCACTCAAAGGCCTAAACTCAGATTCAGCCACAGTAGGTCAAGGTGTCCGCCAGGGCTCAGTACTTGGTCCCCTACTCTTCATCATCTACATCCTTCCCCTTGGTCAAATCCTCTGTCACTTCAACCTTAATTTCCACTGCTATGCTGATGATACACAAATATATCTAGCCACCAAGTCTCTCACCAACCCACCTCTGACCCATATTGTATCCTGTCTGACTGCAATAAAAGCATGGATGGAACTCCCTCAAACTAAACAGTGACAAATCAGAACTTCTACTCATTGGAACCAAATCTACCCTCACTAATCTTTCTGGCACTTTCAATCTCAGCACTGATGACACCGTTGTTTCTCCATCCCCCCATCCACGTAACATTGGCGTCATTCTGGACTCTGCACTCTCTTTTTCATCAATCAGACTGTAAAATCTTAATTCTTCCATTTTCGCAACATTGCCAAACTCAGACCTTCCCTCTCCTGTCCTGCTGCTGAAACCCTAATAAATGCATTCATAACCTCGCGTCTTGACTACTGCAACTCCCTACTCACTTGCATCAAATCTACATCCCTCCATGAGCTCCAAATGGTTCAAAACTCTGTGGCCAGACAACTCACTCACACCAAGTCCTGGCAGCATATCACCCCTATCCTCTGTGAGTTACACTGGCTTCCTATCTCCCAACGCATCAACTACAAGATCCTCCTACTGACATATAAAGCCTTAAACAATATCGACCCTGCCTACCTCTCTGACCTTCTTCTTCCCTATCAACCAACCAACACACTCCGTTCCAGTACTGCAGGACACCTCATAATCCCCAAGTCCAAGCTCAAAGGTATTCCCAAGGGTTGCTCCTCGTCTCTGGAACTCTCTCCCCAAAACCATCCGTGACTCTGAGAATATCCCCATCTTCTAGCAACGCTTGAAGACTAATCTGTTCAAACTACCTATCGCCTTGCCAAATACCAAACTCTCAATCTTTGTTTTTTTGTCATAGTATTTATTTTGTTTCTGTTTGTTTTCTGTTCCATTTCACTTTTGTACAGCATCTTTGGGTCCCTGAAAAGCTCTTTATAAATATAATGTATTATTATTATTATTTATACATCCATACATTTAAAAAAAATGCTTAATGGCAGATACCTGATTGCAGAGAGCTATTATCTATTGCCTGTATATCCATTGTTATAGAGTTTGTTTAAAAATTCAAGATGTCAAACTGTTTCAAATAGAATGGGGTATTCTGTTTGCTCATGGTTTCCTTTACCTTTACCGGTGCAACACGATCCATGACATTCAAAAATGTGGCATTAAAATACTCTATCGTTAAGAATTGCAGCATCACAATCTTCTGTTAGCCATGTTTCAGTGAGAAACATAAAATCTAGGTTGTAGGATATTATAATGTAATTTACCATAAAATGATTTGTTGGTCAGAGATCTGATATTAAGTAAAGCCAGCTTAATAGATATAATAGGGATTCCTGGACTAGTAGGTTGACGTGTTACAGTTAACAGATTAGACAAGTTTACTTTATGGGTTGCATGCTCACGGTTCCTTCTACTCCTAATCAACACAGGAATAGAGATACTGGGTCCTATATACCTCAATGATAGATTGAACATGTATCCTACTGCCCATTTACCAACAGTAACTTCCTTCAGGTAAACGCGTAATTGTATATACTTTTACTTTGTTTGGATCTACTGTGGCATATTGTACTTAATCAAAGAAATGTGGTTAGTTTATTTTACAAAAATCTAAATCATGATTCAATAATTTCAGATGTTGCATGACAGTTGGGAGTTTATAGAATCAAACACGGTAACATAGCAATCCGTGAATAGGGTAATAGTAGACAATATTCAGCGGATTTGAATGTTTTATTATGGTCATATAAAACCAGACACAGGCTTGATTTAAAAGCAGTAAAGACCAATTTCAGGCAGGTTTTGGCATTCTCACAGGTGGCCCCTGGTGGCCATCCTTATTTTTGTCCATGCTGCATGGCACTGTAACTTGCCGCGATATACTGCAGCATAACAAGGCATGCCTTGTCACGCCCTGCCGCCTTGGAGCTGGAATTAGATGAGTGACATGATTGGCTGATATAATGAAGGGGCTGGACATGCTGTTATACTGACTTCTTGTCTATCAAGTCACCAGCTTCAGTTATAACGCGACTTCATGGTCAGTATCATTGCAATCCTGGGAATTTCAAACATGGACCACTCCAAACGTGTTGCTAGAGCTCTCAACCATATCACTGCCCTGAATGGTCAACAAGTCTGAGTGGAAACAAGTGAGAGAATACTTTCTGGAGAACAATGATGTCATTACCCTCTTTGACTCGGAAGAGCGCTGTAAAGAGCGTCGTAAACAAAGTCAACAGACCAAACACAAACGACAAAGGACTTTGTATGTAATCAGAGCATTTTCAATCTGCCGCAAATAATTTCTTCATGTATATGTCTAACTAACTTTTCAGAAAGTCCTTTGCATCGCTAGATACTGTTAACGCTAGCTAGCTAGGTAACAACTTGAACTTACCAGCTTGCTAACATTTCCTGGGTTCTAGCTTGTTCGTTGGGTAACTAGATTTTCTTCACACATAGTTTGATAATAAGCTACCTGATTGACCAGTCATTCATCCAAATGCATGTGATTATGCCTAGCTATTATGTCTACATTGTGTTCACAAGTGAGCATGTCATTTTTGTTTGTTGTGAAACTTGGCAATAAAACTATTTCTGATTCTGATGGGTGATGTGGACAACCCAGTCCATCAGTACAGTAAGACTGCTAAACAGCTCAGTGAGTGTCTACCTGCACTCAAACTATCAGCACTTACATTGCTGCTACTATTTATTATGAACCTGATGCTAAGCAACTCTACCTTTCACTGTACTGTTTATACCTGATGTATGCATGTGATATAGTATGTGTTTATTAGAAACCAACCCGACCAATTTAGCACAAGGCCAGTGTCCCCATTTGAATACTTAAATGGCAGAGTGGGGTTAAGGCCTAAGAGGGTGTGAACTATGCTGAATGGGCGTAAATAAAGACCAGCTCCCTGGCAAGTGTGACTCTTTCAAGCGTTTTTCCTCAGAACTAAGTAGAGCAGATTATCAACTTTTTAAGCAGCATATCTTTCCTATAACTTTACAAATTAGTATTGTATTATATACCATTACAAAGCTCTGAATATGGACCTTTATAAAAAAAAAAAACAAGAAGCCTAACTCTAATTTTGCGATAGGAATTCTGTAACATTTCACGTCTCTCTGGAGATGTTCAATTAGGATCAGGTCTGGGATTTGGGTGGGCCCCTCAAGGACATTTACAGAATTTATCCAAATCCTCTCCAGTGTAGTTTTGGCTGCGTGTTTAGGGTCATTTTCCTGTTGGAAGGTGAACCTTCCCTCCATTCTGAGATCCTGAGAACTCTGGAACAGGTTTTCATCAGGAATCTGTACTTTGCTCCATGCATCTTTCCCTTGACTATTTTCCCAGCTCTTGCTCAAGTCTAGTCAGACACAGGCTTCCCCTTTATGACTAGTCTTTTGTGGCAATAGCTTGTTGTTTTCAGAAAGTAGGTTTACACAGTTAAACAGTTCAAACTTAATATTTATTTGTGAATATAAGTTATGAACATTCAAACAATTTATCCAGTTTGTCCCAGTTCAGTGAATCAATCAAATGTATTTAAAAAAAATGTTTTACATCAGCAGATGTCACAAAGTGCTTTAACAAAACACCTGGCCTTAAACCCCAAGGAGCAAACAACAGTAGTGTTGAATTTCAGTGGCTAGGAAAAACTCCCTAAGAATGCCAAAATTTAGGAAGAAACCTAGAGAGGATCCAGGCTCAGAGGGGTGACCAGTCCCTCTGGCTGTGCAAGGTGAACATATCAAGATCACAATTGTAATAATTAATAAATGCGTGTGGGCTGAGTCTAGAGTCTATTTAAACTTATTCCAGGTTGGAAGCATGACCAGATGGACAAGGACAGGGACAACACGATGGAGGGGGAGGTGTCAGCACAGTGGCAGCTGAAATTGTCAGGCATCGTCTCGTTCTGCAACACAACCAGGAGGACACTTGACAGGGACAGCAATGGGTCCCCAAAGCCAGGTACTCCGCAGGTGTGGACCAGGACCTCATGCTCTCCTATGTTCAGGAGGAGACTGGGTGTCAAGTTGTGTGTGTTTTATGGCTGACCACAGCTCTGCCCAAACTTGAAAACTGCTTTATCCTTGATGAACGCAAAGGACAACTCAAAACCGTTCACTTTATGATTTTTTTTTTTCATAAGGATGGAACAGAATAGGTTGATAACCTTTAGAATACAAACAAACCCCATTAATTAGTTAAATAAATCTCAATTTCACTTTCTCAAGTATGCTTAAAATAAATGTAACTGAATCCTCAAACCAAACATTTAGTCATTTAGGATTAACCTAGGCCCCTTACCCATACTTAAACTTATCTAAAATCGAAAGGTCATATAGAAGCATGATTTCAACACATTTCACCACATTCAATCACATTCTGTCCTACCAGTTGCGTCTTTGGATGATCAGGAGCTGTGGTCATTAGTATCTCTTTTCAGGAATGAGTAAGAGACCCAAGTGAGCTTTTCCCAAGCATTTTAATGCCATGCACATGCACTGCTTGTGGGTGCACAGGTCAATATGGTCCCAAGAGCACTTCCTGGAAGTCGGTTCCAACAGCTCTGGTTGCCCCCTGCAGTTTGGGAGTGCTTTGAGTGAATTCAGGCTTGAATGCTCAATATAGCTTGTACCCAAGAATTGAGCTTGTACCCAAGAACTGACACAACACTGGGAAAATTCAGAAAATGCATTCCTCATATCAAAAAGGATTTATAATGGAGAAGGAGAACTGACCCTACTCCCCAGCACAATAGTATAGCATTGGGACCTTGGGACTGAGACAGGGGGGGTTCCGGCGATGCTGTGGCCATATCTAGGGGAGGCCCCGGACAGGACCCAACAGGCAGGATATCAATCCAACCACATTGCCAAGCATCAACCAAAGGGACACCCACCAACTGCAACCACCCTGAATGAGAGCCGAGTATTGCCAGCAGAGTACAGCCCAATTGCAAAAGTGCACAACAGAGAGACAACAACAAGCCAGAGACTCCGCCCCCGAGAGGCATTGGAGAGAGGGCATCCCAGTGGAGATGAGAGCCCACCTGGCAAGACAGCAACGGTGGACAGTAACAAGCCTTTCTGGTCACCTTCACGCCCCTGGGCCAGACTACACCTAATCATAGACCATGCTGTAGAGATGAGTCTTTAGTAGACACTTTAAAGTTTGCACTGAGTTTGCATTTCTAACCTTAATTGGCAAATCATTCCACGGTAGTGGAGCTCTGAGAGAAAAGGCCCTGCCTCCGGCTGTTTGTTTAGAGATTCTAAGTACAATTAGAAGGCTTGCATCTTGCGATCGTAGGTTACGTGTAGGTATGTATGGCTGGATCATTTCAACGAGATAAGTAGGAGCAAGTCCATCTATTGATTTATAGGTTAACAATAGAGTAATGTGTAAAAAAAAAATTGTTCTAGTTAGGATTCTAGCACCCGTGTGTAGCACTAATTTTAAGTTTATTTATTGATTTGTCAGGGTAACCGGAAAGAAGAGCATTGCAGTATTTTTTAATGAAAATATGCAACTCTTGAGACATATTATATATGTTCATTCAAAGGCGAGGTCAGAGTCAAGGGTAACGGTGAGGTTTCTTACAGTTTTTTGGGATACGACCATGCAGCCGTTGAGGTTCACAGTGAGATCTGCTAACAACGCTCTTTGTTTCTAGGGCCTTAAAACGACCATTTCTGATTTTCTTGAGTTTAAAAGCAAGAAGCTCTCTGTCATCCACTTCCTAATATCTAAACGCATGGTTCCAAAGTATCAAATTTTTGGGCTTCTCCATGTTTCATTGAAATATATAACTGTGTCATCAGCATAACAGTGAAAGTTGACATTGTGATTGCGGATTACATCACCCAGAGGCAGCATATATAGTGAGAACAATAATAGTCCTAAATATAGTCCTTTTTATTTGTGACCGAGGTGGAGGAAAAGTTTATAATAATAAGGTTGCTATTGTTAGTACTACCTTGTTTAACTTTTATCAGCCTGGAACGAGTCACAGTGGCAATTGGTAAAACTGTACTAACTACTCTGGCTATGCTATCGATAGACCACTATGCTAGCAGGCTGGCAGAGCACCACTCTAGCTAGGATGGAGTCCGTCGCTCCTCAGCAGATCAGGCCTGGCCCTATTTCTGGGAGAGTCCCAAAAAGAGAGCCAGTTATCTACAAACTCTACCTCCAGCGACGGGTAGAACTGAGTTACGCAAGTCTGCTGTAGAGCTCGTCACTACAACTAGCTGGGAGGGGGCCAGAGACAATTCCTTGAAACCAACACATCTTTCTAGCTAGTTTACACGCTGATGCTATGTTCTGCTTCGTAATCTCTGACTGTTTCATCCTAACGTTGTTGGTGCCAATGTGAATAACAATATATCTGCACTCTCTATACTTGCCAATTTTAGACTTCACTAGCACCAACCCCAGATTTGCGGCTATGTTGGTGGCTCTGCCCCCCAGGACAACAGTGTACGATCGCCGGCTGATTCTTTAGTTTAATACTGTGGGTAATGGAATCGCCGATGACTAAAGTTTCCCACCGGTAGAACAAGCCTGCCGAAGATGGAGGGGTAGCAGGACACGAGGCACAGAGCTGTAGACCTAAAGCAATTTAAATAGGATTCCCCAATCAGAGGCAACACATAATCATCACAGTATAACACTAAGTCAATTGAACCTTAGGGGTATCAATCTGTCCAGTTAGGAAGCATAAGCGATTGTGAATCAATGTTAAAATTGGTTGGTGGGGGTCACTTTGGTTGATGCTTGGCAATGTGGGTGGATTGATTTCCTACATGTTGGGCCCTGTCCGGGGCCTCCCCCAGATATGGCCACAGTGTCACTGGACCCCCCTGTCTCAGCCCCAAAGTCTTACACTGCTATATTATTGTGCTGGGGGAGTATGGTCAGTTCTCCTTCTCCACTATAAATCCCTGCAGATCTAAGGAATGTATTTTCTAAATTATAAGGAATGCATTTTCCTGCTGTTTTTAACTTAGGAGGACATGAGGTCTTGGCCCACACCTGAGGAGTACCAGGCTTGAAAGACCCATTTCTGTCCCTTTCCAAAGTCGTCCTGGTTGTTTTGCAGATCAAGACGATACCTGACAGTTTCAGCTGCCACTGTGCTGACAACTCCCCCTTCCCTGTGTTGTCCCTGTCCTTGTCCATCTGGTCATGCTTCTGACCTGGCCTAAATTTAAATAGACACTGGGCACAGCCAGAAGAGGACTGGCCACCCCTCTGAGCCTGGGTCCTCTCTAGGTTTCTTACCAAATTTCGGTCCTTCTTAGGGAGTTTTTCCTAGCCACTGAAATTCAACACTGCTGTTGTTTGCTCCTTGGGGTTTAAGGCCAGGTGTTTTGTAAAAGCACCTTGTGACAACTGCTGATGTAGATAGGGCTTTTTAAATACATTTGATTGATTGATTGATTGTCATCTGTTTTGGTGCAAATTAAAGTGACAACACGTTCACTGGAAAGGCAACAGCAAGTCAACCCCCAAAAACTAAATGGTTTTGCATGTGGTGGCCACAGATAATTGCTCACTCTTCATCCTTCCTGACTGATTTTTCTCAAGTTCTGCATTTTGTCAGTGTCCTTGTTACTACTGGTATCATTAAGACGGTACCTGTACAGGTAGTCCAGCTCCTCTAGGCTGGCACATCCATACATGCTGTCGAAAGAAGGTTTGCTGTGTCTTCCAGTACAGTCTCAAGAGCATGGAGGAGATACCAGGAGACGGGCCATTACAACAGGAGATACCAGGAGACGAGCTGTTACACCAGGAGATACCAGGAGACGGGCCATTACATCAGGAGATACCAGGAGATGGGCTGTTACACCAGGAGATACCAGGTGAAGGGCTGTTATGGACAGGGCTGGACAATGAAATGGGCAAACTACACGCAGGGATTAATTTTCAACTGGATATTGCTGTGTGCTAGCGTTCGTGGAATCATGGCTGGATCCTTCGGTGCTAGACTTGTGCATCACTCCAGCTGGCTTTTCCATCCACTGGCAGGACAGAACGTAGAAGTCAGGTAAAAGTAAGGGTGGAGGGTCTGCATTATGGTTAACTCACTGTGGAACTGATGTTGCAGTCCTATCTACACACTGTTTTCCAGACATAGAGCTACTATCTGTAAAGATATGACCCTTCTACTTTCTGTGGGAATTCAGCTCAGCTATTATCACAGCAGTCTATATACCCCCGCAGGTGGATAAAATGTGCGCAATGTAAGTCCTATATGGAGTAATAAATAGACTAGAGAAAGCCCACCCTGAGGTAGCTGCTATTGTTGTTGGCGATTTAAATAAAGCAGATATAAGGAAAGTTTTACCAAAATACCACCAGTACATTAACTTTCCTACCCGGGGCTATCAGACTCTTGACCATTGTTATTCACAAATACGGGATGGTTATAAACTCCTCCCCGGCCCTGCATTTGGGAAAGAAGACCAGACCTCAATTTTACTCCTCCTATCTTACAGACACCACAAAAAATAGGAAACAACTGTGTCTCAGACAGTTCAAAGCTAAAATCAGGGATCCATTACTGCCCTACAGGAATGCTTTGAAACAACGGATTGGCAGGTGTTTTGTGATGCAGCTGATGGGAACATCAATGAATATCTCCAACTGCATCAACGATGTCGTCCCGAGGGTCATTGTCAGGACTTTCCCCAACCAAAAGCTCTGGGTAAATGGTAATGCCCTTGCTAAGCTCAGAGCAAAGTCCTCCACCTATATAGCTCTGGGGACTTGAAGGCCTTGAGGAGACCCAGATATGACCTACAGAAAGCTATCAAGGATGGAAAAAGAGAAAACATGGATGGGTTGGAGTCTAACTACCACAGCTCTGACCACAGACACATGTGGGGAGAACTGCAACACATAGAATACAAAGGGAGGAATAGCAATGACGCTGATCCCGCCGCCTCACTCCCTGACCAGTTCAACACCTTCTATACACAGTTTGAGGAGACCAGCACAATTCCTTCAGGGAGACTTGCTGAGGACCAGGATGACTACACTGTCCCTAACCACGGCTGGCATGGGGAGAGTAATTTAAAAAAAAATCACCAGGGCCAGGTGGCATTCCAGGTCCTGGCATTCCCTTTCCTCAGGGGGATTTCACCTCCATATTCAACCTCTCCCGGTCTCTGTCTGTAGTCCGCTCCTGCTTGAAATAGACCACCATCGTCCTTGTACTGAAGAAACCTTCCATCACCTGCCTGAATGACTACCTCCCTGTAACACTGACCTCCACCATCATGAAGTGAATGACTACCACCCTGTAACACTGACCTCCACCATCATGAAGTGAATGACTACCACCCTGTAACACTGACCTCCACCATCATGAAGTGAATGACTACCGCCCTGTAGCACTGACCTCTACCATCATGAAGTGAATGACTACCGCCCTGTAACACTGACCTCCACCATCATGAAGTGAATGACTACCACCCTGTAACACTGACCTCCACCATCATGAAGTGAATGACTACCTCCCTGTAGCTCTGACCTCCACCATCATGAAGTGCTTCGAGCGGCTGGTCGGAACTCACATCTGCACCACCCTTCCTGACACCTTGGACCCCTTTCAAATTGCATACCGCCCCAACAGATCTACGGATGATGCCATCGCCCTGACAACACACACCTCCCTCTCCCACCTGGAAAAAGGCAACACAAACATGAGGAACTACAGCTCTGCATTCAACACTATTGTGCCTGCCAAACTTGTTCCTAAGCTCAGGACTCTGGGAGCACATCACTCCAACACTGTACAATCTTCAATGGCTTCCTGTCAAGTTCAGCATCAATTACAAAATCCTGCTCCTCATCTACAAGGCCCTTCATGGCCTTGCCCCCCTCATACCTGTCCAACCTCCTTCACATACACAACTCTTCTCGTAGGCTCTGTTCTTCTAACACTGGACTTCTTACCATTCCAAAAACTAGACTATGTAACATGGGGGACCGGGCATTCAGTTTTGCGGCCCCTGAACTTTGGAACTCTCTCCCCTCTGCTACCCGCAACTCAGATTTCATCACCATCTTTAAAATAGACTGAAAACAGACTTGTTCATGCTGGCTTGTCCTTCTGTGTAGCTCACCCTAAGCCTTGTTTACTGTTCCTACTATTGTGTTTTTTGTTTATGTGCATTGTCCTTGGGTTTCCTGAAATGCGCTAAAAATCCCATATAATATTATTATTATTACTTAACACCTCCCTCTTCAATTGGATCCTGGACTTCCTGAGGGGCCAACTCAAGGTGGTGAGAATGAGCAACCTCACCTCCTCTGCACTGACCCTGGGCACTGGAGCCCCACAGGGCTGTGTACTCAGTCCCTTCCTGTACTCCCTGTTCACGCATGACTGCATGCCACACACAGCTCCAATATAATCGATTTTGGTTTCCATTGACCATTGTTACGTCATTTTGTTCTCAATTAATTCACAATTTACAGTCATTTTTAATATATTTTGTTCATCGAGACCCAATTTCTGATTCATGTGTTTCCTTAAGTCTTTTGACCAGTGTATATTCATGGTCCCTACAAGAAAAGAAGAACAAATGTTTGTCTGTGAATCTTACCTGAGAGATCTTCACAGGCGGCATGCTGTTGATAAAGAGACATGGTAGATCCACCTTGGAGCCCACATACCCAGACTGGACAGCCTCCATCTGGACTGACTGGCCACCCAGACCTAGGACATACACACACAAATAAACATACTAATGTAAACACACAGTGCTGTTAAGAACTACATTAGACAATAATTAACACGACAATGAAGTTGAATCTCATCTCCTATTAATAACAATATGTATTACTTTATGGCTCTCCCTAACACACTCTATGGGTTGAGGGTAAACTTTATGGATCTACCAAACTCTTAGATTGACATAAGGTGGTTATTATCTATACACTCCGTTGACCTACCTAATACAGACTAAGTATCAGGACTGTATTCACAGGCCCTAAAAAGCAGGGACCAAGTGCATAATCTTGGCGTTCTGATGGAATGAGATCTCACGTTCTGCAGTCATATCAAAGCGGTCACCAAAGCAGCATTCTATCATGTTAAACATACACACAGAATCAAGGGCTTGGTGTCCCAGAAAGACCAGGAGAAGCTCATCCATGCTTCAATGTCTAGTAGGGTTGACAACTGCAATGGCCTGTTAATTGGACTCCCCAAAAAGACTGTAAAATAGCTGCAGCTCATTCAGAATGCTGCTGCTAGAATGTTAACCAGGACCAAGAGAACAGAGCACATCACTTCTTAAATCTTTGCAGTGATGCTTTTAGTCTATAAATTACTGAATGGTTTAGGCCCTGAATACATTTCTGAGATTGTGGAGACTGTTAACTCCATGCAATGTGGCAAGGCACTGTGCCTGGACGGCTACAGGGCAGAGTTTTATGAAAAGTTTTGTGGCAAGCTTGCTCCATTTCTATTAGATATGTTTAAGAATTATTGGAGAATGGATCCCTGCCCCCTACACCCACTCAAGCAGCCATTTCACTCTTAAAAATGACAAAGACACAACAGAGTGCAAATAACTTCGCCCAATTTTATTGCTTAACACAGAAAGTAAAGTTATTGCTAAGGTAACAGCCAGATGCCTTGAAGACATTCTTCCACTGATTATTTCTGAGGATCATATTGGCTCCATCAGGGGCCAGCATTCATTTTCTAATATCCGAAGACTCTTGGATGTCATCCATACTATCTCCTGTCTGCCTCCTGAAGCCCTTGTCTCCTTTGATGCAGAGAAAGCTTTTGACTTTTGGTTTTGGTGACACACTTATTTCATTGGCTGCCTCTTCTCCTCTCCCTTAGCCTGTGTCACTACCAACTCTGTATGCTTCCCATACTTTCCACTTTCTAGGGGAACGTGACAGGGATGTTTGTTGTCCCCACTGCTCTTCGCCATAGCAATTGAACCGGGCTCTATAGCGCTCAAGGCTTTACCCCATTTTCTGGGTATCACACACTATGGTGTTGAGCATAAGGTATATCTTTACGTCTTCCATTCCCCCAGTTGAATCTGTCCTGAGGGTTTTTGGTTCATTTTTAGGGTACAAATAATATGTTCAGAAGAGAGAATGTTTCCAGTAGTTTGGCTCTATCCTCCATTTTTGAAATAACTTTCGTCCCACTATTAGCTAAATTGACTTTCAGTGATGGAGTGCCTCCTCCGGGTAGGGAATGAGGCGTTACCCCAAGTAAAGGAGTTCAAGTATCTCGGGGTCTTGTTCGCGAGTGAGGGGACAATAGAGCGGGAGATTGGCCGGAGAATCGGTGCAGTGGGGGTGGTATTGCATTCGCTTTACAGCACCATTGTGACGAAAAGACAGCTGAGCCGGAAGGCAAAGCCCTCGATATACCGGTCAATTTTCCTTCCTATCCTCACCTATGGTCATGAAGGCTGGGTCATGACCAAAAGAACAAGATCGCGAGTACAAGTGGCTGAAATGGGTTTTCTCAGAAGGGTGGCTGGCTTCTCCTTTAGGCACAGGGTGAGAAGCTCAGCCATCCGTGAGGAACTCGGAGTAGAGCCGCTGCTCCTTTGCATCGAAAGGAGCCAGTTGAGGTGTTTCAGGCATCTGGTAAGGATTCCCCCAGGACGTCTCCCTAGGGAGGTGTCCCAGGCACGTCCAGCTGGGAGGAGACCTCGGGGTAGGCCCAGGACTAGGTGGAGAGATTATATTTCGACACTGGCCTGGGAATGCCTCGGGATCCCCCAGTCAGAGCTGGCAAATGTGGCTTGGGAAAGGGAAGTTTGGGGTCCCCTGCTGAGCTGCTGCCCCCCGCGATCCGTTACCGGATAAGCGGATGAAGATGAGTGAGTGATGAGTGACTTTCAGCGTTGGAGCAGCCTGCCCCTTTCACTCTCAGGAAGAGTGCAATGCGTTTAAATGAACATTGTGCACAGATTTCTGTATGCCTTCCTCTATTTCAGTTTCGGGGTACCAGCGGAGCCCTTCCCTTGTAACACCAATGAAAAAGAAAACATGGACAAAGGTGTCCTTGCATAACCAGGCATTGTATTTCTTTGCTTTTTGCCAATTTAAACTATTTAATTAAAAAAAGAGTATATGAACATATTTGTTTATTAATCTAGAGCATCTTATATTAGAACCATGTTATATGCCATCTGTTATTCACTTAGAAAGCAAGTAAATGTATTTATATAGCACAACCATACCGGTGGGACAGGACCGGAACACCTTCCCAGGAAGGCGTTCCGGAGGCATCCGAAACAGATGCCCAAGCCACCTCAGCTGACCCCTCTCGATGTGGAGGAGCAGCGGCTCTACTCTGAGCTCCTCCCGGGTGACCAAGCTTCTCACCCTATCTCTAAGGGATCGCCCGGCCACCCTGCGGAGAAAGCTCATTTCGGCCGCCTGTATCCGGGATCTTGTCCTTTCGGTCATGACCCAAAGCTCATGACCATAGGTGAGAGTAGGAACGTAGATTGACTGGTAAATCGAGAGCTTCGCCTTGCGGCTCAGCTCTTTCTTCACCACGACAGACCGATACATCGACCGCATTACTGCAGAAGCTGCACCGATCCGTCTGTCAATCTCCCGTTCCATCCTTCCCTCACTCGTGAACAAGACCCCTAGATACTTAAAACTCCTCCACTTGAGTGCAGGCACTCTCCACCAACCTGAAGTGGGCAAGCCACCCTTTTCCGACTGAGGACCATGGCCTCGGATTTGGAGGTACTGATTTTCATCCCCACCGCTTCACACTCGGCTGCAAACCCTCCAAGTGCACAATTATATAGCACAATTCATACACAATTCCATATGCTTTACAAAGAAAGACAGAAGTATAAAAATGCAATAGAATAAAAACAAATACTAGAATAAAAAGAATAAACAACGATAAAACATCAGAGTAATTAAACATTGAATACAAAAATAGAATTTGAATAAAAACCAAATAAAAACATAACTGGTAGATTCCACAGTAGATTCCATGAGGAAGCTATAAAAGCTGCTCGGCTAAACAATGTGGTTAAGTTTAGGCACTCAGTCATGATAAAAGAGAAGTGTTTTTAACCTGGGTGTAAGAAGTGATACGTTTGTGGGATGTCTAATATCTACAGGTAATTTATTACAGTTGTATGCAGAATAACTGCTAAATGCAGCTTCGCCATGTTTAGTTTGGACTCTGGGCTCTACTAGCTGACCTGAGTTCATGGATCTAAGAGCACTGATTTGTTTATTATTTTCAGACATCAGAAATGTATTTGGAGCCTAAACCATTCAGAGATTAATAGACTAAAAGCACAGACAGTTATTTTGGTATATTGAAAACTATGTACAACCCAGTTTCCAAAAACATTGGGACACAGTGTAAATTGTAAATAGAAAATGTATGCACATTTTATGCAAATGCAAATCATTTATCCCTATACTTAATTAAAAATAGTAAAAGGACAAGATATAAGATGTTGAAACACATTAACCTACTCAAAATCATTGCTTGGGCTAATGCCTCAAAACACATTAACCAAACCAAATACCTGGGAGGGGCTTATACAGTTGCTCACGAGAATAATGCTTTCATTGCAACAGTAGCTAGCAGAAAAGTGAAGATAGCAGAAAAATATGTGGAGGTATGTTGCCTTGGTGGTGAACCATATCAGTCTTTAAGAAACAGACAAACTTCTCCTAGCTAAATCATCGTTATTGTGACCGGAGTACACACTTGCTTCTTTAGAAGATATAATAGGACCGGTAATGATGAATGATGGTGATACGCATTCGGGTACCCTTTTTGGCATTTGTGTTTATACATTTTTTTTTCATTGATGCCGACCTTAGTTCATACCTGTGGAAAAATTGTGTTCGATGTTTTGTTTGAGGAGCAAGTGCTTGTGTTGCCACTGCCTGAGCCTGCTGCTCCTCTAGGGGATGTGGCTACTGCTCCTGTAAGCCCGTCCATGTCTGAGGACGGGGCCAAGGCTCCAGCCACACTGCCCCGTTTTGACCAACTCTTCCCACTGTCAGACGGTGATGCCAGAAGTGACTAAGGACAGTAAATTACATGTATAAAGTATTATGTAGTAGACCGCTGGAGAGTAGCAGACCAAGGAACTGTGGTGCCAGGGACAAAATCCCCTGGAACCTGCAGCGGCTGTCCGTAAACAAGCTCTGTGGAAGAGGACAGAAGGTCCTCCTTTGGCGCAGTCCTGATGCCCAGCATCACCCACGGGAGCTTGTCGACCCAGTTGCTGTCTTTAAGGCTGGCACAGAGGGCAGCCTTCATCATTAGCCTGCAGGTGATATGCGGTCGTGCGGTGGAGGTTCACTCCGAGGTTCTGTGCGACAGCGTTCCACAGCTCAGAGGTGAACTGCGCGCCCCGGTCAGAGGATATGTCCGAAAGAGTGCCGAAATGGGCAACCCAGGTGCTGATAAATGCCTGTGTCACGTCGACAGACGCCACTGACATCAGTGGCACAGCCTCCGGCCAGCGGGTGGTCCTGTCAACCATGGTTAACAGGTATGTAAAACCGCAAGAGGAGGGCAGGGGATCGACCAAATACACATTGACATGGTCAAAACGTCTCTCTGGAACCAGGGAAAAATTCCAACGGGGCTTTAGTGTGGCGGTGTACTTTGGCCCGTTGGCACTCAACACAGGTGTTAACCCAGTCCCTAACGTCCTTCTTGAGGCCGTACCAAACGAACTTGCTACAACCAGTCTCTGTGACGCTTTTGAACCTGGGTGGGAGAGACCATGGATGGCATCAAAAACTTGTCGTCTCCATCCCGTGGGAACGAGTGGCTGAGGGCACCTTGACCTGCAGCCCCGTAGTCGAGGTCCTCAGGAGTTGCACTTCCAGGTCTGTGATTTGATCTGTTGCTATGCGGTTGTAATCCCAACCAAGATGGACTACCACTGCCACAGCCCGTGACAGGCAGTCCGCCACTGGTTGTCCTTACCGGCAACTTGCTGCAAGTCCGTAGTGATCTCTGAAATGTAGGACAGGTGACGTTGCTGGCGGGCGGACCACAGCTCAGCCATCTTTGCCATGGCAAAAGTCAGTGTCTTGTGGTCCACAAAAGCAGTGAAGTGTCGCCCTTCCAGCAGGAAACGAAAGTGTCTGATGGCGAGGTAGAGACCCAGTAGCTCCCGGTCGAAAGTGCTGTACTTCCGCTCACTGGGGCGCAACTGACGGCTGAAGAAGGCCAGCAGCTGCCAGGCCCCATCCACCCACTGCATGTAGACAGCACCAACAGCCTAGTCTGAGGCGTCTGAGGTAACGGCGATGGAGGCCGTAGGAGATGGATGCGCCAGCATGGTGACGTTCGCCAGGGCTGCTTTAGTGGCAGCAAAAGCCTTGCTTTCAGTCCAGTCCACAGCGTGTTTGGGTTTACCTTTCAAGGCCTCGTGCAAGGGCTGGTAAAAATTCACCATGCCGAGGAACTCTTGCAGGGATTTGACAGTGATTGGGTGTGGGAATTGTGTGACCCCCTCCACCTTTGATGGTAGAGGGACTGCACTGCCCTTAGTGACTCTGTGTCCCAGGAAGTCAATGGTGGAGAGACCAAACTGACACTGGCGTTGAAAATATTGAGCTGCGTTTTTAAGGCCAAATGGTATGCGTAGGAACTCAAAAAGACCAAACGGCGTGATCACAGCTGTTTTGGGAATGTCCAGTGAGTGTACAGGCACCTGATGATATCCTTACCAGCCAGGTGCACTGATCCTGAATCCTGTATGTTCGGGACTGGGTAGTGGTCAGATGTCGTTGCCTCATTAAGCCGCCGGTAGTCCCCACACGGGCGCCAGCCACCACCAGGTTTGGGGACGAGGTGGAGGGGTGACGCCCACGGGCTGTTGGATCAGCGGATTATACCCAGGTGTTCCATATTCGCAAACTCAGCCTTTGCCACTGCAAGCTTGGTCGGGTCGAGGCGCCGGGCACGGGTGTAAACCTCTGTCCTTCAAAACACAATTCAACGTACCTCGTCCCGTATGTGCAGATGGGGCTACCATTGGCAGCTTCCATAGGGGGGCCGTGGCTGCCGGTCACCATGTCCAAATGGGATGCGGGCAGGACGCTCCTCTGTGCTCTCGTGTCGCATAGAAAACGCCGACCGGAGATGCTGTCGCGGATGAAAAGCAGCCTGCCCACACGGCCGACGCTCATGGCCACTACTGAGCGCCGGCCCTGGCGTTTCCCGACCCACCGAAACTGCATGGCGAATGGCATTTGTTAGCCTTGGGTCCAAACTTTGCATGGTAAAAACACAAGCCTGAAGACAGTTGGGGGCCAGCAGGCTGCTGCCGACGCGAAGTTGTTGCAGCGACAAGAGTGGAGTCTTTCAGCGTCACAGGAGCGATGTGCGCGGGCAAAAGCACGGCCACACAACTTCCCTGACTCGCCAGGAAAAATTTATCAGCCTCTTCAGCCAGTCTCCGACAGTCAGTGATTGTGCTGTTGGCTAGTGCAGCTCTAATTTGGGAAGGCAGCTGACGCAGGAAAAGCTGGATGAACAGAAAATCGGGTCTGTGCTCACCCAAGAGATCCAGCATACAGTCCATAAGCTCAGACGGTTTGCTGTCACCCAGTCCTTGAAGGGAGAAAAGCCTGCTGGCTCTCTCAGCGTCCGACAATTCAAACGTATTCAACAGGTGGGCTTTGAGCGTTGTATACTTCTCAGTTGCCGGTGGAGTTTTCAGAAAGCTCACCACTCTAGATGCTGTTGAATTTCCGAGAGCCGACACAACGTAGTAGTACTTTGTTGTATCCGCGGTGATCTGCCGCAGAGCGAACTGCGCTTCAGTCTGGGCGAACCATGCAGATGCCGATGATTCCCAGAATTCGGGAAGTTTCAGGGTAACAGCGTTTGTGGTCATGATCGTGTCGTGTCTCTGGAGCCGTCCAGCAGACTAACGTCAGGGGTCACCAGTGTGGAAATTGCGGTAGATCACAAAAGACAATTTCTCATGTTGAGCACACCAGTGCGTGTGTTGTTTATTTTTCATCAGGAAAAACACTAAACTGGAAAAAAGGCTCTGTGTCCCAGAAAACACTGTAGCGTCAAAACGTCATCACGCATTCAGAACATTTAAAGGAACCGCGATCCCTGAACTGTCATAACTACATGAAGTGACTAAGGACAGTAAATTACATGTATAACGTATTATGTTTATCACTGGATTAAGAAACACGTTAAGAACAAAGTGCTTAACAACAAAGGTGAATTATGTATGTAACATTCACTACATACGGACCATAATCCCTTAGTGTTTCTCCACCGTATGTACAACCAGAACCAGTGCCTTATGTGTTGGGCTCTTATGGTGCAAAACTATAATTTGGCCACAAAAGCGGTATGTGGCTCCTGGCGCAACCTTCTGCAAAATATAAAATCAGTGTAGATGAAGTAGAAAGAAGTAGAGGTTTTGTGAGGAAAAAGGGTAATTCTAAACTTCGAAAGAAAATAAACCCCCAGTAGCGTTTACTTCAATAAATCGCAGACTGACAGCCATGCTTGATGAATTAAACTTTTACCATAACGTGTAGAAAGGCACGTTGAAACATCCCTTTTTTCAGTACAGAATTTAAGCAGAGTAGATGTAATGGCTTTAATGAGTCAATGTTATGAATAGAGCACAGATCTTCTGAAACTGAATTCAATTTTTTCTCCTTCGTTTTCGTTCTATTCTATTTGAACAAATAGGGAAACCACACTATGCCAGCCAACATGAGGCCTATGACTGGATTTTTTTTTTTTTACTGACATCCAATAGAAATCTTGCCGCTGACAAATATGTTTGTAGCTGTTTGCTCACCTAGAATTTTGCTGCAAGTTACTTTTCAAAAATCTGTTGTCTTGAGATCATTAAGAAAAATACAAGTCTCAGTATCTAATCATTTTTCACCAAAACAAAAATCTATAAAAGTGATTCAACATTGAAATAAAGTATTGTATCTAATAGTGAATAACCATAGTAACACAACTATATAGTAGTGATTCAAATGCAATAGTAATACTCCACAGTAACAGAAAGTGTTTAATCTATCTGCTACCTTTTATTTCATTTCCTGGAATGGCAGTTCAATTCTCTAAAGTGTCTGTGTGTATCTGTGTGTGGTGTGTGCATGTGTGTATTTGTGTATTTAAAGTGTCTGTGTGTATGTATGTGGGGTGCATGTTTGTCGTACATGTAATGGGTCACATGGTAAGTAATAAAACAGGCTCTAATTCCTGGTCAATCAGAGACTAGAGATTAAACAGTTAATCCCTTTCTCTCTCTGTGACTCTCTGTGTCTTTATCTTTTACTTTTTGTGCTCCCCATCTCCTGCTCTCTGTGTGTGAATGTGTTTTTGAATGTGCTTTTCACTGTTCCTCACCTAAAGCTGAGCGTTAACCCCAACTCTACCCTAAACCTAATTAGCTCAGCTACAGAGCTAGCCTGGTCCTTGTAGTCATTTGGTTCTGTCTATTAAATCCTTTACATTAAGACAAAAAGGTTCTATCTATTAATGAACCAGTAGCTACTAGCTAACCAACTAGGCGTGCACCTGCTGTGAAACATATAGTTTCCATATTTGACCATCTGCCTAATCAAAATAATTTTATTGATTTTAATTAATTATAACCTCTGCATATTCTGTTAGTCAAAAATAAATGACAATTGCTTCATCACACATAGAGCCATGAGTGATTTGACAGCAAGAAGGATAATTAGAGAATGACTTGGTAAATGTTGTTATGGTGTGTATTTTATTTGATGTAGCAAAAACTTGAAATAAAAGGTGCCTGTTGGTGGACAGCTAGTTATCAAGCACTGTAGCAGTTAAGTCATTCAAGTGGCACAAGAAAAGCAGTGATTCCTATGCTTGTTCTGCACTGTACCAATAAAAAAGAGGCCAGGATAGCACGTCTAGCGGTCTAAAGAATTAATGCTGGATATGAAAAGCTAGCCAACAGCTAACTAACAGCTAACCGACAGTTATCTAACAGCTAGCCAACAGCTAACTAACAGCTAGCCATCTAACAGCTAACCTACTGTTATCTAACAGCTAGCCAACAGCTAACTAACAGCTAATCTACAGTTATCTGACAGATGTCTTTATGTTTGTGTGGCCTAGATACAGTCTGTTTACACTTCTACTTTGCCAACGTGATTGTTATCTGTTGAACTATTTCAATATAGAGTGTGTTTTTCTTTATGCTAGTGTGTGAGGGTGGATGTGTGGATTGGTGTGGTGTGTGGCTGTTGTGCTCATGTGTGAGGGTGGATGTGTGGATTGGTGTCTGGGGGGATGAGTTTGAGGGTGGATGTGAGAATGTGTGTGTTGTGTGGCTGTAGTGGTCATGTGTGAGGGTGTATGTGTGGATGGGTGGATGTGTGCCTGTATGCTGATGTGCGAGATTGCATGTGTTTGTAGGTGGATGTGTGTGTGGGTAGTTGTGTGAGTGTGTGGGTGGATGTGTGTGGCCCAGATACAATCTGCTTCCATTTCTACTCTGTCAAATTGATTGTAATCTGTTGAACTATTTGGATATGGAGTTAGTGTGTGTGTGTGTGTGCGCACGCGCATGTTAGCATGCATGGTGTGCGTGGGTGGGTGATTTCTGTCAGAATGAGGAGTTAAAAAGGAGCTAAGGGATGATGGAATATGACATGTTTTATCTGTTCTAAAACCTGAAAAGAAATCAACAGACAAAAGAAGAGCAGACCGACAAAAGGCAGACAGAAAGAAAGGCAGACAAACAAACAGACCTGACAGACATGGCTCCTGTCAGGCACAAAGACAGGCTTGCAATCAGAGAAACTTGGAGGAATTCAAGGATGAATACATTAACCAAGCTAGCTGACAGCTAACTCCAGTTACTAACAGATATATAACAGTGTGTTATAATTACCTTACCTTTAATAACACATGTTGCTGTCAGGAATATCCACAACACAGAGTTTTCCATGACAACACCAATAGCGCCACCTTCCTTGTAGTTCTAATCGACCACAAAACAGTTCCCACAGAAGAGATCCAAAAGACTGGTTACAGTTCTAATAGAATGGAACCAATTCCAATAGTTAGGTTTTTTATCAATTAGTTCCAATTCAAATAAAATAGTCAGTTCTAATATAATAATTACATTTCTTATATAATAGTTCCTAAGTGTTGTCTCTGTATATGGAACTAGTGACAGCTATTTTTAGAACTTATTCAATATTGAAATGCTTTCTTCTTGCAGCATGTTGTGTTCTATTAGTAGCGTGTTGGTAGCTGCAACTTCTTTGTAGTTGTTACATGCTGTGAAGTGCTGGTTGTAGTTGAACCTTCTGTTAATGTTAGTTCCATTTGCAGGTTGTTGTAAAGCATTAGCTGTAGTTGCAGGTTGTTGCGTTGATGTTTGTTGTAGATGTAGCTTGTGCTGATATTAGTTGTAGCTTGTTATGTTGGCGTTAGTTCCAGTTTCAGCTTGTTGTGAAGGGATAGTTGTATTTGCAGATTTTTGTATTCTGTTCATTGTGGTTGCAGCTTGTGTGGGTATAAGTTGAAGCTTGCTGGTTTGGGGCTCGTTGGTTGGTAGTGAAATGAATTATCCATGCAGTGAAGCGGCCAGGCAGACAGGGATAAAGCAGCTTAGTGGTGGACAGATTACTGAGTTACACACAACCCCTCCCCCTCCACTCAACAGGCACAAATACACACATACACTCAACCACATGCACTCAGAAATACACCATATATATTTATATTGGGTCAGACATTCCTCAGAGAGCTGATGACAGTGCGACTTGTCCAGTTTTGGTCCAAACATACTTTGGCTCAACCAGATATTCTTTTAATTTAATTCTATTGATGTAGGGAGTTTCCATGGTATTATCATTTTAATTTTCGAGGCCCAGGGAGAGTGTTTCCTCTGGTGGAGGTTAATATTAACTTTTATGCAGATGGCAGAACACTGTACTCTGCTGCCCCATGTCTTGCTTGAGCATTTGCACAATAACTCTGATTTCCAAAATCTACAAAATTCTATTTTTAAAGCATTATTACACTTGATGGTTCTGTCATACAGCTGTTCCCTCCTACAATACCCTAGGATTTGTTTGGATGAAAATCTCTGTTAAAACATTCAATATATACAATTGGTAAAGAAGCTAATGATTACCTTTAATCAATCAATTTACTCTGAACTTTCCAATATATATTTTTGAACAATAGAGTCTGAATGCGAAAGTGCATTGCCCATAGGGTTAACCAGTGGCGTCGTTAGCCCTGGGCGTCCGGGGCTGTAGCCCCGGATCTTTTATGAATAGCCCCGGATCTCAAATGGACCAAAAAGAATAATAATAAAAATAGCCACTGATCTAATCATCTATAATTCCAATCGCGCATTATGACAATGTAGACGTGTAGGCCGCTAGCGTGTACATCAACATTTTCCGCGTGTACATTCAAAACCCTGTACATTCTGTTTCGGGCGGGGTGGGAGGGTGGGCTAAGCCTTGAATGTATTGTGATCCTAGCGACGCGTCTGGGGTTAGCGGTTAGGTTTATATATACACTGCTTAAAAGATTAAGGGAACACTTGCGCAGCTCGACAATTGCGTTGGCCTCGACAATATTTTGTTATGGAAATATTTTTCTAAAACTAATATAGCATTCTAGAATGCTGCGTTCATTCTGCCCAAAAAGACCATTGTGCCATTTATAGGATTGGAGTAAATACAGCATTGTTATTTTACCCCCCAAAAAATAATATAGCCGCTCTTAACTGCTGGAAAATCCAAACCAAAAACCGATTCTTGGAGACAGAGAATCAATTTCAACATCGACAAAACGCTATACATTTTTCCCCCTATTCATACTCCTTCCCCCTCCATATATTATCCTCCTTATTTAACATCCATACATTACCCTCCTTATTTACCATCCATATATTATCCTCCTTATTTACCATCCCTATATTATCCTCCTTATTTACCATCCCTATATTATCCTCCTTATTTACTATCCATACATTACCCTCCTTATTTACCATCCATATATTATGCTCCTTATTTACCATCCCTATATTATCCTCCTTATTTACTATCCCTATATTATCCTCCACAGGAGGGACCATAAGGGGCCGGTGCGAAGAGGATCGGGCGGCAGTCGAAGGCAGGGGCCTAGACAACCCGATCTCTGGACACGGAAACTAGCTCTAGGGACGTGGAATGTCACCTCGCTGGCGGGGAAGGAGCCTGAGTTAGTGCGTGAGGTTGAGAGGTTCCGATTAGAGGTAGTCGGGATCACCTCTACGCACGGCTTGGGCTCTGGAACCACACTCCTTGAGAGAGGATGGACTCTTCACCACTCTGGAGTTGCCCATGGTGAGAGGCGGCGGGCTGGTGTGGGTTTGCTTATAGCTCCCCAGCTCTGCCGCCATGTGTTGGAGTTTACCCCGGTGAACGAGAGGGTCGTTTCCCTGCGCCTACGGGTCGGGGATAGGTCTCTCACTGTTGTTTGTGCCTACGGGCCGAACGGCAGTGCAGAGTACCCGACCTTCTTGGAGTCTCTGGGAGGGGTGCTGGAAAGTGCTCCGACTGGGGACTCTATTGTTCTACTGGGGGACTTCAACGCCCACGTGGGCAACGACAGTGACACCTGGAGGGGCGTGATTGGGAGGAACGGCCCCCCTGATCTGAACCCGAGCGGTGTTCAGTTATTGGACTTCTGTGCTAGTCACAGTTTGTCCATAACGAACACCATGTTCAAGCATAAGGATGTCCATCAGTGCACGTGGCACCAGGACACCCTAGGCCGCAGGTCGATGATCGACTTTGTTGTCGTCTCATCTGACCTGCGGTCGTATGTCTTGGACACTCGGGTGAAGAGAGGGGCGGAGCTGTCAACTGATCACCACCTGGTGGTGAGTTGGATCCGATGGCGGGGGAAGAAGCTGGACCGACTCGGCAGGCCCAAGCGTACTGTAAGGGTGTGCTGGGAACGTCTGGCCGAGTCTCCTGTCAGAGAGATCTTCAACTCCCACCTCCGGCAGAGCATCGACTGGACCGAGTGGACCATGTTCTCCATCGCCATTGTCGAAGCGGCCACTCGGAGCTGTGGCCGTAAGGTCTCCGGTGCCTGTCGAGGCGGCAATCCCCGAACCCGGTGGTGGACACCGGAAGTAAGGGATGCCGTCAAGCTGAAGAAGGAATCCTATCAGGCCTGGTTGGCTTGTGGGACTCCTGACGCAGCTGACGGGTACCGACAGGCCAAGCGGGCCTGTTCGGTGAGGCCATGGAGAAGGACTATCGGCTGGCCTCGAAGAGATTCTGACAAACCATCCGGCGCATCAGGAGAGGGAAACAGTGCCCTACCAACGCTGTTTACAGTAGAGGTGGGCAGCTGTTGACCTCAACTGAGGATGTCGTCGGGCGGTGGAAGGAGTACTTCGAGGATCTCCTCAATCCCGCTGTCACTTCTTCCATTGAGGAAGCAGAGGATGAGGTATCAGAGGTGGACTCGTCCATCACCCGGGCTGAAGTCACTGAGGTGGTCAAGAAACTCCTCGGTGGCAAGGCACCGGGGGGTGGATGAGATCCGCCCTGAGTACCTCAAGTCTCTGGATGTTGTGGGGCTGTCTTGGCTGACACGCCTGTGCAACATCGCGTGGCGGTCGGGGACAGTGCCTCTGGGATGGCAGACCGGGGTGGTGGTCCCTCTTTTTAAGAAGGGGGACCGGAGGGTGTGTTCCAACTATAGGGGGATCACACTTCTCAGCCTCCCCGGGAAAGTCTATGCCAGGGTTCTGGAGAGGAGAATACGGCCGATAGTAGAACCTCGGATTCAGGAGGGAACAGTGTGGTTTTCCGTCCGGGCCGTGGAACACTGGACCAGCTCTATACCCTCTACAGGGTGTTGGAGGGTTCATGGGAGTTTGCCCAACCAATCCACATGTGTTTTGTGGATTTGGAGAAGGCATTCGACTGTGTCCCTCGCGGCATCTTGTGGAGGGTGCTTGGGGAATATGGGGTCCTGGGTCCTTTGCTAAGGGCTGTCAGGTCCCTGTACAACCGAAGCAGGAGCTTGGTCCGCATTGCCGGCAGTAAGTCAGACTTGTTCCCAGTGCATGTTGGACTCCGGCAGGGCTGCCCTTTGTCACCGGTTCTGTTCGTAATTTTTATGGACAGAATTCTAGGCGGCAGCCAGGGGCCGGAGGGTGTCAGGTTTGGGGACCACACAATTTTGTCTCTGCTCTTTGCAGATGATGTTGTCATGTTGGCCCCTTCTAACCAGGACCTTCAGCATGCGCTGGGACGGTTTGCAGCCGAGTGTGAAGCGGTGGGGATGAAAATCAGTACCTCCAAATCCGAGGCCATGGTCCTCAGTCGGAAAAGGGTGGCTTGCCCACTTCAGGTTGGTGGAGAGTGCCTGCCTCAAGTGGAGGAGGTTAAGTATCTAGGGGTCTTGTTCACGAGTGAGGGAAGGATGGAACGGGAGATTGACAGACGGATCGGTGCAGCTTCTGCAGTAATGCGGTCGATGTATCGGTCTGTCGTGGTGAAGAAAGAGCTGAGCCGCAAGGCGAAGCTCTCGATTTACCAGTCAATCTACGTTCCTACTCTCACCTATGGTCATGAGCTTGGGTCATGACCGAAAGGACAAGATCCCGGATACAGGCGGCCGAAATGAGCTTTCTCCGCAGGGTGGCCGGGCGATCCCTTAGAGATAGGGTGAGAAGCTCGGTCACCCGGGAGGAGCTCAGAGTAGAGCCGCTGCTCCTCCACATCGAGAGGGGTCAGCTGAGGTGGCTTGGGCATCTTTTTCGGATGCCTCCGGAACGCCTTCCTGGGAAGGTGTTCCGGTCCCGTACCACCGGGAGGAGACCCCGGGGAAGACCTAGGACACGCTGGAGGGACTATGTCTCCCGGCTGGCCTGGGAACGCCTCGGTGTCCCCCCGGAAGAGCTGGAGGAAGTGTCTGGGGAGAAGGAAGTCTGGGCATCCCTGCTTAGACTGCTGCCCCCGCGACCCGGCCCCGGATAAGCGGAAGAAGATGGTATGGTATATTATCCTCCTTATTTACCATCCATACATTACCCTCCTTATTTACCATCCATATATTATCCTCCTTATTTACCATCCCTATATTATCCTCCTTATTTACTATCCCTATATTATCCTCCTTATTCCCTATCTAATATTGTCCTCTTTATTTACCATCCATATGTTAACCTCCTTATTTCCCATCCCTACATTCACTATATTATCCTCATTATATACATCCATATATTATCCTCCTAATTTCCAATCTCCACATTATCCTCCTTTTTCCCCCCATCCCTACATTTTCCTCCTTATTTCCCATCTCTATATTATGCTCCTTATTTCCGATCCCCATATGATCCTCCTTATTCCTTATCCTAATATTGGCCTCTTTATTTACCATCCATATATTATCCATTTACCTCTCCGGGAGCCATCACCTTATCGTGGTAGAGAGGTTTGTGTGTTCCTATGAACCTGAGGGCTGTGTTGTCCGGGCCTTAGTGCTCCTGGTAGGGTTTCCCATGGCAAAGTGGTCTCAGGGGAGGAGCCAGACTAAGAATGGTTAAAAAATACCCCATGAACAAACAAGGAAGAGGAGAGTTACCCTGCCCAAAGGAAGCCTGAGGCCCCGTCTGGAGCCAGGCCCAGAGGGAGTGCTCGCCAGCGAGTGCCTGGTGGCTGGGCTTGCCACGGAGCCCGGTCGGGCATAGCCCGAAAAAGCAACGTGGCACCCCCCTCTCCATCCTATGGGCCCACCACTCATGGGAGGAATCGCTGGGGTCGGTTGCGCTGCAATATGGGTGGCAGTGAAGGCCAGTGGCCTTGACGGACCAGACCCCGGGCGGCAAAGGCTGGCTCTGGGGACGTGAAACGTCACCTCTCTGTGGGGGAAGGAGCCAGAACTTGTGAGGGAGGTGGAGCGCTATCAGTTAGATCTGGTGGGGCTTACATTCACTCACAGTCTCGGTTCTGGAACCGTACTCCTGGATAGGGAATGGACTTTATTCTTCTCTGGAGTTGCCCAGGGTGTGAGGCGCCGGGCGGGGTTTGGGATACTCACAAGCCCCCGGCTGAGTGCCGCTATGTTGGAGTTTACCCCAGTGGATGAGAGGGTCGCCTCCCTACGCCTACGGGTTGTGGGGGGGGGGGATCTCTGACTGTTGTTCGTGCATATGCCCTGAACAGCAGTTCAGAGTATTTGGTGTTCTTGGAGACCCTGAATGGAGTCCTGTATGGGGCTCCAGTAGGGGACTCCATAATTCTGGACTTCAACGCACACGTGGGCAATGATGGAGACACATGGAGAGGCGTGATAGGGAGGCACGGCCTCCCTGATCTGAACTCGATTGGTCGTTTGTTGTTAGAGTTCTGTGCTAGTCATGGATTATCTATAACGAACACCATGTTCGAACATAAGGATGCTCAGAAGTGTACGTGGTACCAAAGCACCCTAGGCCGAAGGTCGATGATTGATTTTATGATTGTGTCAACGGACCTGAGACCGCATGTTTTGGACACTCGGGTAAAGAGAGGGGCGGAGCTGTCAACCAATCACCATCTGGTGGTGAGTTGGGTCAGGGGGTGGGGGAAGACTGTACAGACCGGGAAAACCCAAACGGGTAGTGCGGGTGAACTGGGAACGTCTGGAGGAGGCCCCCGTCCAAAAGATCTTCAACTCACACCTCCGTGGAGCTTTTCTGGCATCCCTGTGGAGGTTGGGGGCATTGAACCTGAGTGGTCGATGTTCAAAGCCTCCATTGCCGAAGCTGCGTTGGGGAGCTGTGGTCTAAAGGTCTTAGGTGCATCAAGGGGCGGTAACCCTCAAACACCCTGGCTGACACCGGTGGTCAGGGAATCCGTCCGACTGAAGAAGGAGGCCTTCTGGGATATGTCCAGGAGGACTCCAGAGACAGTTGCAGTGTACCGACAGACCCGAAGGGCTGTGACCTCTGCAGTGAAAGAGGCAAAACAGCAGGTGTGGGAGGAGTTTGGGGAAGCCATGGAGAAGAACTTTCGGTCGGCACCAAGGTGTTTCTGGAAAACCGTCCGCCACCTCAGGAGGGGAAAACGGGGAACTATCCAAGCTGTGTACAGTAAGGATGGAACAATGTTGACCTCAACTGAGGAGGTAATTGGGCGATGGAAGGAACACTTTGAGGAACTCCTAAATCCCACTAACACGCCCTCTACAGTGGAGGCAGAGCTGGAGACTGATGGGGAGGCATTGTCAATCTCCATGGCAGAAGTCACTGAGGTAGTCAAACAACTCCACAGTGGCAAAGATCCGGGGATTTACCAGATCCGTCCAGAAATGTTGAAAGCTTTGGGTGTGGAGGGGATGTTTTGGATGACACGCCTCTTCAACATTGCGTGGGAGTCCAGAGACCAGAGGGTGTGTGCCAATTACATGGGTATCACACTTCTCAGCCTCCCTGGGAAAGTCTACTCATAGGTACTGGAAAGGAGGGTTCGGCAGATAGTTGAACCTCAGAATGAAAAGGAACAATGCGGATTCCGTCCTGGTCGCGGAACAACCGACCAGCTCTTTACGAGTCTTTTTAGTGGAGAAGAAGAACTGACCCTACTCCCCCTGCCCAATAATATAGCAACGTAAGACCTTAGGGCTGAGACGGGGGGTCCATTCACATTGTGGCCCTATCCGGGGGAGGCCCCGGACAGTGCCCAACAGGCAGGAAATCAATCCACCCACATTGACAAGCATCGACCGAAGGGACACCCACCAACTGCAACCACCCTGAATGAGGGCTGAGTATTCCCAGCAGAGTACAGCCCAATTGCACAAGTGCACAACAGAGAGACAACAACAAGCCAGTGACTCCGCCCCGAATGGTAGTGGAGATGAGAGCCCACCTGGCAAGACAGCAAGGGTGGACAGTAACAAGCCTTTGTGGTCACCTTCACGCCCCTGGGCCAGCCTATACTTAATCATAGACCATGCTGTAGAGATGGCATGGCATGGCATCATCTTCCGCTTATCCGGGGCCGGGTCGCGGGGGCAGCAGTCTAAGCAGGGATGCCCAGACTTCCCTCTCCCCAGACACTTCCTCCAGCTCTTCCGGGGGGACACCGAGGCATTCCCAGGCCAGCCGGGAGACATAGTCCCTCCAGCGTGTCCTAGGTCTTCCCCGGGGTCTCTTCCCGGTGGGACGGGACCGGAACACCTTCCCAGGAAGGCGTTCCGGAGGCATCCGAAACAGATGCCCAAGCCACCTCAGCTGACCCCTCTCGATGTGGAGGAGCAGCGGCTCTACTCTGAGCTCCTCCCGGGTGACCGAGCTTCTCACCCTATCTCTAAGGGATCGCCCGGCCACCCTGCGGAGAAAGCTCATTTCGGCCGCCTGTATCCGGGATCTTGTCCTTTCGGTCATGACCCAAAGCTCGTGACCATAGGTGAGAGTAGGAACGTAGATTGACCGGTAAATCGAGAGCATCGCCTTGCGGCTCAGCTCTTTCTTCACCACGACAGACCGATACATCGACCGCATTACTGCAGAAGCTGCACCGATCCGTCTGTCAATCTCCCGTTCCATCCTTCCCTCACTCGTGAACAGGACCCCTAGATACTTAAACTCCTCCACTTGAGGCAGGCACTCTCCACCAACCTGAAGTGGGGAAGCCACCCTTTTCCGACTGAGAACCATGGCCTCGGATTTGGAGGTACTGATTTTCATCCCCACCGCTTCACACTCGGCTGCAAACCATCCAAGTGCATGCTGAAGGTCCTGGCTTGAAGGGGCCAACACGACAACATCATCCGCAAAGAGCAGAGACGAAATCGTGTGGTCCCCAAACCTGACACCCTCCGGCCCCTGGCTGCGCCTAGAAATTCTGTCCATAAAAATTACGAACAGAACCGGTGACAAAGGGCAGCCCTGCCGGAGTCCAACATGCACAGGGAACAAGTCTGACTTACTGCCGGCAATGCGGACCAAGCTCCTGCTTTGGTCGTACAGGGACCTGACAGCCCTTAGCAAAGGACCCAGGACCCCATATTCCCGAAGCACTCTCCACAGGATGCCGCGAGGGACACAGTCGAATGCCTTCTCCAAATCCACAAAACACATGTGGACTGGTTGGGCAAACTCCCATGAACCCTCCATCACCCTGTAGAGGGTATAGTGCTGGTCCAGTGTTCCACGGCCTGGACGAAAACCACACTGTTCCTCCTGAATCCGAGGTTCTACTATCGGCCGTATTCTCCTCTCCAGAACCCTGGCATAGACTTTCCCGGGGAGGCTGAGAAGTGTGATCCCCCTATAGTTGGAACACACCCTCCGGTCCCCCTTCTTAAAAAGAGGGACCACCACCCCGGTCTGCCATCCCAGAGGCACTGTCCCCGACCGCCACGCGATGTTGCACAGGCGTGTCAGCCAAGACAGCCCCACAACATCCAGAGACTTGAGGTACTCAGGGCGGATCTCATCCACCCCCGGTGCCTTGCCACCGAGGAGTTTCTTAACCACCTCGGTGACTTCAGCCCGGGTGATGGACGAGTCCACCTCTGAGCCCTCATCCTCTGCTTCCTCAATGGAAGACGTGACGGCGGGATTGAGGAGATCCTCGAAGTACTCCTTCCACCGCCCGACGACATCCCCAGTTGAGGTCAACAGCTGCCCACCTCTACTGTAAACAGCGTTGGTAGGGCACTGTTTCCCTCTCCTGAGGCGCCGGATGGTTTGCCAGAATCTCTTCGAGGCCAGCCGATAGTCCTTCTCCATGGCCTCACCGAACTCCTCCCAGGCCCGAGTTTTTGCCTCCACAACCACCCGGGCTGCAGTCCGCTTGGCCTGTCGGTACCCGTCAGCTGCCTCTGGAGTCCCACAAGCCAACCAGGCCTGATAGGACTCCTTCTTCAGCTTGACGGCATCCCTTACTTCCGGTGTCCACCACCGGGTTCGGGGATTGCCGCCTCGACAGGCACCGGAGACCTTACGGCCACAGCTCCGAGCGGCCGCTTCGACAATGGCGGTGGAGAACATGGTCCACTCGGACTCAATATCTCCAGCCTCCCTCGGGATCCAGTCAAAGCTCTGCCGGAGGTGGGAGTTAAAGATCTCTCTGACAGGAGACTCGGCCAGACGTTCCCAGCAGACCCTTACAGTACGCTTGGGCCTGCCGAGTCGGTCCAGCTTCCTCCCCCGCCATCGGATCCAACTCACAACCAGGTGGTGATCAGTTGACAGCTCCGCCCCTCTCTTCACCCGAGTGTCCAAGACATGTGGCCGCAGGTCAGATGAAACGACAACAAAGTCGATCATCGACCTGCGGCCTAGGGTGTCCTGGTGCCACGTGCACTGATGGACACCCTTATGCTTGAATATGGTGTTCGTTATGGACAAACTGTGACTAGCACAGAAGTCCAATAACTGAACACCGCTCGGGTTCAGATCAGGGGGGCCGTTCCTCCCAATCACGCCCCTCCAGGTGTCACTGTCGTTGCCCACGTGGGCGTTGAAGTCCCCCAGTAGAACGATAGAGTCCCCAGTCGGAGCACTTTCCAGCACCCCTCCCAGAGACTCCAAGAAGGTCGGGTACTCTGCACTGCCGTTCGGCCCGTAGGCACAAACAACAGTGAGAGACCTATCCCCGACCCGTAGGCGCAGGGAAACGACCCTATCGTTCACCGGGGTAAACTCCAACACATGGCGGCAGAGCTGGGGAGCTTTAAGCAAACCCACACCAGCCCGCCGCCTCTCACCATGGGCAACTCCAGAGTGGTGAAGAGTCCATCCTCTCTCAAGGAGTGTGGTTCCAGAGCCCAAGCCGTGCGTAGAGGTGATCCCGACTACCTCTAGTCAGAACCTCTCAACCTCACGCACCATCTCAGGCTCCTTCCCCGCCAGCGAGGTGACATTCCACGTCCCTAGAGCTAGTTTCCGTGTCCGGGGATCGGGTTGTCTAGGCCCCCGCCTTCGACTGCCGTCCGATCCTCTCTGCACCGGCCCCTTATGGTCCCTCCTGTGGGTGGTGAGCCCACGGGAGGCTGTAGAGATGAGTTTTTAGTATTCACTTGAAAGTTTTCACTGAGTTTGCATTTCTAACCTTAATTGGCAAATCATTCCACAGTAGTGGAGCTCTATGAGAGAAGGCCCTGCCTCCGGCTGTTTGTTTAGAAATTCTAGGTACAATTAAAAGGCCTGCATCTTGCGATCTAAGGTTACGCGTAGGTATGTATGGCTGGATCATTTCAGCAAGGTAAGTAGGAGCAAGTCCATCTATTGATTTATAGGTTAACAATAAAACCTTAAAATCAGCCCTAAGCTTAACAGGCAGCCAGTGTAAAGAGGCTAGTACTGGAGTAATGTCCTACATTTTTTTTTGTTCTAGTTGAACTTTATTTATTTATGAGGATAATCGGAAAGTAGCCCATTGCAGTGATCTAATCTAGAAGTAACAAAAGCATGGATTTGTTTTTCTGCATCAGTTTTTGACAGAAAGTTTCAGATTTTTAATAATTTTTATTTGTGAGGTGGAGGTTAGCTTAATCTTAATAAGGTTTCTATTGTTAGCACTACCTTGTTTAACTTTTCTCAGCCTGGAACGAGTCACAGTGGCAATAGGTAAAATTATACTAACTTCTCTGTCTATGCTATTGACAGACTCTACTATGCTAGCAGGCTGGCTAACAGCCTGCGGCCTGACCTGCAGTGAGACTCCTGTCAATATTCCTAGATAAAAGAAGAGCACCACTCCAGCTAGGATGTAGTCCGTCGCTCTTCAGCAGATCAGGCCTGGCCCTATTTCTGGGAGAATCTACAATCTCTACTGTCACGGCTGGGTGTAGTGGAGTGTGTCGAAGAACTTGGAGCCAAACGCAGGGAGGCGATAAACAAAACTGTATTCTCAAAAATAATAATAATACAACAAAGGCACGCTATACACGGCGATAACACGCTCAAACGAACGTGCCTCTCTCCACAATATAAAGACATAGAACAATACCACACAAAGACACCCAGAAACACAGGAACTAATATAGGCAACCTAATGAGGGAATGGACACCAGGTGTGTGCAATAACGAGACATGACAGTGCCGTGGGAGGAGGAGCGGCGTGGCTAGAGGACCGGCGACGACGCGCGCCGAATACCACGTCGGGGGGGATGGCGTGCGTCCTCCACGCGCGTCCTCGTTACATCTACCTTCTGCGATGGGCAGAACTCAGTTTTCAGCGATTGAGTTACACAAGTCTGCTGTAGAGCTCGTCACTACTCCTAGCTGGGAGGGGACCAGAGACAATTAGTCGATGCAGAGACATCTTTATTTACACGCTGAAACTATGTTCTGCTTCATAACCTCTGACTGTTTCATCCTAACGTTGCTGGTGCCAACATGAATATCAATATCTCTGTACTCTCTATACTGCCAATTTTAGACTTTGCTAGCACCAACCCCAGATTTGCGGCTACGTAGGTGGCTCTGCCCCCCGGTAAACAATGTACGATCGCCGGCTGATTCTTTAGTCTAATACTGCGTGTAATGGAATCGCCGATGACTAAAGTTTTTAGTTTTTCAAGGCCACCGGTAGAACATGTCTGCCGATCATTCCCCTCTTTTTTCCTATCAATATGTTATCCTCTTTATTTACCATCCCTACATTGTCCACCTTGGAAAGACTTATTTTAATTATTGATTGTATACAATAAGGGATGAGGGGTACCTGTGTCTGTGTGTGTGTGTGTGTGTGTCCTCTATAATAAATGAGTGTCATTCTAACCCAGGGTTTCAGTTTTACCACACAGACAGACCAGCCAGGCATGAATAATGTAACTGAAATCAGTTTAGGGATTCTGTACTGTGTTTTTGTCTCAGTCTTACAGAGATGTGTTTCTGGTTACAGACTGGAGTTGTGATATTAAGAACTAGTTAGTTTGAGGTTGAAGGCTTCATTTGTATTTAGATGTCACATTTTCTTAGGATATTTGAAACACTTTGAGGACAATTGGAGTTTATCATAAGCTTGTGATTGATAAACGTTTTGGTTGGTTAGCTGCGTTCTCTAGAAATCATAAAGTTGATCTAGTTGACCTGCTAGCTGTTGGACAAAGCTGATTTTATCCATTAGCTGTTGAAGAAATCTGTTTTGTTCTATTAGCTTTTGGAGAAGGCTGTTTTGATCTATTAACTTTTGGATAAGGCTGTTTTGATCTATTAGCTGTTGAAGAAGGCTGTTCTAACCTATTCGTTTTTGGAGAAAGCTGTTTTGACCAATTTGTTTTTGGAGAAGCGTGTTCTGACCTATTTGTTTTTGGAGAAGGCTGTTTTGACCAATTTGTTTTTGGAGACGGCTGTTTTGACCCATTAGCATTTGAAGGCTGTTTTGACCATGAAAGAGTGAGACGTAGGAGCAACATGATAACATGTTGATCAGACTGATTGGGCTGCTATTGATCTCTTTACAGATCTGGCTGTTATCACCAACACACGGTAAGAACCTGTCTATCTATAAGAATTTGTCTGTCTATTAAAACGGTCTGTCTATAAGACCCTGTCTATCTATAAGAATCTGTCTGTCTGTCTGTCTATTTATAAGAACATGTTGGTCTATAAGAACCTGTCTGTCTATAAGACCTTGCCTGTCTGTCTATAAGAATGTGTCTGTATATAAAATCTGTTTGTCTATAAAAATCTATCCGTCTATCTACTAGAACTTGTCTGTCAATCAGAACATCACATGACAAAACCAAAAAAGTAGCTATACTGTTAAGTGTACAGCATCAACATGCTGGAAGTGTTTCTTAATCCTGGTCTTCGGGACCCAAAGAGGTGCATGTTTTTGTTTTTGCCCTAGCACTCGCACACCTGATTCAAATTAAAGGCTTGATGATAGGTTGATTACGTCCATCAAGTGTGTAGGCAGTAGGGCAACCTTTGAATCAAGTGTGTGAGTGCTAGTGCAAAAACCCCTTTGGGTCCCGAGGACCAGGATTAAAAAGCACTGTGTTGTCCACAAACAATGACACGTTCTATATACAGTCTCATTGAACTGTGATTAAATTAAAGTTAAATTGTTATTCACTAATCATTTATAGCATTAGAAACAGCATTTATATTGTGCTTAAAACAGACCTGGGCAAACTACGTCCAGCGAGCCAGATCCAAGCCAGATCCGGGCCAGATCCAAATCTGATCCAGGCCAGATCCGAGCCAGATCCATGTCTGATATGGGCCAGATCAGAGCAACGAGTGATTACATTCGGCCCATTTAACGTCCATATGAAAATACAAATCCACACAGGTATCACATTTGCTGCTGCACTATTATCCTACATCAAATTAAAAGTCCACTGAATTACTGACAGCAAAAGGTAAAACCCACTCTAGTTTGCAGCTCTGTGCTCAGCTCAGACAACTTTCATTTTGAAACCGGCAGCAGCTGTGTACATTTCTATGGGCCTGCATGTGAAGGCACATCCATTAGCTGTTGATTTTTAAGGGATTATGGCAGGTTAATGTGTCTGAAAAAGGAAAGTTGATCCTGAATACAGGAATTTAAATGAAGTTGCAAGTAAGCAGTTGGTTGGTGTGTTGCGGTGAATGCAAAATGAAACCTACCCTTTAATGTCATACTTTAAAACATCTAAACATCTTATGTCTTCATTCCTTCCCTTTAATGTCATACTTTAAAACATCTAAACATCTTTTGTCTTCCTTCTGTTTTGCATGTTGTAATTTGTTTTCAAGCAATGGATTACAAAGTGAGTCAGTCATTCAATCATTAGCTTAGTTAGAAATACAAATACAATTTTAATATTGTGTTTAATATTGCAATAGTATATGAATTGGCACAAAATTCCTTAAAGATATCCCGACAAGACAGGCCTACCAAGGATGGTGAGGTGGCTCACTGTTGGAAGGAATATTTGGCATATTTAATATTCTATCTAGGTCATTGACTAAACAGTTTAAACTTTTGTAAAAGTCAAATTCTCTAATACATTTGTCACTGTGGCTGCCTGTTATAGACTGTCATTACCCCGTACTTGTCTTCTGTCTGTTATAGACTCTGTCGTTGACATAAGACTAGATACAGCCATAAGACTAGATACAGCCATAAGACTAGATACAGCCATAAGACTAGATACAAACATAAGACTAAATACAGCCATAAGACTAGATACAGCCATAAGACTAGATACAACCATAAGACTAGATACAACCATAAGACTAAATACAGCCATAAGACTAGATACAACCATAAGACTAGATACAACCATAAGACTAGATACAGCCATAAGACTAGATATAGCCATAAGACTAGATACAACCATAAGACTAGATACAGCCATAAGACTAGATACAGCCATAAGACTAGAAACAGCCATAAGAATAGAAACAGCCATAAGACTAGATACAGCCATAAGACTAGATACAGCCATAAGAATAGAAACAGCCATAAGACTAGATGCAGCCATTAGACTAGAAACAGCCATAAGACTAGATACAACCACAAGACTAGATACTACCATAAGAGAAACAACCATAAGATTAGAAACAACAGCAACTCTCATTGATATAATCTTCAGTAACATGCCCAAAAAGGAAAATTTTCTGCTACAAACATTGTGTTCAGTGTATCATTGCCTTTGTCTGCTGCAGTGCCTCTATAAAACATCCTCCAACCACTGGTTATTGTCAAGTACTTTTTCTTTAGGGAAATTAGGAACCAGTGAATTCTCAATGAGGATGTCAATAGTAGCTTTTTACAAACAAAAACAATTGCTGATTTAAGATCAGACTCTATACATTTGTGACACTTCAATCATTGGAAAACAAACACCCCTTAATGCCAATAAAGCCCAAATGATACAGTCCTTTAATAACTAATACGCTATTACTGCCCATGCATTTACATCTGCTGTGTCTCCTCATGTTGCCAGCAATGCTGCCCCTAGTCCATGCATAGCTTCCTCCCAGAACCCCTGTTTCTCCTTTCATCCAGGTGAACTAAGTCCTGCTTTTAATAAAAACACGGCCTCCCTCATGGCCTCACCTGCCTTCTCAACTGCTCACTGCAACTGTCTGCAATTACACTGGAAAGTCACTGCAGTCATTTCCATCTTCGAAGGGGGTGACAAGCTTGTTAGAAATCAGTTGTTTCGTATAGTGGTTGAAATAATGATTGCATACTCGATCATTAAGGGAGAGAGTCATCCAATTATTTATTTCAGCATTTGATAGTCTGTTGTTCATGTTACAGACTCGATACTCTGTCTTACATACTCAATCTCATCTCAAACAATCTCAGAGAACGTCCAGTTGTCCTCTACTCTATAGACATCCCAACCTGGAATACACCCCACAGTACTGTAAGCCCATTGTCTAATTACTGTCTCGTTTTGAATGAACATGACTTCCTTTGTACGGATAAACAGATGTTCTTTTGTTAACTAAACATACACTTCAACAAGCTCAACACAAACTGTTACGGGCCAATTTCTATCCTGCCTTGCCTATCTAAAGTTTTGAAAATCTGGCAAATAAACAGAATTCATCATTTGGAGGCCAGCTGTATATTCTACAGATAATTCACCATTTGGAGGCCTGCTGTATATTCTACAGATTATTCACCATTTGGAGGCCTGCTGTATATTCTACGGATAATTCACCATTTGGAGGCCTACTGTATATTCTACAGATTATTCACCATTTGGAGGCCAACTGTACACTCTATAGAGAACTCACCATTTGGAGGCCTGCTGTGCACTCTATAGAGAACTCACCATTTGGAGGCCTGCTGTACACTCTAAATAGAACTCATCATTTGGAGGCCTGCTGTACACTCTAAATAGAACTCATCATTTGGAGGCCTGCTGTACACTCTATAGAGAACTCACCATTTGGAGGCCTGCTGTACACTCTATAGAGAACTCACCATTTGGAGGCCTGCTGTGCACTCTATAGAGAACTCACCATTTGGAGGCCTGCTGTACACTCTATAGAGAACTCACCATTTGGAGGCCTGCTGTACACTCTAAATAGAACTCATCATTTGGAGGCCTGCTGTACACTCTATAGAGAACTCACCATTTGGAGGCCTGCTGTACACTCTAAATAGAACTCATCATTTGGAGGCCTGCTGTACACTCTATAGAGAACTCACCATTTGGAGGCCTGCTGTACACTCTATAGAGAACTCACCATTTGGAGGCCTGCTGTACACTCTATAGAGAACTCACCATTTGGAGGCCTGCTGTACACTCTACAGTGCTGTCAGGCTTCAAAGCTGGGCATGGTATCCCTCAGCAACACTCAAGGTCAAAAATGGCTTTGCTGAGTGAATATTATATGATAATCTGTATGGTTTTCATAACTATATTATTATAATCTGTGTTCAATTATCAGTTATAAACATGTCCTTATGATGTTCCTGCCTTGATACATTTTTATCGACATTCTGCAAATGTACATTGATGTTGATATGAGAACTGAGCTGGAGGACCAGGTATGAAGCAAGTAATCATGTAGAAATCTATTGTCAAACGTTTGCATGAATGATACAAAAAGGACTCATGAGTCCCTAAAAAGATTTGTTCAAAACTAACAAATCGTTTGCGAACTGCACATCAACTACTGCAGACCCAGATAGACAAGACCAGGGACAACCAGGTTGGATGTGGGCAGTGGCAGCAGGAATCATCAGGCAACAACTTGATCTGAAATACAACTAGGAGGAAAACAAAAACAGCTGAAAATACCACTAATACCACTAATACCACTCCACCTCGGTCAAAAATAAAAATAATTGTATCACTTCGCATCTCAAAATGGGACTCCTAAATATTAGATCTCTTGCTCCAAAGGCAGTTGCGGTAAATGAATTAATCTCTGATCATAAACTAGATGCTATTGGTTTATGTGAAACGTGGCTAAAGCCTAATGAATTCACTGCCTTAAATGAGGCCTCTCCTCCTGGCTATACTAGTGATCATATCCCTCGTGCGTCCAGAAAAGGAGGGGGTGTCGCTAATATTTATGACAGTAAATATAAACTTACTCTCAAACATATCACAGAGGTTCATTCTTTCGAAGCTTTACTCATGAAAGTTAACCAGGCCGATAAATCATTTTACATAGCTACTATTTATAGGCCCCCCGGGCCATACACATTGTTCCTCAATGAGTTTCCAGAATTCTTGTCTAACCTTGTAGTCATGGCAGATAGTATTCTAATTTTTGGCGATTTCAATATCCATATGGAAAACCCCAATGATCCTCTTCAAAAAGCCTTTCAAGCCATAATCGACTCAATGGGTTTCATCCAACATGTCTCAGGTCCAACACATTGCCACAATCATACCTTAGATTTAGTCCTGTCACGAGAAATAGATATTGTAGATCTAATAATTTACCCCCAAAATCCTGGATTATCGGATCACTGTCTTATTACATTTACCGTTAAAACAAGAAATCCACTTGCCCCCCAAACAATGAGTTTCAAAAGCCGTACTATAAATTCTCGGATTACAAATAAATTCCTTGATATTCTTACTAGTTCGCTCATAAATGACAGAGTAAATAAATCTGTAAACGATCAAATCGAGGATCTAAACTCAATACTGCGAAATACATTAGACATAGTTGCACCACTAAAAACTAAAGAAATACGCAATAAGAAACTTGCTCCTTGGTACACCGACAATACTAGAGCACTTAAGCAAGCCTCCAGAAAATTGGAGCGAAAGTGGCGCTCCACCAAGTTGGAAGTATTTAGACTAGCCTGGATAGACAGTACAGTACAATACCGAAAATCACTCACGTCTGCTCGATCAGCTTATTTCTCCAACCTGATTGAGGCAAACAAAAACAATCCAAAATTTCTCTTTGATACAGTTTCAAAGTTAACAAAAAAGCAAAGCTTAGCAAGTGAAGTGGGTCTTCACTTTAGTTGTAATGAATACATGAACTACTTTGATGAAAAGATCGTCACCATTAGAAAACAAATAACTGAATCCTTAAATAGTTATGGTCCTAAAAATCTCAGTTGTCCAAAAAATTTCCGGAACCTCCCTGATCAGGTGTCTATGGGGACACTTGAGTTTTTTGATACTGTATCGCTCGACACATTTACAAAATTTGTAATGAGTTCTAAACCCACAAACTCTCAGCTAGACCCGATTCCTACAAAATTACTTAAGGAGTTATTTCCTGTGCTAGGTCAGCCAATGCTGAACATAATAAATTGCTCCCTTTCCTCCGGATGCGTACCAAACTCATTAAAAATTGCGGAAATTAAGCCTCTTCTAAAAAAATCTAATCTAGATCCCGACATATTAAACAATTATAGGCCAATATCGAACCTCCCGTTCCTCTCAAAAATCTTAGAAAAATGTGTTTCCCAACAACTGAATGCCTTCCTAAAGACAAAAAACATTTATGAAATATTCCAGTCTGGTTTTAGATCTCATCATAGTACTGAGACTGCACTCGTGAAGGTAACAAATGACCTTCTAATGGCATCAGACAAAGGTTCCGCATCCGTCCTGTTGCTTCTTGATCTTAGTGCTGCTTTTGACACTATTGATCACTCCCTTCTCTTAGAGAGACTGGAAACCAATATTGGGCTACGTGGACATGTTCTAGCCTGGTTTAAATCTTATTTATCTGAAAGATATCAGTTCGTTAGTGTGGATGGCATATCCTCTGACAAGTCAAAGGTATGCTTTGGAGTTCCTCAAGGCTCAGTTCTGGGCCCATTACTTTTCTCACTATACATGCTCCCTCTGGGCGATGTAATCCGAAATCACAATATTAACTTTCACTGTTATGCTGATGACACACAGTTATATATTTCAATGAAGCATGGAGAAGCCCCTAAATTAGCTATTTTGGAAGCATGCGTTTCAGATATTAGGAAGTGGATGACAGAGAATTTCTTGCTCTTAAACTCAAATAAAACAGAAATGCTCCTTTTAGGACCCAAAAAACAAAGAGCGTTGTTAGCAGATCTCACTGTGAACCTCGACGGCTGCATGGTCGTATCCCAAAAAACTGTAAAAAACCTTGGCGTTACCCTTGACCCTGACCTCTCTTTTGAAGAACATATAAAATATGTCTCAAGAGTTGCTTATTTTCATCTTCGAAACATCGCAAAAATTAGAAACTTTCTATCAAAAACTGATGCAGAAAAATTAATTCATGCTTTCGTTACTTCTAGATTAGATTACTGCAATGCTCTTCTCTCTGGTTATCCAGACAAATTAATAAATAAACTTCAATTAGTGCTGCACACAGCTGCTAGAATCCTAACTAGAACAAAAAAATTTGAACACATTACTCCTGTCCTGGCATCCTTACATTGGCTGCCTGTTAGGGTTAGGGCTGATTTTAAGGTTTTACTCTTAACCTATAAATCAATACATGGACTTGCTCCTACTTACCTTGCTGAAATGATCCAGCCATACATACCTACACGTAACCTTAGATCGCAAGATGCAGGCCTTTTAATTGTACCTAGAATTTCTAAACAAACAGTTGGCGGCAGGGCCTTTTCTCATAGAGCTCCACTCCTGTGGAATGATCTGCCAATTAAGGTTAGAAATGCAAACTCAGTGCAAACTTTCAAGTGTCTACTAAAAACTCATCTCTACAGCACGGTTTATAATTAGGTGTAGCCTGGCCCGGGGGCGTGAAGGTGACCAGTAGGCTTGATACTGTCCACCCTTGCTGTCTTGCCAGGTGGGCTCTCGTCGCCACTGGGATGCCCTCCCTCCAATGCCCTTCGGGGGAAGAGTCACTGGCTTGTTGTTGACTCTCTATTGCGCACTTGTGCAGTTGGGCTGTACGCTGCTAGCAATACTCGGCCCTCATTCAGGGGGGTTGCGGTTGGTGGGTGTCCCTTTGGTTGATGCCTGGCAATGTGGTTGGATTGATTTCCTGCCTGTTGGGCCCTGTCCGGGGCCTCCCCCGGGTAGGGCCACAGTGTCACCGGACCCCCCCGTCTCAGTTTCCAAGGTGTTACGCTGCTATATTATTGTGCTGGGGGACATGAGGGATGTACTATTAACTTTTCTCAGTTTCCTCCAATTTTAAATTTTAGAAGGAGATGAGGTCCTGGTCCACACCGGCGGATTACCTGGTTTGGGGGGACCGTTGCTGTTCCTGTCCTTGTCCACCTGGTCATACTTCTGACCTAGTCTAAAATCGAATATACTCTGGATTTAGCCAAGAGAATTTTTTTTATTATTCCAATTGGACTCTTAATATCTCACCCGGCACAGCCAGAAGAGGACTGGTCAACCCTCTGAGCCTGGGTCCTCTCTAGGTTTCTTCCTAAAATTCGACCTTCTTAGGGAGTTTTTCCTAGCCACTGAAATTCAACACTGCTGTTGTTTGCTCCTTGGGGTTTAAGGCCGGGTGTCTCTGTAAAGCACTTTGTGACAACTGCTGTTGTAAAAAGCGCTTTATAAATAAATTTTGATTGATTGATTGACTAAGCACAGTGAAGGCAATAATTAAAAAACTTTCAGAAATTCTTGGCAAACTTGCAAAGAGGAAGAATGTCAAGAGGATGAGTGTGCATATTGTCCCACCCATGGTGAGGGACATAAAGAAGAATCCAAGGAGAAATTAATGGAAACGATGCACCTGAGCCCAATTATCAGTGTCATAGCAAAGTATCAATACATTAGTTTTTTAGTACATTTAAAAAAAGTTAGAAAACATTTTTTGCTTAATCCTTATGGGGCATTGTGTATAGATAACTTCATTTTAGAATAAGGTTGTAACATGTAACAAATTGTGTAGGTAGGTCAAGGGGGCTGAATACATTGCAAGTGCACTGTATATACTAGACTGGAGGTAAACCTGAGCTATTATTTTATCTGTTTGACCTGAACCAATATACTAGATTTCCTTTAGATGATGTCTAGCTGAAACCCATCCTGTAACTCTACACCTTAACCATGACAACACAGTTGCTTTACACTGGCCTGTGGGTAGTTCTGGGTTCAGGTTTCTCTCTGTATCGGGTTGGTTTGGAGGTTGGTTCTGCTCGTCAGCATGCTACCACATGGGTGCGTAGTGATTGGTCACCTGATTCGTCAGAATTTGATTCACCTGATAGGTGTTTAAGACATGCTAGACCAGAGCTCCAATTGGTGAATGTTGGGAGAGATGGTGTTTTAACAACATAAAATATGCTCAAAAAGGAAGATGTTTCTTTTCTATTTTCAGAATTTGTAGAATAATAGCGAAGATATCAAAACTATGAAATAACACAATTGGAATAATTTTGTAACCAAAAAAGAAAACAAATCTAAATACATTTGTATTGTGGATCCCTCAAAAAGCCACCATTTGCCTTGATGACACACTTTGCATTCTCTTAACCAACTTCATGAGGTAGTCAGTGAATGGGATGAACAGGTGTGCGTTGTTTCTATCAAATGTCTTTCATTAATGCATTTCTGCCAATCAGTTGTGTTGTGATGAGGTAGTTGGTATACAGAAGACCATTATGTCTGTGACTCTGTGTAAGTAGACCAAGAGTGTGAATTATATAATGACAATTTGAGGATCACCCAATAATTCAAATGTCTCAGCTGTTTCCTTCTTAGACTATTGTCAAGGTAAGAGAAGAGTTTTTGGTGGTCTATGCCTTTAAGTAGTAGCTACACTAATGTTTCAGTCTTCAAAGTAGCCACAGGCACACAGCGAGTCAGAAAATATGCAAATGAGAGGAAATCTCCCACCGATCTGACACCCGATAACCAATAGAACACCTTTTGCGGGATCAATCAATGTTAGAGTTTACATAATGGCCAAAAATTGAATTTGCATTTTACCCTATGGGTTATGTACAGTGCCTTTGGAAAGGGTTTCTAAACCATTGCTTTCTAATTCAATTCCAGTACATTCCAATTAATCCAATAATTGATTTTCCAGAATGTGAGTCTTTTGGTGCAACTCGTTCTGGCTGTGTTCCAGTACAACCAACTGGCCTCACAACCGCAGACCACATAACCACATAACCGTAACCACACCAGCCCACGACTTCCACATCCAGCATCTTCACCTCCAAGATCATCTGAGACTAGCCACCTGGACAGCTGCTGCAACAATCAGTTTGCAGAACCGAAGAATTTCTTCACAAACTGTCAGAAAGCGTCTCAGGGAAGCTCATCTGCATGCTCGTCGTCCTCTTTAGGGTCTCGACCTGACTGCAGTTCGTCGTCGTAGCCGACTTTAGTGGGCAAATGCTCACATTCGATGGCGTCTGGCACTTTGGAGAGATATTCTCTTCACGGACGAATCCCGGTTTTCACTGTGCAGGGCAGATGGCAGACAGCATGTATGGCATCGTGTGGGTGAACGGTTTGCTGATGTCAACGTTGTGGATCGAGTGGCCTATGGTGGCGGAGGGGTCATGGTATGGGCAGGCGTGTGTTATGGACAACGAACACAGGCGCATATTATTGATGGCATTTTGAATACACAGATACCGTGATGAGATCCCGAAGCCCATTGTTGTGCCATTCATCCACGACCATCACCTCACGTTGCAGCATGATAATGCATGGCCCCATGTTACACATTTCCTGGAAGCTGAAAACATCCCAGTTCTTGCATGGCCAGCATACTCACCGGACATGTCACCCATTGAGCATGTTTGGGATGCTCTGGATCGGCTTATATGACAGCGTGTTCCAGGTCCTGCCAATATCCAGCAACTTCGCACAGCCATTGAAGAGGAGTGGACCAACATTACACAGGCCACAATCAACAACCGGATCAACTCTATGTGAAGGAGATGTGTTGCACTGCGTCAGGCAAATGGTGGATACTGACTGGTTTTTGGAATCCTTGGGACCCCCGAACCCCCCCAATACAGTGAAACTGCACATTTTAGAGTGGCCTTTTATTGTGGCCAGCCTAAGGCACACCTGTGCAATAATCATGCTGTCTAATCAGCATCTTGATATGCCACACCTGTGAGATGGATGGATTATCTCGGCAAAGGAGAAGTGCTCACTAACACAGATTTAGACAGATTTGTGAACAATATTTGAGAGAAATAGACCTTTTGTGTACATAAAGAACATCTTAGATCTTTGAGTTCAACATAAAAACATAAAAAAAACAAATACGGGCGATGATTCTGTTATATATTAATTGTTACCATACTAAGAATCTTAGTTATCTAGTTGTATTCACACTGATGTTGTTACACAAAAATATCACTGCATAAATAAACACAAATGTTAGTGTTACCTATCTTTTACTTCAACAAAGAGCATTAGGCAGGGACCTTTGCCTGTCAGAAATGTCTGATTTATCATGTTTGCCCTATTTAAACGGCGGTCGCGTTTTTTGTAGCCTACACCACATTTTCAGTGGAATAACGTTAGTCCACAAACATTTTTAACTGGGTATTGTCATCATAGAAAAAGATAATGTGGGTAATGTTTGTTGCAACTTCAATTTAGATTATTGTGATGTTTAGAGGAACATCAGCATTCTTACCTCTCGTCACAGCCATCTCTCTGAGTTCTTCTTTCCAATGTCTCTCTCACAAATATGACATACAGTCTTGATTGGCTCTTTACTTGTGATGTAACTAATCTGATAATTCTGCGTGCGGGACATTGAGCAATACGAGCAGAAACCTTTCAGAGAGATGCGGCTGCCAGTATTTTAAGTATTTTATCGGCAGTTATATCAGACAAATGAACGATTCCGAAAATGTTGAATATTGAATGAATATTGGCTCCAATTATGGTCCAGGCTGATAATTGGTTGACCCTTAATTGACATAGTATTTCTCATCAATTTGATGTTATTTTTAATGAACAAAAGATTAGATTTTCGTTCAAACACGTTTATGTGACCCCAAATATGTTAGTGTATATAACAAAAACATATATCCCTCAAAATGTAATTTGATGGTATTCATTAAATTCTGATGAAACAGACCATTGTATTTTGTTATGAATTAGGGATGGGATGTGTCTAACCACAAGGGACATCCTACAAAATCTAAAATATCTGCTGTCTCATTTGGATTGTCTGTGTTTAGGTGTGGAGAGCTCAGATCCAGGCCAGGTGGTTTATGTGGACTCTGGTCTGGACGGTGTTGTGGGTAAAGCAGTGATCCTGGACTGTGGATCCACCAAACCTGATATTTACATCTGGAGCTTCACCCAACCTGGAACAGATAAACTCAAAGCTGTGGTCTACGACTTTGGAAAAACTGAAAAGGAACCAGGCAAGCTTAGTTCAGCCACCAATTAAAATGAATAATGAAATGAAAAATACAACAAAGGAGACCGCAAACTGTTGATGGTTTAGTTATTGCTGGAAGTTATTGCTGTCAATATTGATATTATTGTAATTGTTGTAATCATTACAGTAGGTATTTATTACTATGATTACTATTAATATGTTGCTATGTGTTTCTAAGGTCCAAAGCTGCAGAAACTAGACCCAAGTCTAGGAGATATTCAAGTCATCTCTGGCTCCGCCTCTCTGAGTATAGAGCACCTCCTACTGGCAGCAGAAGGCCTCTATACCTGCCAGGCCTTCTATTACACGGATCAAGGACCCGACTTCATCTTCTACTTCATACACCTACGAGTACTGGGTAAGATATGGTATTAGTACTACTACATACATGTACTAGGTAATATATGGTATAACCGCTACTACATGTGATTATGAGTGCTGAGTAAGGAAAGGTATTAGTACTACTACATACAAGTACTGGGTAAGATATGGTATTAACACTACTACATGTGTTTATGGGTGCTGAGTAAGATATGGTATTAGTACTACTACATACAAGTACTGGGTAAGATATGGTATTAACACTACTACATGTGTTTATGGGTGCTGAATAAGATATGGTATTAGTACTACTACATACAAGTACTGGGTAAGATATGGTATTAACACTACTACATGTGTTTATGGGTGCTGAGTAAGATATGGTATTAGTACTACTACATACAAGTACTGGGTAAGATATGGTATTAACACTACTACATGTGTTTATGGGTGCTGAATAAGATATGGTATTAGTACTACTACATACAAGTACTGGGTAAGATATGGTATTAACACTACTACATGTGATTAAATTAGGAATGCAGCAATACCGATATCAGTATCGGGCCAATACTGGGCTCATGTACTCATACTCAGAAATATGCCGATATCATAGTCATTTACACTGGATATAAAAAGTCTACACACCCCTGTTAAAATGCCACACCCCTGTGATGTAAAATATTTTGACAAAGATAAATCATGTCAGAACTTTTTCCACCTTTACTGTCACCTATGACATGAACAATTCAATTGAAAAACAAATGAAAATATTTTAGGGGGAAAAATAAAAAACTTTCAATAACCTGGTTGCATAAGTATGCACACCCTTAAACTAATACTTTTTTGAAGCACCTTTAGATTTTATTACAGCACTCAGTCATTATTGTTCTAACCTTTAATGCTGCCTCTGGGTGATATAATCCAGAATCACAATGTAAATTTTCACTGTTATGCTGATGACACACAGTTATATATTTCAATGAAGCATGGAGAAGCCCCAACATTAGCTACTCTGGAACCATGCATTTCAGATATTAGGAAGTGGATGATAGAGAACTTCTTGCTTTTAGGACCCAAGAAACAAAGAGCTTCATTAACAGATCTCACTGTGAACCTCGACGGCTGCATGGTCGTATCCCAAAAACTGTAAGAAACCTCAGCGTTACCCTTGACCCTGACCTTTCCTTTGATGAACGTACACACCCACACGTGACCTTAGATCGCAAGATGCAGGCCTTTTAATTGTACCTAGAATTTCTAAACAAACAGCCGGCAGCAGGACCTTCTCTCATAGAGCTCCACTACTGTGGAATGATTTGCCAATTAAGGTTAGAAATGCAAACTCAGTGCAAACTTTCAAGTGTCTACTAAAGACTCATTTCTACAGCATGGTCTATGATTAAGTGTGGTCTGGCCCAGGGGCGTGAAGGTGACCACAAAGGCTTGTTACTGTCCACCCATGCTGTCTTGCCAGGTGGGCTCTCATCTTCTCTGAGATGCCCTCCCTCCAATGCCATTCGGGGGCGGAGTAACTGGCTTGTTGTTGTCTCTCTTGTTGGTGGGTGTCCCTTTGGCTGATGCTTGGCAATGTGGGTGGATTTATTTCCTGCCTTTTGGGCCCTGTCCGGGGCCTCCCCCAGATAGGGCCACAATGTCACTGGACCTTCCGTCTCAAGTCTTACGTTGCTATATTATTGTGCTGGGGGAGTAGGGTCAGTTCTCCTTCTCCACTATAAATCCTTGTTAATCTAAGGAATGCATTTTAAAAATGTTCCCTGTTTCCTGCCGTTTTAAACTTAGGAGGACATGAGGTCCTGGCCCACACCTGAGGAGTACCAGGCTTTAAAGACCCGTTGCTGTCCCTGCCCAAAGTCCTCCTGGTTGTGTTGCAGATCAAGACGATACCTGACGATTTCAGCTGCCACTGTGCTGATACCTCCCCCGTGTTGTCCCTGTCCTTGTCCATCTGGTCATGCTTCCGACCTGGACTAAGTTTAAATAGACTCTGGACTCACATGCATTTATTCATTATTTAAATTTGTACTCTTAACATGTTCACCCGGTCACATGGTCACCTCTCTTTCAGCAACAAGTCTTTCAAGCCAGGTTACACCAGAAGTGTGGCCCAAAACCTGATGTCCTCCTAGTTTAAACAGGGCAAGAGCCAGGGAAAACTTTAAAAGTGCTTTTCTTAGATCTACAAGGATTTACAGTGGAGAAGGAGAACTGAGTGGAGAGGGAGAACCTACCCTACTCCCCCTGTCTCAAACTTTCTGGAGGCTTGCTTGAGTGCTCTAGTATTGTCTGTGTACCAGGGAGCGAGTTTCTTGTTGTGTATTTCTTTTGTTTTTAGTGGTGCAACCATGTCTAAAGTATTTCACAGTGTTGAGTTTAGACCCTCGATTAGAGCATTTGCGGATTTGTTTACTCTGTCATTGATGAGCCTGGAAGAATACCAGGAAATCAATTTGTATTCTGAGAATTAATATTACGGCTTTTAAAAGTCTTTGTTTGGGGTGCAAGTGGGTTTCTGATTTAACGGTAAATGTAATAAGGCAGTGATTCAATATTCCAGGATTATGTGATAAAATTATTTGATCTACAATATCTTGTGATATTTCTCTCGTGACAGGATTAAATCTAAGGTATGAAAGTGGCAGTACGCTGGACCTGAGACATTTTGGACAAAACCCTTTGAATCAGTTATGGCTTCAAAGCCTTTTTGAAGTCATTGGACCAAAAATGTGAATAAAAGAAGAGCACCACTCCAGCTAGGATGGAGTTCGTTGCTCTTCAGCAGATCAGGCCTGGCCCTATTTCTGGGAGAGTCCCAAAAAGAGAGCCAGTTATCTACAAACTCCTCCTCCTGCGACGGGCAGAACTCAGTCTTCAGCCAGCCTTCAGCCAGCGATTGAGTTGCGCAAGTCTGCTCTAGAGCTCTTAGGCCTACCACAACGTAGTTACTGAATGTTGTAGCCTGATACGTTCTGGTCTATCCTGACCCAGAAAGCATGCTTCCAAATTCCACAAGAAATAGAAGCAATATAACCGTAAATAGTTTAATTAAAATTAACAAACATTGTTCTCACTAGAAGCAAACTCAGGTCTTCCACATGAGAGGCACACTCTTTAACCACTATGCCACGGCACTACATGTTTCATCAGTCACTAGACACCATTGAGCATTGTGTTAAACTGACTAACGTTTCTTATTAGTTTTACCTCTCTCCTTGGATTAGAAGTGAGACGGAAGATGTTTCCATCCCAGAAACAGTCGCAATGTAACTGTATAAAGTTTTAGTTAAGGCTTACTATATTGTAACTACTGAATTATTGTAGCCAGCAAAGTTTTCGTCTATATGGAATAATTCATAATGCATACTTCGTTTTGAGGAGATACGAACGCGGGACCTACAGTTTGCAGGTCTGTTTCTCTAACCACTACGCTATTTAACAAGGGGTACTCAGTCAGTCAGTCAATCAGTCAGTCAGTCACTCAGTAAGAAACTTTTGCTGTTCTTGGCCGGCTCTGCTTACGCGATCTGGCAAAAAGTGGTAAAAAAGTTAGTATTGTGGATTAGTGCACTGGAGTACTGAGTACGGTATGGTATTAATACTACTACATAGCACTACTGCATGTGATTATGAGTACTGAGTTAGGTATGGTATTAATACACCAACGACTACTGTCTAAGATACGGTATTAGTATAACTACATAGATTTATGAGTAATGGGTAAGATATGATATTAGTACTAGTACATACGCCTACAAGTTCTTGGAAAGATATGGTATTAGCACTACTACATGTGATAATGAGTACTGAGTAAGATATGGTATTTGTACTACTGCATATTATTAATAGTATTGAGTAAGGTATGGTATTATTACTACTTCATACTCCAGTTAGTAATGGGTAAGATGTAGTACTAATAAGATGTCATGGGCCTATGAGTACCAGGAAATAAACATAGTATTATTACTACATGCGCCAAATAGTACTAAGTCATGTATAGTAAGATACATGACTTAAAGGATGGGGTTCACCTAAATTAGTCATACATGGTAAGTTTCCTTATGCTTTGAAGACCCGTCAAAAGCACAGTTTATATCCTTTCCTTTTAAACAAGTTGACATCATTAAGCCTAAGTGCTGATGCTTGCCTGTGACTTCAGGACTTACTATGTGAACAACCTCACACTATTGTGACTGAAAGAGTCAAATCGGAATTTCTTAAGTGGATAGAAGAGGAAAAAATGGGTGCACTAATGTTCACACAGGATATAAATAAAGTTCTTAATAAGTTTCTGATCAGTCTTCCTCAGTATTGCTGTCATTGCTACTACTATTACTACTACTTCTGCTTCCACTTTTATTATTAATAGAATGACAAAGGGTTTGTGTGTATTTGTGTAGTTCCAGTCAGTAAACCCTATATTCTACTGAGTGACACGTCACCAGAGGAGGGATCTTCGGTGTGGCTGCGCTGCGGCCTGGAAAACGGAACTGGGCCTCTTTACTTCCTGTGGGAGCATGAGACTAACAGCGGAGTGGTCGAGACCGTCAGCCAGGGCAACAGCAGTATGTTCAACATGACAGTTGTCAACCGTAATAACACAGGCTGGTACCGCTGTGTGGCCCAGAACAAGGTCAACCAGGAACGGTCTGACCGCATCTGGATGGACGTCATCTGTTAGTATACACACACCACACCTTGCACACTACAACCTCAACCCTACACATTAAGGCTGACTACTAACGTCTAATGACACGATATGACTATGTTTGTCTTCAGATGGTCCAGATGTCCCCAGATAAATGTAACTGTGTGTGTCTCTCTAGATGGTCCAGATGTCCCCAGATAGATGTGACTTTGTTTGTCTATCTAGATTATCCAGATGTCCCCATATAGATGTGACTGGGTGTGTCTTTCTAGATGGTCCAGATGTCCCCAGATATATGTGACTATGTTTGTCTTCAGAAGGTCCAGATGTCCCCAGATAGATGTGACCGTGTTTGTCTCTCTAGATGGTCCAAATTTCCCCCAGGTAGATGTGTCTGTGTGTTTCTCCCCAGATGGTCCAGATGTCCCCCAGATAGATGTGACTCCCTACACTATAACAGATAGAGGATACTCTGCTGTGGAGAGACAGACAGTCTCTCTGCTTTGCCAGGCCCTCTCCAATCCTCCCAGTCAATATGTCTGGTTCTACAACAACAGGTATGTTTTGAATAAAACACAGTTTATGATCACCTATGATCACCTTTTTTCCTTTTATGGAGTCTGGGTATTTCAGTGCTCTGGGTACTCTGAAAACACAAAGACCCAAACCTCGCAATCCAGCACTAGGATGAACCCACTAGAGGATATTGCACCCTTATGCTACCCTCATGGAGTCTGTGTCTGACAGTTTGGTCAGAAACATACACACCAGTAGCCCACTGGAGGTCATTTTGTATGGCTCTGGCAGTGCTCCTCCTGTTGCTTCTTGCACAAAGGAGCAGATACCGGTTCTGCTGCTGGGTTGATGCCCTTCTAAAGCCCTGTCCAGCTCTCCTCGTGTAGCGGCCCATCTCCTGGTATCTCCTCCATGTTCTTGAGACTGTACATGGAGACATAGGAAACCTAGCAACAGCACTTATGGATGTGCCATCCTGGAGGAGCTGGACTACCAGTGCAACCTGAATGGCCTGCAGCTACCGCCTCATGCTACCAGTAGTGACAAGGACACTAGCATAACGTAAAACTAGAGAAAAATCAGTGAAGAGAAGGAGAGAGCAATTGTCTGTGGCTACTACCTGCAAAAAACATTCATTTTTTGAGGGTTGTCTTGCTGTTGCCTCTCCAGTGCACCTGTTGTTACTTTCATTTGCACCAAATCAGCTGACATTGATTCACAATCACTTATGCTTCCTTACTGGAAAAATGTATATCCCTTAAATTTGAGTTGGTGTTATACTGTAATGATTACGTTTTCCCTTTATTATTTTGACCAGTGTATATTACAAATAAACACCTACTACCCAAATAAATGGCTTTAGTTTGACATTCAGACACCTAAGACTTTTGCACAGTACTGTGCACGGAGTATTGACAATCACATACATAAATGTACAAGCTAGCAAAACCTAATTACAGATTTGAGCATCAGACTTGCGACCACCATTTTTTGACACAAGTGCACAGAGTATTGACATCAGCAGTGGTGCAGGAGCCACCACCATGAGTTCTGTCTTGTTACTGTTGAGTTTGAGTAGGTTTGTGGTCATCCATGGAATGAGTTCCTTCAGGCAGTTGACAAGTTGTATGGGTGGAAGCTGGGATTTGTGCTGATTTATAGCTGGGTGTCATCAGCGTAGCAGTGGAAATGAAGTCCATGTTTATGGATAATATGACCAAGGGGCAACATGTAAATGTTGAAGAGCAGGGGACCAAGCACAGAGCCCTGGGGCACGCCATGGTTGGCGGGTGCTGAATCAGAGTAGGAGCCATTTAGGGTGATGAATTGTTTTTGGTCAGTGAGATTAGACCGGAACCAGGACAGTGCTGTGCCACTGAGGCCAATAAGCTCAGAGAGGCGGTGGAGAAGTATGGTATGGGAAATTGTATAAAAAGCTGCAGATAGGTCAAGGAGGATGAGGATGGTGATGAGGCCATTGTCAGCAGCAAGCAGGAGGTCATTAGTCATTTTGATAAGGGCAGTTTCAGTGCTGTGGTGGATTCTGAAACTGCATTGGAAGGGTTCAAAAAGCTCATGGTGGGACATATGATGGTGAAGCTGGGCAGCCACTGCTCTTTCCAGGATTTTACTGAGGAATGGGAGGTTGGAGATTGGAAGATAGTTGTTAGGGTCGTCTGCGTCTGAGCCTGGCTTTTTAAGAGTGGGGATGACTGCCGCCGTTTTAAACCTGGATGGTACCACGCCAGAGGCAAGAGATGCATTTATCATGTTTTTCATTTGATGGCAGAGGATGGGAAGACAGGCTTTAACCAGGGTGGTGGGCATTGGGTCAAGACTGTTGGTTGAAGTTTTAGCTGAAGTGACCAGTTTTGTTACTTGGTCAGCATCCAATGGGGAGAAGGCAGATAGGGAGCACAGATGTGAGCGGGCAGCTGATTGGTCAGAATCCTGTTTAGGCAGTGTGAGGCAGGAGGAGAGCCCGGACTGGAGCTGCCGGTGGATGGTGTCCACTTTCTGCTGGAAAAAAATCCAAGAACCTTGAGTAGAGGTCAGCTGCATCTGAGGGTTTAGCGGCATCTGGAGGGTGAAGAATACGGTTGATGGTGGAGAAGAGCAATTTGGGGTGTTTTTGTTGGTTACTGATGAGTGTGGAGTAATACCTTGTTTTTGCCTGAGATAGGGCTTCTTTGTATTTCATGACATGTTCTTTAAATGCTTCATGATGGACAGTGAGGCTGGATCTTCTGCATTGTCTCTCAAGCCTGGGTCCTATGGTCTTCATTCTGCGGAGCTCAGGGGTGAACCAGGGTGCAGGACGAGAGAAAGACATGTGACGCGTGGTGAGAGGAGCAACAAAGTCCAGACTGAGGGACAGGGCATGGTTGTAATGTTCCACCATGTCATCAACTGTTTGGTAGGGGTGGTGGGTGGCCAGGTGCGTTGCTAGGGAGTCAGATAGCGTGGAAGTGTACACCTGTTTAATGTTCCTGAATGTGATGGGCCGTTTGGTGCACTGCTTTGGGAGAGGCACTGGGACCCAGAATAGGATGGCATAGTGGTCAGAGACAGCCAAATCAGTGCATTGCAGGTGGGAGGGTGTTATGCCAGTACAGCGCACCAGGTCCAGGGTATGCCCTTTGTCATGTGTAGGGCCACGTATGTATTGAGTAAAAGCAGTCCAGCAGTGATAGAAAATCAGTAGCAAATGAGCAACTACTGGAATCCACATGAATGTTAAAATCACCCAGCAGAATAGTAGACAGGGATTTAAAAGGTTTATCCTACAGCAGACCTGTGTATGGTATGTTCCAACCTATGGTCAATGGACCTATCCATATAGCCTACGTCAGTCACATGGGCAACTCCTAGCTGGGGGTATGGACAGAATGTATGGACAGGATGTATGGACAGGATGTGTGGGGCCCATCAGTAACAGGCATCATGTCCTATCCATGGTCCTTCTTTCAGAGTAAGTCAGCACATCTGTGTTGTGTTAAGTTTCTCATGCCCATTTCCTATCAAAAGTGAAGGGGTCTAATATCCTACGGACATGTATATTGCTTCTAATCCAGTCATGTATTACTGATATATAGAGCTCATTTTCTTTTCTTTACAAAAAAGTTGAAAAGGAAAGTGTTCAACAGAAGTGTTCAATTTGCAGTGGTCTCTTAATTTGAACCCTTCTGTTCCTCACTCAAAACCTTCCTCTTCGACTTTTTGGAAAGGAAAGAAAAAGGTGCCGTGGTTTCTTAATTCTTTCCGGAGCTGTATATTGGTTCTAATACAATCAGGAGTTATGTATATTGGCTAATACAATCAGGTGAATTGGTTTCAATCCAGCCTGGTGTTTTATATACCATTTTGGATTTAATCCAGTCAGGTGTTCTGCATACATTATTGGTTCTAATCCAGTTAGGTGTTTCATAGATAGTATTGGTTCAAATAAATCCAGGTGTTTTATAGACAGTATTGGTTCTAATCCATCCAGACGTTTTATATACAGTATTGGTTCTAATCCATCCAGACGTTTTATATACAGTATTTGTTCTAATCGATCCAGGTGTTTTATAGACAGTATTGATTCTAATCCATCCAGGTATTTAATATACAGTATTGGTTCTAATCCAGTCAGAGGTTTTATATACAGTATTGGTTCTAATCCAGTCAGGTGTTTTATAGACAATATTGGTTCTAATCCATCCAGGTATTTAATATACAGTATTGGTTCTAATCCAGTCAGAGGTTTTATATACAGTATTGGTTCTAATCCATCCAGGTATTTAATATACAGTATTGGTTCTAATCCAGTCAGAGGTTTTATATACAGTATTGGTTATAATCCAGCCAGGTGTTTTATAGACCATATTGGTTCTAATCCAGTCAGGTGTACACAGGACCCCAGTTCACCATCACTAGGATTCTGCGGATGCACACTGGTACCTACGCCTGTCTGGCTCAGAACACGTACCTCAACACCCGCTCTATGAAGACCATCAGCCTCACTGTTTACTGTGAGTAACCCCTGACTTCCAACTCTTGACCTATTACCCCTAAACCTCATATCTACCTGATCTATTTCTACCTTCTACTGCATCTCACTCCATATGACCTCAAACACCTCCTCAAACACACACATACACAATAGCAAAGCATCAATGGGGGTGCAGCAGAGCGTTTGGAGCGTCAGAGGAGGAGACGGAATTCCCAAGAGGTTCTGAGGTACTCAACACTGTGATGTAATTTTATACTGCCATTGCAACACATGGTTGAATGAGAGGCTTGTGCATTTTATTCTGCTGTTTTCTGCTGACACACACTACACACAGTCAACAAAGTGTTACGTATGTTGTCCCCCTTGCCTCCCAGACCCTCCAGAAGGTTCCCCTTCCTGCTCTGTTTTGCCAGCGATGAATTCCTCTTCCCTCAACCTGACCTGTTCCTGGACAGGGGGCCTGCCGTCCCCCTCACTCCACTGGACTAGAGACCTGCTGACCCTGACAGAGGTACACACACACACACACACACACACAGGTACACACACACACACATGCCAGTGTTTTTCCTGGCTCAAACTTAGACAAAGATGGTACCCCAACCCACGCTATCCCATGCTCCCCTGGACGCCCCTCTGTGATAAACGTTATATAATATGGGGCTACACACTTGAAAACAACTATTATAGTGTTTAATCTGTCCTGTCCATTTGATCAGCTAATACACACTGCAATGTCCTCCCTAATAGCAACCTAAATACAAGCAATATACCTTTTCTTTAACAGGTCACATATTTTATAGTTTTTGTTCTCCTCATCGGTCTTTTTTGTCCTCCTCTGCCCCCAAACACATTGGCTCCACAATGCTTCTAGCATACACAGCATATTATTCCCTCATAATTATGTATGAGCCACCCGAAACCATTTAGCCATTGAGCATGAAAACAATGCCAGGTTGCCAGATCATTCACATTAAACCGTGAATCCACGTACTCCTAAAAAAAAAAATCTATACAACCCTGTGTAAATCAACCCGATCAAGCCCATTAAAAATAGCCCAATCTTGGGGGAAACCTACCCATCTGGCAACACTGCAAATATGAAAAGTTTCCTCCTACAGTCACTTTCCCTGCAGTAATTCACTGGTAGGCTATTTTAACCATAAAAACCATAACCATGGCTATTTTAGCGTATGAGTGTAAATTATGTTTTACCATGCTGATACACAGAGGCAGGGCGAAATTTTGGGAAGGCATTTGAGCATGAAATGCAGGAAAATCCTTGTATGCTGAAAGGCTGCTAACAAATAAAATTATTGTTATTTTTGTTGTTACTACTCCAGGAATGGCTAAAGCCTAGAGATGAAGGGGCGTGGCCAGCAAAATATGTGTCTGTACTGCAGTCTGGATCCCAGACCTCCAACAACACTCTGTTCACCTGCCTGGGGACACACCCTGCTCTCAACACCACCACACAATGCACTGCTAGGGCCTGTGAGTACACACACAGACTGTGTACTGTACACATATATATATATATATACACACTCATCAGAATATATCCACTGACTGTATACTGTACACATATATATACTGTGATAGCAATTTCTAAAATCCAAATAGTTCTATGAAAATGGTAGGTAAGACAGGAGAAATCAATTGCGCAATAGGTTTTAATTTACTTGCAAGGAGAAAGTATGCAGGTTACAAGGTAACAGTGAATAGTCTCTAACTCAATATAGCTAATTCAACATCACATAGGAAAAAGGGGTGTGGTAAGATGCTCCCATCTGTCTCATGTCAATCAAACACATTCCCTTTGTTCTATCACACAAGTCAAATTCTATCTTTCCCCCACCTTATCCTTCCTGCCATAATGTTTACTGTAATGTTTACCCAAAGGGGCCAACTAACCTTACTGCCCCCTGTTGTATCTTCTCCTATCCTGTCCTAAAACCCATTGATCTGCATCTGGACAGACAATAGATGCCCCCTATGCAAATACCAGATCCCCCACATTCCTCTACCTATCTTAACAGTGGGACTCAGTCCTTTACTCAGTGAGAATACATTGTATAAAGAAATGTCCACAACAATACACACTCATCAAAATATATACACAGACTGTATGCTGTACACACATATATATATATACACACACTCATCACAATACATAAACAGACTGTATACTGTACACATACATATACATACACTCATCAGAATATATACACAGACTGTATACTGTACACATTTATATACACACTCATCAGAATATATACACAGACTGTATACTGTACACATATATATTAACACTCAACAGAATATATACTAGACAGTATACTGTACACATATATACACACACTCATCAGAATATATACACAGACTGTATACTGTACACATTTATATACACACTCATCAGAATATATACTAGACTGTACACTGTACACACATATACAAACTCATCTACTGTACACATATACACTCACCTAAAGGATTATTAGGAACACCATACTAATACTGTGTTTGACCCCCTTTCGCCTTCAGAACTGCCTTAATTCTACGTGGCATTGATTCAACAAGGTGCTGAAAGCATTCTTTAGAAATGTTGGCCCATATTGATAGGATAGCATCTTGCAGTTGATGGAGATTTGTGGGATGCACATCCAGGGCACGAAGCTCCCGTTCCACCACCTCCCAAAGATGCTCTATTGGTTTGAGATCTGGTGACTGTGGGGGCCATTTCAGTACAGTGAACTCATTGTCATGTTCAAGAAACCAATTTGAATTGTGACATGGTGCATTATCCTGCTGGAAGTAGCCATCAGAGGATGGGTACATGTTGGTCATAAAGGGATGGACATGGTTAGAAATAATGCTCAGGTAGGCCGTGGCATTTAAACGATGCCCAATTGGCACTAAGGGGCCTAAAGTGTGACAAGAAAACATCCCCCATTCTGTTCTCATTCTGTTAACGCCAAATTCTGACTCTACCATCTGAATGTCTCAACAGAAATCGAGACTCATCAGACCAGGCAACATTCTTCCAGTCTTCAACAATTTTGGTGAGCTCGTGCAAATTGTAGCCTCTTTTTCCTATTTGTCGTGGAGATGAGTGGTACCCGGTGGGGTCTTCTGCTGTTGTAGCCCATCTGCCTCAAGGTTGTGCGTGTTGTGGCTTCACAAATGCTTTGCTGCATACCTCGGTTGTAACGAGTGGTTATTTCAGTCAAAGTCGCTCTTCTATCAGCTTGAATCAGTCAGCCCATTCTCCTCTGACCTCTAGCATCAACAAGGCATTTTCGCCCACAGGACTGCCGCATACTGGATGTTTTTCCCTTTTCACACCATTCTTTGTAAACCCTAGAAATGGTTGTGCGTGAAAATCCCAGTAACTGAGCAGATTGTGAAATACTCAGACCAGCCCGTCTGGCACCAACAACCATGCCACGTTCAAAATTGCTTAAATCACCTTTCTTTCCCATTCTGACATTCAGTTTGGAGTTCAGGAGATTGTCTTGACCAGGACCACACCCCTAAATGCATTGAAGCAACTGCCATGTGATTGGTTGATTAGATAATTGCATTAATGAGAAATTGAACAGGTGTTCCTAATAATCCTTTAGGTGAGTGTATATATACACACTCATCAGAATATATACACAGACTGAATACTGTACACATATTTAGTGGCGAGAACAAGTATTTGATACACTGCCGATTTTGCAGGTAACAAAGCATGTAGAGGTCTATAATTTTTATCATAGGTACACTTCACATTTTATGATTTTTAAATAATTAATTTGCATTTTATTGCATGATATAAGTATTTGATCACCTACCAACCAGTAAGAATTCCAGCTCTCACAGACCTGTTAGTTTTTCTTTAAGAATCCCTCCTGTTCTCCACTCATTACCTGTATTAACTGCACCTGTTTGAACTTGTTACCTGTATAAAAGACACCTGTCCACACACTCAATCAAACAGACTCCAACCTCTCTACAATGGCCAAGACCAGAGAGCTGTGTAAGGACATCAGGGATAAAATTGTAGACTTGCACTAGGCTGGTGATGAGCTACAGGACAATAAGCAAGCAGCTTGGTGAGAAGGCAACAACTGTTGGCGCAATTATTAGAGAATGGAAGAAGTTCAAGATGACGGTCAATCTCCCTCGGTCTGGGGCTCCATGCAAGATCTCACCTCGTGGGGCATCAATGATCATGAGGAAGGTGAGGGATCCGCCCAGAACTACACAGCAGGACCTGGTCAATGACCTGAAGAGAGCTGGGACCACAGTCTCAAAGAAAACCATTAGTAACACACTACACTGTCACCGTATTGAGGGGAGGATGGATGGGGCCATGTATCGCGAGATCTTGGCCAACAACCTCCTTCCCTCAGTAAGAGCATTGAAGAGCATTGAAGATGGGTCGTGGCTGGGTCTTCCAGCATGACAACGACCCGAAACACACAGCCAGAGCAACGAAGGAGTGGCTCTGTAAGAAGCATCTCAAGGTCCTGGAGTGGCCTAGCCAGTCTCCAGACCTGAACCCAATAAAAAATCTTTGGAGGTAGCTGAAAGTCCGTATTGCCCAGTGACAGCCCCGAAACCTGATTGATCTGGAGATTTTGCAATAATTGCAAAAAAAGGTTTCTGTACCAAATATTAAGTTCTGCTTTTCTGATCTATCAAATACTCATGCAATAAAATGCTAATTTTTGTTTTAGATTCCATCACTCACAGTTGAAGAGTACCTATGATTACATGCTTTGTAAGGTGGAAAACCTGTAAAATCGGCAGTGGATCAAATACTTGTTCTCCCCACTGTACACACTCATCAGAAAAAATAAACAGACTGTATATACTTAAAGCTATGACCTGTCCTAGCACTGTATGTATTACATTAACCTAACCCTACCTTATGACTGGAAGTATACTGCTTTATACTATAAAGCAGGATATGGGGTCAGCAAACTTACTTCAGGTTGAACTCTGGGATGTCAGTGTCACGACGGTGGTTCACATGTTACCGGGTTACATCGCCATGGTAACTTGAGCTGCACACCTAAACTGCTCCAGAGCAGGTTATATTCAAGATAACAGATCAACAAGTGTAAAAGCATCGCCTACTGACCAGTTGGGCTGGGACAAAAGGGACCAAACCATGTGAATGGGGTGTAACATCATGTTAGTACTTGTTAGAACATAGTCTGCGCTGATCCAAGTTGTAAATTGGAATATCTACAAGAACAGCCATGCCTCTCCTCTGACCCTTTTCTGAAACTGATCCCTAGACAACGTTGTGTGGGCACAAATCCACCTGTTTACTTTGCTATTACCATGGTAATGTATTTTTGTTGTTGCTAGCTATAATGAGACATTCATTTTGTTGCCAGTCGCATTTCCAGTAAAACATTACAATTCCAAAACCGAAATTAACTTTTTGTCATGCCAAAATAATAAATTGCCTTTTTGTGTCAAACAGAGCAACCCATCACCACAGCATCAGCATCATACTGTAGCCAGCCCCTTTGAAACTCCTTTATCTCCAAACTAGTCATGTGTAGTTTGTGAATGATTCGTTAATTTTGAACGAATCTTTTTAGTGACTCAGGACTCGCAAGTACTAGTGACTCGTTCAAAATCATCACTACAACATGATCACTTGTTTCATACCCAGTCCTCCAGCTCAGTTCTCCGATCAACATCTATGTACATTCGCAGAGAAAAATAGATCAAGGCAGGAACATCATGAAGACGTTTAGAACTGATAATTGAACACAGACTATAATAATTAATATGCCCCACGGGGTCCGGCTGGGCTCAGCCCGAAGGAACGACGTGGGGCCGCCTTCCCGTGGGCTCATCACCTGCAGGAGGGACCATAAGGGGTCAGTGCGCAGAGGATCGGCCTGCAGTTGAAGGCGGGGGCCTCGACAACCCGATCCCTGGACACGGAAACTAGTTTTAGGGATGTGGAATGTCACCTCACTGGCGGGTGAAGGAGCCTGAGATCGTGCGTGAGGTTGAGAGGTTCCAACTAGAAATAGTCGGGATCACCTCCACGCACGGCTTGGGCTCTGGAACCACACTACTTGAGAGAGGATGGACTCTTCACCACTCTGGAGTTGCCCATGGTGAGAGGCGGCAGGCTGGTGTGGGTTTGCTTATAGCTCCCCAGCTCTGCCGCCATGTGTTGGAGTTTACCCCGGTGAACGAGAGGGTCGTTTCCCTGCGCCTACGGGTCTCACTGTTGTTTGTGCCTATGGGCCGAATGGCAGTGCAGAGTACCCGACCTTCTTGGAGTCTCTGGGAGGGATGCTGGAAAGTGCTCCGACTGGGGACTCTATTGTTCTACTGGGGGACTTCAACGCCCACGTGGGCAACGACAGTGACACCTGCAGGGGCGTGATTGGGGCGGAGCTGTCAACTGATCACCACCTGGTGGTGAGTTGGATCCGATGGTGGGGGAGGAAGCTGGACAGTCTCGGCAGACCCAAACGTACTGTAAGGGTCTGCTGGGAACGTCTGGCCGAGTCTCCTGTCAGAGAGATCTTTAACTCCCACCTCCGGCAGAGCTTCGACTGGATCCCAAGGGAGGCTGGAGATACTGAGTCCGAGTGGACCATGTTCTCCACCGCCATTGTCGAAGCGGCCGCTCGGAGCTGTGGCCGTAAGGTCTCCGGTGCCTGTCGAGGTGGTAATCCCCGAACCCGGTGGTGGACACCGGAAGTAAGGGATCCCGTCAAGCTGAAGAAGGAGTCCTATCAGGCTTGGTTGGCTTGTGGGACTCCTGAGGCAGCTGATGGGTACCGACAGGCCAAGCGGACTGCAGCCCGGGTGGTTGTGGAGGCAAAACTCGGGCCTGGGAGGAGTTCGGTGAGGCCATGGAGAAGGACTATCGGCTGGCCTCGAAGAGATTCTGGCAAACCATCCGGCGCCTCAGGAGAAGGAAACAGTGCCCTACCAACGCTGTTTACAGTAGAGGTGGGCAGCTGTTGACCTCAAATGGGGATGTGGTCGGGCGGTGGAAGGAGTACTTCAAGGATCTCCTCAATCCCGCCGTCACGTCTTCCATTGAGGAAGCAGAGGATGAGGGCTCAGAGGTGGACTCGTCCATTACCCGGGCTGAAGTCACAGAGGTGGTCAAGAAACTCCTCGGTGGCAAGGCACCGAGGGTGGATGAGATCCGCCCTGAGTACCTCAAGTCTCTGGATGTTGTGGGGTTGTCCGGGGTGGTGGTCCCTCTTTTTAAGAAGGGGGACCGGAGGGTGTGTTCCAACTACAGGGGGATCACACTTCTCAGCCTCCCCGGGAAAGTCTATGCCAGGGTACTGGAGAGGAGAATACGGCTGATAGTAGAACCTCGGATTCAGGAAGAACAGTGTGGTTTTCGTCCAGACCGTGGAACACTGGACCAGCTCTATACCCTCTATGGGGTGCTGGAGGGTTCATGGGAGTTTGCCCAACCAATCCACATGTGTTTTGTGGATTTGGAGAAGGCATTCGACTGTGTCCCTCGCAGCATCCTGTGGAGAGTGCTTCGGGAATATGGGGTCCTGGGTCCTTTGCTAAGGGCTGTCAGGTCCCTGTACGACCGAAGCAGGAGCTTGGTCCGCGTTGCCGGCAGTAAGTCATACTTGTTCCCAGTGCATGTTGGACTCTGGCAGGGCTGCCCTTTGTCGCCGGTTCTGTTCGTAATTTTTATGGACAGAATTTCTAGGCGCAGCCAGGGGCCGGAGGGTGTCAGGTTTGGGGACCACACGATTTCGTTTCTGCTCTTTGCGGATGATGTTGTCATGTTGGCCCCTTCAAACCAGGACCTTCAGCATGCACTGGGATGGTTTGCAGCCGAGTGTGAAGCAGTTGGGATGAAAATCAGTACCTCCAAATCCGAGGCCATGGTCCTCAGTCAGAAAAGGGTGGCTTGCCCACTTCAGGTTGGAGGAGAGTGCCTGCCTCAAGTGGAGGAGTTTAAGTATCTAGGGTCTTGTTCACGAGTGAAGGAAGGATGGAACGGGAGATTGACAGACGGATCGGTGCAGCTTCTGCAGTAATTCGGTCGATGTATCGTGGTGAAGAAAGAGCTGAGCCACAAGGCGAAGCTCTCGATTTACCGGTCAATCTACGTTCCTACTCTCACCAATGGTCATGAGCTTTGGGTCATAACCGAAAGGACAAGATCCCGGATACAGGCGGCCAAAATGAGCTTTCTCCGCAGGGTGGCTGGGCGATCCCTTAGAGATAGGGTGAAAAGCTTGGTCACCCGGGAGGAGCTCAGAGTAGAGCCGCTACTCCTCCACATCGAGAGGGGTCAGCTGAGGTGGCTTGGGCATCTGTTTCAGATGCCTCCGGAACGCCTTCCTGGGAAGGTGTTCCGGTCCCGTCCCACCGGGAGGAGACCCCGGGGAAGACCTAGGACACGCTGGAGGGACTATGTCTCCCGGCTGGCCTGGGAACACCTTGGTGTGTCCCCGGAAGAGCTAGAGGAAGTGTCTAGGGAGAGAGAAGTCTGGGTAGGATTACAGTAGGATTATCAAGACATGTTGGTAACAGATAATTGGACACATGGTAGGTCTAAAATAATTAATGTAGCAGTTGATTTTTAATTGTAATGATAAACACAGATGATATAGTACACTGATCCTTTGCCTAGATAAAAACTAAACGTGAATGACAGACTCGGTCAGTTTTATCGTTCCAGCAGAGTTCTACCCCGACCGCTGGCTTCCAGCTCAGTAGCCTACTCTCCGTACAACAGCTGTTAGTTTCACATTCTCAAAGAAAAATTATGTAGTATTTTATTTTTATTGTAATGATCAACAAACATTGTTGTAATCAAAGAGCTAAACAAGCGTTTGACACGTAAATTATTGTAGGCATTACTGACTCAAATGAACGAAATTACTCAAAAGATTCAAACTTTTTACTGAACGACTCGACAAGATCCGAGTCAGTAGAAAGAGCAGAACTTCCCATCACTAATCCAAACTTCCAAGGATATGTTTGTTATTTTAAAGCTAATTTCCTGAAATTCAAAAATAATTTCCATGAAGTTGAGAACAATGGCCCAGCAAACACTACATACACATTCAGCATTTGAGATGTAGCAAAAATAATATATAATTATTGTGAAAAAAAAAAAATCTGAGAAAAGCCCATCAACAAAATGTCTTGTTTTGATTGTTTTACAGATAACCATGTCCTATGAAATGATTTACATTTAAGTGATTCAGGATCAAAACCACTTTTCCTGTGTTTTTCTACAGGTTGGCTAGAAGAGGGTAAATATGTCACTAATGCCACGTTTCCACTAGCCAATCACTGGTGTTTTACCCTAAAGTCCAGATTTTTTATGTTTCCACTGGTGCCAAACACTGGTGTTTTACCCTAAAGTCCAGATTTTTTATGTTTCCACTGGTGCCAAACACTGGTGTTTTACCCTAAAGTCCAGATTTTTTCTGTTTCCATTGACACGGGCCAGTCAACCACTAGACCATGGCCAAGTAGCCCGACTCTCACTTGGTGCCAAGCCCCGGACTTTAGAACTTAGGGTGCAGATTGATGTGTGACGTGGTGTGAAAACACGGCGTGTTGTTCTATTCAAAAACTCCTAACGGAAAGAGTTGGAACGACCGAAGGTGATACAATGCCATTGACTCAATAGAAAAACGGAGCTCTGAGACTGAGACATAGCCTGCAGAACCTATAATAACACAAAATTACCAAATCCTTCAATTAAAGGTAGATAGTTTTGACAAAATACTTATTGAACTGGTTTAGTTGCAGTGTCAGGAGTTTAGGTGGAGAAGGAGCCGGTCGCAGGAATTTGAGGAAACGCCGTTCAAACGCCGTATTGTAAACAAACTGAGCATGTTGTTATTGTTTATTTTATTCTACTACCAGAAAAATATTGCCTTTTATTTTTTTCGTAACCGGAAAACAAAAACCTCACTGTTGGTTCAGTCACTGTTTCACTACTCTCTGGGCCGCTCTGTCTTTCTGTTGGTTCAGTCACTGTCTCACTACTCTTTGGGGCGCTCTGTCTCTCTGTTGGTTCAGTCACTGTCTCACTACTCTCTGGGCCGCTCTGTCTCTCTGTTGGTTCAGTCACTGTCTCACTACTCTTTGGGGCGCTCTGTCTCTCTGTTGGTTCAGTCACTGTCTCACTACTCTTTGGGCCGCTCTGTATCTTACCCCAGCTATAGATTAGTACAATAACCTAATTTCACTCAAGTTGTAGATTAGTACAATAACCTAATTTCACTCAAGTTGTAGATTAGTATAATAACCTAATCTCACTCCAGTTGTAGATTAGTATAATACCCTAATCTCACTCCAGTTGTAGTTTAGAATAATAACCTAATCTCACTCCAGTTGTAGTTTAGTATTATAACCTAATCTCACTCTAGTTGTAGATTAATATAATAACCTAATCTCACTCCAGTTGTAGATTAGTATAATAACCTAATCTCACTCCAGTTGTAGTTTAGTATTATAATCTAATCTCACTCCAGTTGTAGTTTAGTATTATAACCTAATCTCACTCCAGTTGTAGTTTAGTATAATAACCTAATCTCACTCCAGTTGTAGTTTAGTATAATAACCTAATCTCACTCCATTTGTAGTTTAGTATAATAACCTAATCTCACTCCAGTTGTAGTTTAGTATAATAACCTAATCTCACTCCAGTTGTAGATTACTATAATAACCTAATCTCACTCCAGTTGTAGTTTAGTATAATAACCTAATCTCACTCCAGCTGTAGATTAGTATAATAGCTTAATCCATCTTCCACAGGGTTTCCTTCTGGCGACCCGGTGTGTTCTGCTTATGCCAATGGTAACAACCAGTACCTGCTGCTGTCCTGCTCCTGGGAAGGTAACCACAGCAACATCAACAAATACATTATTGTAATATTAGTAATAGTACTTCATATAATAATCTTTTACTTCTAGGTGGGTCTCCCAGGGCTGTGGTGTGGTGGGAGGGGCCAAAAGGAGAGGGACGGGGCCAAGAAGTAGACACCTCCAACATTCTGGTATATCGTTCTAACTCCACCCAGAATGGAAAGGCCTACACCTGCTATGCAAAACACCCCCTAGACACACTCACTAGGACCTGCAAACTCACATTAGGTAAGAATCTACACACATTTATATTTAACAGTAAAGAGTCAATTCTTTAGTTAACAGTAAAGAGTCAATTCTCAATTCACTGATAACGGTAAAGAGTCATATCTCACCTCACTGATAACGGTAAAGAGTCAATTCTCAATTCACTGATAACGGTAAAGAGTCATATCTCACCTCACTGATAACGGTAAAGAGTCAATTCTCAATTCACTGATAACGGTAAAGAGTCATATCTCACCTCACTGATAACGGTAAAGAGTCATATCTCACCTCACTGATAATGGTAAAGAGTCATATCTCACCTCACTGATAATGGTGAAGAGTCATATCTCACCTCACTGATAATGGTGAAGAGTCATATCTCACCTCACTGATAATGGTGAAGACTCATGTCTCACCTCACTGATAATGGTGAAGAGTCATGTCTCACCTCACTGATAATGGTGAAGAGTCATATCTCACCTCACTGATAACGGTAAAGAGTCATATCTCACCTCACTGATAATGGTGAAGAGTCATATCTCACCTCACTGATAACGGTAAAGAGTCATATCTCACCTCACTGATAATGGTGAAGAGTCATATCTCACCTCACTGATAACGGTAAGGAGTCATATCTCACCTCACTGATAATGGTGAAGAGTCATATCTCACCTCACTGATAACGGTAAAGAGTCATATCTCACCTCACTGATAATGGTGAAGAGTCATGTCTCACCTCACTGATAACAGTAGTCAGGTTTTTCAAATTGTAAAGTTTTACTTTGACAGACCAAGCATCATGTAAAATGGATGGTGAGCAAGGTAGCTACATCTTTTTTATTCAACACTTTAGAGTAGTCTATGATGTCATATTTAACAAAAATAAAAAGGACAGAAAAGTAAAGAATCTGATAAACTGGGTGAGTGGTCAAAGCATTGCAATGTTTGCATAGCGGGTGGCTCTAATTAATCATTTGTGCCATGAATTTCATGACAGACAAATTGTGTCAACACACTTGCTTTCAGCGAAGCTGGGGATGGTCTGATTAGTACTTCAGCATCCTCCACCATGCTTGAGGGCGTCTACGAGTAGAAGACTCGCTTCCATTGCATCATTGAGTATTGACAGTCTGTTTACCAGTTGACATTAATATTTAAAAAAGTAATTCAGAATAATGACAGAATCGTGATCATTGTTTCCTAATGTCTCACCTTTTCAAGTAGACTTACAATCACTGCATGAACATCATTTAGCATTAACTTGTGCCTTTATGTGTGATAGATACAAAAATGTGGTATCCACATATCTAACCAACCTTCTAAAAGACAGGGGTTTAACTGTGATCATGTGTGCATGTATGTTTCCATGTGTGTGTATAGAGGCTCCAGTCTTGTTGACCCAGCGTAGTATGGTGTCAAATGCCTAGGATTTGACTCATGTATATCTGTGTTGTATGTGTGTGTGTTTCTGTGTGTATAGAGGCTCCAGTCTTGTTGACCCAGCGTAGTATGGTGTCTGTGTTCGAGGGCAGTGATGTCCAGCTTACATGTATCCTGCAAGCCAACTATCCCCCTGCTGATCAGATTGTCTGGCTAAACAACCGCAGACAGGAAGTCGTACAGGTACATGCCACTTCGCCTGCCTAAATATATAACTAAATATATACCTAAATATATAACTAGATACAGTGCATTCAAAAAGTATTCAGACCCCTTCACATTTTCCAAATGTTGTTATATAATTGGACCACTTTTGATAGATACTGACCACTGCAGACCGGGAACACCCCACAAGGGCTGCAGTTTTGGATATTATCTGACCCAGTTGTCACAATTTGGCCTTTGTCAAAGTCGGTCCTTACACTTGCCCATTTTCCCTGCTTCTAACACAATTACTTTGAGGACAGAATGTTCACTTGCTGCCTAATATATCCCACCCACTGACGGGTACCATGATAATGAGATTATCAGTGTTATTCACTTCACCTGTCAGTGGTCAGAATGTTATAGTTGATTGGTGTATATACATACACACACACACACACATTGCTCAAAAACATTAAGGGAACATGTAATCATAACAGTATAACTCCAAGTCAGTTAAACTTCCTGACTGATTGTTCCCTGAACCGGTGGAGCCCGGCACTCCAGTCTCCCAGGCTGGCCCCAACCAGCCATCCCAGTCCTGTCACACCGGCCCCGCCCACCCATCCCAGTCCTGTCACACCGGCCCCGCCCACCCATCCCAGTCCTGTCACACCGGCCCCGCCCACCCATCCCAGTCCTGTCACACCGGCCCCGCCCACCCATCCCAGTCCTGTCACACCGGCCCCGCCCACCCATCCCAGTCCTGTCAGGTAGCATTCCCCTGGCGGGAGGCAATGGCCCTCAGGACGGGTGGGGCCAGCTTGTTGAGGCGCTTTTCCTGGTTTTCCAGCTGTCTCCATAAATCCGCTGGTTGAGTCATTCTGTCACATTTTGGGATAAGCAGGAAGCCAGGTGCAGAGTTAAAGGACAATGCTAGATTTTATTACAAAAACTAAGGCAGGTGAGAAAACAACCAAACAACAGGAATAAGGCAGACAGGCTGAAACACATACATGAAACACACTCAATAACCATGGCTGAACAGAACCGGGCAGACTAAATAAGGAGATAATGAGACACAGGTGAAAACAATAATGACAGAAGGACAAGATGAACAAGTGAAGAGGTCTCAATATCTTACGAAAACACTGTATATCTGCAAAATGGTTTCTATATTTAATTAAGTGCAGACTTACCTGTAAGCTGTAGAATGTAAAGGTGATTGGTTGATTGACAGGAAGTCCAGGAAGCTCTGGCCACAAGGAAGTATGTTCTGCGGCGTGCAGCGGCGTGGGCCAACCTGACAGTCCTACAGACAGACGGAAAAACAGACAGCGGCCAATACTGGTGCTCTGCTAACAATTCGGTGGGAGGGACCGAGATACCTGTTACGCTATTGGTCAAGAGTAAGACTCCTCATATGTTTTTGTTCAACAATAGGAACAGCAATGAAATGTCTGCTAAACTGCTTAAATGTAATTATATCCTTTTTACACTGTTAAACTTCACGCCAGTTTTAAGATCATTGTTGCACTATTGGTCAAGAGGAAAATACCTGTTACTCTACTGGTCAAGAGTAGGATCCCTGTTAAACATGCATTCTGTGATTTTCGTCTTCTGGTTGCAAAAGTGCACTGTCGAGGCAACAGGGGTCCCCAAAAATATTGTTATTTCAAGTCAGTACAAATTTGTGCACCCTCTGATCAAAAACCTTTGCTTTCAAACTGTAAATGTCTTGGCTGACGTATGGTAATGATTCTACTGGTATAAACAAGAAAAGGAACCAGGCGAGCCTAGTTCAGCCGGCCCACAATTAGAAGGGATGAATGTTGTTGCTCTCTGGATTCAAACCTGGGTTTCCCACTGTGAAAGGCTGTGTTTTTAACCACTATGCCACAAAGCTATACATAAGCCAAGTGTTGGCATAGCATCTTATTAGATAATTTTTTCACGCATTAACAACACGTTAACTTTGAAAATGTCGCTAGACACAATTAACCATTGTGTTAAACTGACTAATGTTTCTTATTAAGTTTACTTCCATCACAAATAGCATCTATGAATTGTATGGCGTTTGCCACTGCCTGTTTTAGCGGCTTATTCACCACTAATAGGCTTACTAGAAGCTACTAATTTACTAATTGGATAAGTCATAAGAATTTAACAATTACTAGCAAGACTGAAGATTACCTATACACACTGCCAAAGCTATTTCTTTTCGTGGCACAACAATGCTCTTTTTTCTTTCATTTGTGAATGATATTGATACAATAACTATCAATATAGACAATAACTGACTTTTTCATCAAGTGAAAAGATTAGAGAATTGTGGAAACACCTCCTCCTTTAAGGGGTTGTGATCTAACCTATATTACCCCAAAAATAATGCATGGATGTGTACTTTGAAAATCCACCAGAAATTGTTGCAATATAACCGTAGACCGGGTCCCCCGAGAAATACTGTGGGAGGTGCTGCGGGAGTATGGGGTGAGGAGGTCCCTTCTGAGGGCTATCCATTCCCTGTACGTCCAAAGTGAGAGCTGTGTTCGGGTTTTCGGTAATAAGTCGGACTCGTTCCAGGTGGGGGTTGGCCTCCGCCAGGGCTGCGCTTTGTCACCAATCCTGTTTGTAACTTTTATGGACAGGATATCGAGGCGTAGTCGGGATGGGGAGGGGTTGCAGTTCGGTGGGCTGGGGATCTCATCGCTGCTTTTTGCAGATGATGTGGTCCTGATGGCATCATCGGTCTGTGACCTTCAGCAGTCACTGGACCGGTTCGCAGCCGAGTGCGAAGCGGTTGGGATGAGGATTAGCACCCCTAAATCTGAGGTCATGGTTCTCAGCAGGAAACCGATGGAGTGCCTCCTCCAGGTAGGGAATGAGGCGTTACCCCAAGTAAAGCAGTTCAAGTATCTCAGGATCTTGTTTGCGAGTAAGGGGACAATGGAGCGGGAGATTGCCCGGAGAATCGGAGCAGCAGGGGCGGTATTGCATTCGCTTTACCACACCGTTGTGACGAAAAGAGAGCTGAGCCGGAAGGCAAAGCTCTTGATATACCGGTCAATTTTCGTTCCTACCCTCACCTATGGTCATGAAGGCTGGGTCATGACCAAAAGAACAAGATCGCGAGTACAAGCGGCTGAAATGGGTTTTCTCAGAAGGGTGGCTGGCTTCTCCCTTAGGGATAGGGTGAGAAGCTCAGCCATCCGTGAGGAACTTGGAGTAGAGCCCCTGCTCCGTTGCATCGAAAGGAGCCAGTTGAAGTGGTTCGGGCATCTGGTAAGGATGCCCCCAGGACGTCTCCCTAGGGAGGGGTTCCAGGCACGTCCAGCTGGGAGGAGACCTCGGGGTAGGCCCAGGACAGGCCCAGTCAGAGCTGGCATATGTGGCTCGGGAAAGGGAAGTTTGGGGTCCCCTGCTGGAGCTGCTGTCCCCGCGACCCGATACCAGATAAGCGGATGAAAATGAGATGAGATAACCGTAAATCCTTTTATTTTAGGCTTACTATAACATAGCTATTGAAGGTTGAATCCAGCAAAGTTTTTGCCTATCCTGAACAAATCATTGTGCATAATTAGTTTTGTGCTCTTTTAATTTCATGGCTCAACAACATTCATTTTACTTTCATTCGTGAATGACATTGATACAATAACTATCAATATAGGTGACAATAACTGACTTTTTCATCAACTAAGAGAATTGTGGAAACCCCTCCTCTTTTACTGTGCAAGGGGGTGTGATGTATTATATATTACCCCAAAAAGCATGAACAGATGCGTAATTTGAAAATACCACCAGAAATAGTTGAAATATAGACAATTACATTACCTATTTAAAATGAACACACATAATTTTTTTTTTGCTTGGCTTTCATTTTCATTTAATTTACAAAAACATACAACATCTGTGACGTAGGCTTCTTGACGATGTACCAAAACCTAACTGTGCCAGAGCATTGTTGTTACTATGGTAACCAACCCAAACGCATGGGTATACACACGGTAGGTGGATGTTTTGTCACTTACAGGTGCCCATCTGCAGGTGCCTTAATGCATAATTTGCTTTGACTGTGGCGAGTCACGAACACCAGTCCCCTCTGTGGGAGACCGCATCGCTAACCACTACGCTATTTAACACCTGTCCCCTGTGTGGGAGACCGCATCGCTAACCACTACGCTATTTAACACCTGTCCCCTGTGTGGGAGACCGCATCGCTAACCACTACGCTATTTAACACCTGTCCCCTGTGTGGGAGACCGCATCGCTAACCACTACGCTATTTAACACCTGTCCCCTCTGTGGGAGACCGCATCGCTAACCACTACGCTATTTAACACCTGTCCCCTCTGTGGGAGACCGCATCGCTAACCACTACGCTATTTAACACCTGTCCCCTGTGTGGGAGACCGCATCGCTTACCACTACGCTATTTAACACCTGTCCCCTGTGTGGGAGACCGCATCGCTAACCACTACACTATTTAACACCTGTCCCCTCTGTGGGAGACCGCATCGCTAACCACTACACTATTTAACACCTGTCCCCTCTGTGGGAGACCGCATCGCTAACCACTACGTTATTTAATAAGGGCTACTTGCTCACTTATTCACTCAGTAAGAGACATTCATGCCCAATCCCAATTTCCACGCTCACAGACTCAAAAACTTTGAAGCGTGTTCTCGCTAAGTCTGTTAGGGTTGTCCCACTGTCAAATCGTCAAGCGTGTCTTGCAGACATTTTGAGCCCTTTTTGCACCCTTTTCATAAGTCCGCATTTAATACATAGAATACATGAAATCAAAGGAATGCAATCACTATTACACACCTAGTTTATTCAAATAATTATTTCACCTTCTCTCTCCTCCCTCCCCCATCCTCCCTTCTCTCCTCCCTCCTCCATCCTCCCTTCTCTCCTCCCTCCTCCATCCTCCCTTCTCTCCTCCCTCCTCCATCCACCCTTTTCTCTCCTCCCTCCCCCATCCACCCTTCTCTCCTCCCTCCCCCATCCTCCCTTCTCTCCTCCCTCCTCCATCCTCCCTTCTCTCCTCCCTCCTCCATCCACCCTTTTCTCTCCTCCCTCCCCCATCCACCCTTCTCTCCTCCCTCCCCCATCCTCCCTTCTCTCCTCCCTCCTCCATCCACCTTTTTCTCTCCTCCCTCCTCCATCCACCTTTTTCTCTCCTCCCTCCCCCATCCACCCTTCTCTCCTCCCTCCCCCATCCACCCTTCTCTCCTCCCTCCCCCATCCTCCCTTCTCTCCTCCCTCCCACATCCACTCTTCTCTCTCCTCCCCCCATCTTTTCATCCTGGCCCTTTTTGTTTCCTAGGGTACCCTATGCCCCCCAATGTGACCCTGGTCCGGCTGGTGTACAGGAGTCGACAGCGTCTTCAGGTGGAGTTGGAGTGGCAGATAAAGGGAGAGGGTGAAGGAGGAGAGGGAGGAGGGCTGACTGGATTTATCCTGGAGCGTAGACTTTCCACGGCACTGGGGAGGAGAGGAGAGGGGGAAGATGATACAACTACAGCCCCTGCTGAGCAACAGGTGAGTCCAGGAGACCAAGCCCAATCAGTACATTGCCTTTCATTGATATTAATTAAATAGTGGTTATTGAATAGTAATATATTCCTGCTGAGCAACAGGTGAGTCCAGGAGACCAGGCCCAACCATCATGCAGGATGGGATCCTGCTGGTAATAAAACTAGTCAATACATTATGCAGGTTAAAGCCTCTTCAGGAGCATCTGTCTAGAAAATGGTGCAATTTACCTTCTCATCTGTATCTGCCTAGTCTTTCATCTCAATAGGGACCAATACAAAACAATGGAAGTTTGTTCAGGGCTGCAAGTTGTTACGGATAGGAGTGTCTGTGAAATTACTTTAAATATATAGTTATATACAGTGGATATAAAAAGTATTTTAATGTGACCTATAATGTGAACAATTCAATTGAAAAACAAACTGAAATCTTTGAGGGGAAAAATTAAAACCTTACAATAACCTACCTTTCCAGGTGGGAGAGGGAGTTGTGTTGTCAGGGCGTTGGCGACGTCCTTAGATCTATTGGGATGTTATGCGAATTGAAAGGTGTCCAAGGTGTCAGGAAGGGTGGAGCAGAAGTGAGTTCTGACCAGCCGCACTTCATGATGGTGGAGGTCAGTGTTACAGGGTGGTAGTCATTCACTTCATGATGGTGGAGGTCAGTGCTACAGGGTGGTAGTCATTCACTTCATGATGGTGGAGGTCAGTGTTACAGGGTGGTAGTCATTCACTTCATGATGGTGGAGGTCAGTGTTACAGGGTGGTTGTCATTCACTTCATGATGGTGGAGGTCAGTGCTACAGGGTGGTAGTCATTCACTACATGATGGTGGAGGTCAGTGTTACAGGGTGGTAGTCATTCACTACATGATGATGGAGGTCAGTGTTACAGGGAGGTAGTCATTCACTTCATGATGGTGGAGGTCAGTGTTACAGGGTGGTAGTCATTCACTACATGATGGTGGAGGTCAGTGTTACAGGGCGGTAGTCATTCACTTCATGATGGTGGAGGTCAGTGTAACAGGGTGGTAGTCATTCACTACATGATGGTGGAGGTCAGTGTTACAGGGTGGTAGTCATTCACTTCATGATGGTGGAGGTCAGTGTTACAGGGTGGTAGTCACTCACTTCATGATGGTGGAGGTCAGTGTTACAGGGTGGTAGTCATTCACTTCATGATGGTGGAGGTCAGTGTTACAGGGTGGTAGTCATTCACTTCATGATGGTGGAGGTCAGTGTTACAGGGTGGTAGTCATTCACTTCATGATGGTGGAGGTCAGTGTTACAGGGTGGTAGTCATTCACTACATGATGATGGAGGTCAGTGTTACAGGGTGGTAGTCATTCACTACATGATGGTGGAGGTCAGTGTTACAGGGTGGTAGTCATTCACTTCATGATGGTGGAGGTCAGTGTTACAGGGTGGTAGTCATTCACTTCATGATGGTGGAGGTCAGTGTTACAGGGTGGTAGTCATTCACTACATGATGGTGGAGGTCAGTGCTACAGGGTGGTAGTCATTCACTACATGATGGTGGAGGTCAGTGTTACAGGGTGGTAGTCATTCACTTCATGATGGTGGAGGTCAGTGTTACAGGGTGGTAGTCATTCACTTCATGATGGTGGAGGTCAGTGCTACAGGGTGGTAGTCATTCACTACATGATGGTGGAGGTCAGTGCTACAGGGTGGTAGTCATTCACTTCATGATGGTGGAGGTCAGTGTTACAGGGTGGTAGTCATTCACTACATGATGGTGGAGGTCAGTGTTACAGGGTGGTAGTCATTCACTACATGATGGTGGAGGTCAGTGCTACAGGGTGGTAGTCATTCACTACATGATGGTGGAGGTCAGTGTTACAGGGTGGTAGTCATTCACTACATGATGGTGGAGGTCAGTGCTACAGGGTGGTAGTCATTCACTACATGATGGTGGAGGTCAGTGCTACAGGGTGGTAGTCATTCATGATGGTGGAGGTCAGTGTTACAGGGCGGTAGTCATTCACTTCATGATGGTGGAGGTCAGTGCTACAGGGTGGTAGTTGTTCAGGCAGGTGATGGAAGGTTTCTTCAGTACCGGGACGATGGTTGTCTGTTTGAAGCAGGAGGGGACTACAGACAGAGACCGGGAGAGGTTGAATATGGAGGTGATAACCTCTGCTAGTTGGTCAGTGCATCCCCTGAGGACATGGCCTGGAATGCCATCTGGCCCTGGTGACTTCTGAGGGTTCACTTTTTTAAAGACTCTGCTCACGTCAGCCGTGGTTAGGAATAGAGTGTAGTCGTACTGGTCATCAGCAAGCCTCACTGAAGGAATTGTGTTGGTCACCTCAAACCATGTAAAGAAGGAGTTGAGCATAGAAGGTGTTGAGCGTAGAAGGTGTTGAGCGTAGAAGGTGTTGAGCATAGAAGGTGTTGAGCTCATCAGCAAGAGAGGCAGCGGGACAAGCAAGTGAGATAAATGTGTTAGTTTTGTTGCCTCTAAAGTCATGATCAGGTTTCCAGTACTTCTTTCCCAAAGATAATCAACTGACCCTAATATCAGGAATGAATGATCATTCTAGAACAAATCTGTAGCAATCAGAAACAGGTATTTCCCAGTGGTATAAATACATATCTAAACTGGGTGCATTGAATCAACAGCCAAGGAATTGTATGAATAATAATAATAATAATAACTTCATTTGTATAGCACTTTTTAAGTACAATTCCACAAAGTACTTTACACACATAAAAAAAAGAAATAGATTAAAATAATGATTAAATATAAAAATATACTCTTTTTTTTTAAAGGTAAAGGAAGTAAAAAGAATAAAGGCATTATGAAGGCGATTGTGTAATACACACGAAAAGCTGAAGCTGTTGTTGAAAGAAATATTTAGTGTAATACAGTTGTGCTCATAAGTTTGCATACCCTGGCAGAAATTGTGACATTTGTGCATTGATTTTGAAAATATGACTGATCATGCAAATGTTTTTTATTTCATTTAGGGATAGTGATCATATGAAGCCATTTATTATCACATAGTTGTTTGGCTCTGTTCTAATCATAATAACAGAAATTCCCCAAATAGCCCTGATCAAAATGTACATACCCTTGAACGTTTGGCCTTCTTATGATCTTCTTGATGCTTTGGGAAACCGGACCCATGAGAGTACACAGGTTTTAAAGTCAATTTGCGAATTGTCATGAGATGCATTCTTCTACCATACTCTACTTCAAAACCATGATCTAACCAATTAGCTGTGCTTTGTATTATATAATTTCTTATGATCATTGAAGCATTTAAACAAATAGTATTTAATTCTGTGTAGTCTATTATTGTTTCTTTATAAAAACACATCATAATTATAGCAGTGATAAAGACACAACTGGAGACATTTTGCTTTTAAATTAAACCTGTTCGGAGCTGTAATGTTATGAACATGGTAAACATTGTTTGCTTGCTTTGGAATAGTGCAATCACAGATTGATGCAAACTACCGCATGCCAACGCAATACCAGATCAGACCAGATCTTACCGCAATAAAAAAAACGCTGTAATTAGATGAACGACATCTGAACACTTTACACAGTATTGTAAAAGGAGAGGTGATGCAGTAATAAACATGCCCCTGTCTCAACTTTTTTGAAATGTGTTGCTGGCATCAAATTCAGAATGAGCATCTATTTTTCAAAATTTTCAAATTCTCAGTTTCAACTATTAATATCTTTGTACTATTTTCTATTAAATATAGGGATAAATGCATTCAGTTTTCATTTGCATTTTACGCAGGGTCCCAACATTCTTGGAAACAGGGTTATTGTTTGAGATATCACTATAATGAAATAATTTTTTATCTTTCTTAAGTGGTACCAATATATTTTAATATATTTGTAGGATAAGCAATAAATCATTTATTTTCACAGCTTTGTGAAGCTTTGCTTCATTCTATGATACACCAAAGGCATGCAAATATACATGATGAAATAGCTTTTAATTGCATCACTTTTCAGGAGGAATGAAGCATTATTCCAATGAGCTGTAAGGTCATCTAACATATTTGAGCAAGTCTGTATATTTTTGCAGGAGCTGTTAGATGAGAAGAGGAGTAGTTCCTCTCCTTGGCAGCAGGTGGCGGTGTTGGGAGCTGTAGAGAGGGCTCACACGATGGGCAACATGACCCCAACAGACACCTACCAGATACGCATCACAGCTGTCAATCACAGAACCCTTGGACACCCCTCCCCCCCCAAAACACCAGGTGAGGAAGACATTATTACTACTATTATTATATTAGAGGGACATGCCCTATATGAGAGAGCATGGCCCTCCACATGTCCTGAAAACCCCAGAACATCATAGGGATTGGGGTTCGCCTCTAACAGGATTGAAAAGGAGATGAGGAGAATGGGAAGAATCAGGAATAGAGAAAATGAGAAACAGACGGACAGGTCCCTGATTGGCTATTTGTTTTATGATATTGCCATGATACTTCTTGTTGACAGACTGATATGAGATTAACTCTAATTTGTTTCCATTTGCTTTTTTTTTCTGTCAGGTGAAACACATACAGAAAAAGACAAAACACACACACACAACTCTACCTCTCTTTTGTCTCTTTGTCCATTATTACTCTTCCTTTCATTGCTTCCTAGCATTTCCTTCTTTAGTTATATTTCTGTCTAATAACTGTTTTGTCTTGGTGGAGAGGAGAGGGGAAGGAGAAGAGAGAAGAGGAGAGATGTTGAAGGAGAAGGGGGAGAGGTGGATGGAGAGGAGAAAGGGGGAAGAGACATGTGGAAGATTAGAGATTGCTAAGGATTTTGGTAGCTCCTTTCACAGTATCATACAGTAATATTGTCAGAATGGACAAGTAATTAAATCACAAAAATCACAATATGGAACAAATAGCTTACAGTGACCAGAACACTTAGTCTACCCTGACCAGAACATTTAGTCTACCCTGACCAGAACACTTAGTCTACCCTGACCAGAACATTTAGTCTACCCTGACCAGAACACTTAGTCTACCCTGACCAGAACATTTAGTCTACCCTGACCAGAACATTTAGTCCACCCTGACCAGAACACTTAGTCTATTTTGACCAGAACATTTAGTCTACAGTGACCAGAACACTTAGTCTACAGTGACCAGAACATTTAGTCTACAGTGACCAGAACATTTAGTCCACCCTGACCAGAACACTTAGTCCACCCTGACCAGAACACTTAGTCTACCCTGACCAGAACATTTAGTCCACCCTGACCAGAACACTTAGTCCACCCTGACCAGAACATTTAGTCCACCCTGACCAGAACACTTAGTCTACAGTGACCAGAACATTTAGTCCACCCTGATCAATTTGTTTACCCAGTGTGTATGCTGTTTGCTCCCAGTTTCTGCAAAACACATGATGAAAGTATGATCTTAGTACTGAATTCAGCGCTGCCAGAAGCCAAAATCACATTTGTTGAATATTTTTGCACATTATTGAGTTATTTTCGGAGTTATGGCATATAGGTTTAGGTTGCTTAAGGAAAGAGAATGCATGACAATCTGTATTTGTTTGTTGAGTGGAAGCAAACATGCATCACACTGAGTAGAACGTTTAAAATGGTTTATTTAAAATTATTTCCAACTGGGGCGCTCAAAACAAAGAAACAAACACTTGTTTATTTTAATTGTGCAGTTGATTGAAATTCAATTGATGTGTGCTTTACTTAAATTACAAACATCCACTTAAATGACAGTTATAAACCGCTAGATAGAAATCCATTATTTCAGAAATGTTTGTACATTTATATTAAGTAAATCAGTTGGTTAGATGAAATGAGCTGGTTGACACTGGCCAATTGTTATTTACTATTTCAATTGAAATGGTTATAATTATCTGACTGGAATGAAGATTCATCTCCCCCTTTGAATGAATGTGTGTCTCTAAAATATGTTGCAGCGGATCCTCCCTTTAATGCGTACCCTGCTGTGATTGGAGCAGCCATTGGAGGAATGCTCATTGCTGCCATAGCAACCATTCTTCTGTTCATGTACATCATCCGCAACCGCAACAACAACCCTCGTATGTGTACACACACGTTACACCCAAAACTACATTACACACACCTCCACACATTACACACACATCTCCACACATTACACACCTCCACATATTACACACACACCTCCACACATTACACACACACCTCCACATATTACACACACACCTCCACACATTACACACACACACGTCCACACATTACACACCTCCACACATTACACACACACACCTCCACACATTACACACACACCTCCACATATTACACACACACACCTCCACACATTACACACCTCCACATATTACACACACACCTCCACACATTACACACACACCTCCACATATTACACACACACCTCCACACATTACACACACACCTCCACACATTACACACACATCTCCACACATTACACACCTCCACATATTACACACACACCTCCACACATTACACACACACCTCCACATATTACACACACACCTCCACACATTACACACACACGTCCACACATTACACACCTCCACACATTACACACACACACCTCCACACATTACACACACACCTCCACATATTACACACACACACCTCCACACATTACACACCTCCACATATTACACACACACCTCCACACATTACACACACACCTCCACATATTACACACACACCTCCACATATTACACACACACCTCCACACATTACACACACACCTCCACACATTACACACACATCTCCACACATTACACACCTCCACATATTACACACACACCTCCACACATTACACACACACCTCCACATATTACACACACACCTCCACACATTACACACACACCTCCACACATTACACACACATCTCCACACATTACACACCTCCACATATTACACACACACCTCCACACATTACACACACACACCTCCACACATTACTTACACACCTCCACACATTACACACACACACGTCCACACATTACACACCTCCACACATTACACACACACACCTCCACACATTACACACACACACCTCCACACATTACACACCTCCACACATTACACACACACATGTCCACACATTACACACACACACCTCCACATACACACACACGTCCACATACACACACACACACCTCCATACATTACACACACCACCACACTATACACACACACACCTTCACACATTACACACACATCTCCACACTTTACACACACCCCTCCACACGTTACACACACCACCACACTTTACACACACACACCCCTCCACACATTACACACCCCTCCACACATTACACACACCTCCACACATTACACACACACCTCCACACATTACACACACACCTCCACACATTACACACACACAACTTCACACATTACACACACCTCCACACGTTACACACACCTCCACACATTACACACCCCTCCACACATTACACACACCTCCACACATTACACACACACCTCCACACATTACACACACACCTCCACACATTACACACACACAACTTCACACATTACACACACCTCCACACGTTACACACACCTCCACACATTACACACACACCTCCACCCATTACACACACACCTCCACCCATTACACACACACAACTTCACACATTACACACACCTCCACACATTACACACACACCCCTCCACACATTACACACACCACCACACTTTACACACACACACCTCCACACATTACACACACACACACACCTCCACATATACACACCTCCAAATATTACACACACACACACACCTCCACATATACACACCTCCAAATATTACACACACAAGTCCACACAATACACACACACACCTCCACATATTACACACACACACTCTATCCCCAGTTCGTTAATCCTAATTAGTATGTGAAACTGAATTCTAATGTGATACAATATTAGAACTTGTCCCATCAGTTCAACCTATGTATCGATTTGGATTGACTGGCAGGAATGGAAGGATATCTGTTTACATTGTATTTTAAATACTCTTGATACTCTTTAAAAATGTAGAATTCCAGAAATGTTTGGAAAATGGGCAGGAATTGTACACTCACCGGCCACTTCATTAGGTAACACCTTTTCAACTGCTTGTTAACGCAAATATCTTATCAGCCAATCACATGTAGACATGTAGACATGGTCAAGATGATCAGCTGAAGTTAGGGTTAGGGTTAACCCTAACCTTAACCCAAACCGAGCATCAGAATGAGGAAAAGGTGATTTAAGTGATTTTGAATGTGGTATGGTTGTTGGTGACAAGCAGGCTGGTTTGAGTATTTCAGAAAGTGCTGATCTACTGGGATTTTCCTGCACAACCATCTCTAGGGTTTACAGAGAAAGGTTGAAAGGTCAGAAAAGAGAAAATGTCCAGTGAGTGTCAGTTCTCTGGGTAAAAATGCCTTGTTGATGGCAGAGGTCAGAGGTGAATAGCCAGACTGGTTTGACAGTAACTCAAATAACCACTAGTTACAACCAAGGTATGCAGAAGAGCATCTCAGAATGCACAACACATTGAACCTTGAAGCGGATGGGCTACAACAGCAGAAGACCCCACTGGGTGCAGAGTCTACCAGTAGCATAGGCCCACCCAAATTCAACAACAAAAGATTGGGAAAAACATTGTCTGGTCTGATGGTCGATTTCTGCTGCGACATTCAGATGGTAGGGTCAGAATTTGATGTAAACATTATTAAAGCATGGATCCATTCTGCCTTGTACTAATGGTTTAGGGTGGTGGTGGTGTCATTTTTATTACAACCCTGTTTCCAACACAGTTTAAAATGGAAATAAAATGTAGAATGTAATGATTTGAAAATAATTTAAACCCTAGAATTAATAGAAAAGAGTACAAAGAAAACATGTTGAAACTGATAAATGTTATTGTTAATTGAAAAATAAATGTTGTCTCGAGACATTATTTTCTCGAGATATCTTTTATATCTCAAAAGAACTCAGTTTTGAGAAAATATGAAGAACGAAGTTGGGAAGAAATTGTAATCGTAAGAAGCAATTTACTAAGTTTTGACCCTCTACTGGCGTGGAGGCGGGGCTTTATCTTAGCCTTTCAATGCACTGTTTTCCCAATACAACCCGTGGAGAGAAGGTTAAGAATTGTATAGGCTAGGCTAAATGTGTATAATTAAACAGATTAATAAACTGTTATTCACAGGTTGCTCCGATATCACTGTTGCCATGATCACAGACATAGATATTGATGAAAGTTTAACGTGTTAAAACAGTGTTTGAACTGAACCCTGGGGGACATCCATATAGAGAATGAGACTGCACTCGTGAAGGTATCAAATTACCTTCTAATGGCCTCAGGCAAAGGTTCCGCATCCGTCCTGTTGCTTCTTGTTCTTAGTGCTGCTTTTGACACTATTGATCACTCACTTCTCTTAGAGAGACTGGAAACCCATATTGGGATACTTGGACATGTTCTAGCCTGGTTTAAATCTTATTTATCTGAAAGATATCAGTTTGTTAGTGTGGATGGCATATCCTCTGACAAGTCAAAGGTATGTTTTGGTGTTCCTCAGGGCTCGGTTCGGCAGTTTACTCAGCAACTGAGCGAGCAAGAGATTGACTCATGTTATAGTTTTTTTTTTATAGCCCAGAGAATGTGCAATAAATGTTGCCATTAAGCCCAAAAGCATCAGATTCACTCATTTTGCAGCATCATCATAACAACAGTTAGGTCTAAAGCTAGACCCAACCAAGCTGCCACAATAAACAATCCGAAAAGCCAAATGAGTAAAAAAAATAGCATTCCTATTTCAAAAGACTGAATATTTTTGCTAATTTCTAGGCAACTTATTTGCACACAAAATACTGGTTAGCTAAAATTGCCAACATCAGTAACGATAAAGTGCCAGAAATGTTGATCATGCAATGACCTATAGCCACGAGCCTGTGAAGAACAACCCACAACTGGGTGACTCTAATGCAACTCTCCTGTCTCTCCACAGGACTTCATGACATGCTGTTCGGAATGTAAGTATGGGCATGTTCACCAGGGTTACGTCTGTGTTCACCAGGGTTACGTCTGTGTTCACCAGGGTTACGTCTGTGTTCACCAGGGTTACGTCTGTGTTCACCAGGGTTACGTCTGTGTTCACAAGGGTTATGTCTGTGTGCACCAAGATTACGTCTGTGTGCACCAAGATTACGTCTGTGCACCAGGGTTACGTCTGTGTTCACCAGGGTTATGTCTGTGTGCACCAGAGCATGTGTACATTGCTGTCCGATCCCCTGAAAGTCAAACATAGGACAAGAAATAAATACTTCTTAATTCAATTGAATAACAAACGTTATTACATTAACATAGTACAAACCTATTTCCTTGTATTAAGAGACGACTGTGCCAACCATAACTCCTTCACCTCATATTGGAAAATAATGTATATATCTTTAAATTCTCCTGACCTCTCTGGGAGCCATCACCTTATCGTGGTGGAGAGGTTTGTGTGTTGCTATGAACCTGAGGGCTGTGTTGTCCGGGTCTTAGTGCTCCTGGTAGGGTTTCCCATGGCAAAGTGGTCTCAGGGGAGGAGCCAGACTAAGAATGGTTCAAAATAACCCTATGTATAAACAAGGAAGAGGAGGAGTTACCCTGCCCGGAGGAAGCCCGGGGCCCCCTTCTGGAGCCAGGCCCTCTGACAGTTGTTTGTGCATATGCCCCGAACAACAGTTCGGAGTACTTGGCCTTCTTGGAGACCCTGAATGGGGCCCTGTATGGGGCTCCAGTAGGGGACTCCATAATTCTGCTGGGGGACTTCAACGCACACGTGGGCAATGATGGAGACACCTGGAGAGGCGTGATAGGGAGGAACGGCCTCCCTGATCTGAACTCGAGTGGTCATTTGTTGTTAGAGTTCTGTGCTAGTCATGGATTATCTATAATGAACACCATGTTCGAACATAAGGATGCTCATAAGTGTACGTGGTACCAGAGCACCCTATGCCGAAGGTCGATGATTGATTTTGTGATTGTGTCATTGGACCTGAGACCGCATGTTTTGGACACTCGGGTAAAGAGAGAGGCGGAGCTGTCAACCGATCACCATCTGGTGGTGAGTTGTGTCAGGGGGTGGGGGAAGACTGTACAGACCGGGAAAACCCAAACGGGTAGTGCGGGTGAACTGGGAATGTCTGGAGGAGGCCCCCGTCTGAAAAAGATCTTCAACTCACACCTCCGGCTGAGCTTTTTTGGCATCCCTGTGGAGGTTGAGGGCATTGAATTGCCGAAGCTGCGGCAGGGAGCTGTGGTCTAAAGATCTTAGGTGCATCAAGGGGCGGTAACCCTTGAACACCCTGGCTGACACCGGTGGTCAGGGAAGCCGTCCGACTGAAGAAGGAGGCCTTCCGGGATATGTTATCCCGGAGGACTCCAGAGACGGTTGCAGTGTACCGACAGACCCGAAGGTCTGCGACCTCTGCTGTGAAAGAGGCAAAACAGCGGGTGTGGGAGGAGTTTGGGGAAGCCATGGAGAAGAACTTTCGGTCGGCACCAAGGTGTTTCTGGAAAACCGTCCGCCACCTCAGGAGGGGAAAACGGGGAACTATCCAAGCTGTGTACAGTAAGGATGGAACACTGTTGACCTCAACTGAGGAAGTAATAGGGCGATGGAAGGAACACTTTGAGGTACTCCTAAATCCCACTAACACAGCCTCTATAGTGGAGGCAGAGCTGGAGACTGATGGGGAGGCATCGTCAATCTCCATGGCAGAAGTCACTGAGGTAGTCAAACAACTCCACAGTGGCAAAGCTCCGGGGATTGACCAGATCCGTCCAGAAATGTTGAAAGCTTTGGGTGTGGAGGGGATGTCTTGGATGACACGCCTCTTCAAAATTGCGTGGAAGTCGGGGAAAGTGCCTAAGGAGTGGCGGACCAGGGTGGTGGTTCCCCTGTTCAAAAAGGGGGACCGGAGGGTGTGTGCCAATTCCAGGGGTATCACACTTCTCAGCCTCCCTGGGAAAGTCCACTCAAATGTACTGGAAAGGAGGGTTCGGCAGATAGTCGAACCTCAGATTGAAGAGGAACAATGCGGATTCCGTCCTGGTCGCGGAACCACCAACCAGCTCTTTACTCTTGCAAGGATCCTGTAGGGGGCCTGGGAATATGCCCATCCAGTCTACATGTTTTGTGGATTTGGAGAAGGCGTATGACCGGGTCCCCCGGGAGGTACTGTAGGAGGTGCTGCGGGAGTATGGGGTGAGGAGGTCCCTTTTGAGGGCTATCCAATCCCTGTACGTCCAAAGTGAGAGCTGTGTTCGGGTTGTCGGTAGTAAGTCGGACTCGTTCCAGGTGGGGGTTGTCCTCCGCCAGGGCTGTGCTTTGTCACCAATCCTGTTTGTAACTTTTATGGACAGGATATCGAGGCGTAGTCGGGATGGGTAGGGGTAGCAGTTCGGTGGGCTGGGGATCTCATCGCTGCTTTTTGCGGATGATGTGGTCCTGATGGCATCATCGGTCTGTGACCTTCAGCACTCACTGGACCGGTTCGCAGCCGGAAACTGATGGAGTGCCTCCTCTGTGTAGGGAATGAGGCGTTACCCCAAGTAAAGGAGTTCAAGTATCTTGGGGTCTTGTTCGTGAGTGAGGGGACAATGGAGCGGGAGATTGGCCGGAGAATCGGAGCAGCGGGGGCGGTATTGCATTCATTTTACCGCACCGTAGTGACGAAAAGAGAGCTGAGCTGGAAGGCAAAGCTCTCGATATACCGGTCAATTTTCGTTCCTACCCTCACCTATGGTCATGAAGGCTGGGTCATGACCGAAAGAACAAGATCGCGATTACAAGAGGCTGAAATGGGTTTTCTCAGAAGGGTGGCTGGCTTCTCCCTTAGGGATAGGGTGAGAAGCTCAGCCATCCGTGAGGAACTCGGAGTAGAGCTGCTGCTCCTTTGAGTCGAAAGGAGCCAGTTGAGGTGGTTCAGGCATCTGGTAAGGTTGGCTCCAGGATGTCTCCCTAGACCTGATTCAACATATGTTGCCATCCAGACCATGTCTTTTTTAGGGAAGGCCTTGCTCATTCCAGCTAGACAATGCCAAACCACATTCTGCATGTATTTAACCGTGTAAGCACTAGACGAATGCACCACCACATTGTCAAGGTAAGCGTTACAATTTTGCACATCCCCTAACACATTGTTAACCAGACGCTGTTAAGAGCACCTCCTGGAGGAGGGAACGCAACACCCCGGCACACGGGAACACCCTGTGGATTGGGAAGATGGAATGGGGTCGTAGGTGCGGGATGACAGAAACGAGTGCATCGTACAGAGAATTTATTATCCCAAAGCACCGAAAGCAAAGAAAGTTAAAGTTAAAGGAACCCCTCTCCTATCTTACATGCCTATGTGCTACTTACCTAATTAAGCACCAACTGGCACGCTAACCAAAATACAGGGGTTGGTACACCCAGATCTTACCTAGTGTGTATTGACATTCAGAGAATGATGGGTAATGTATGCCGTGGGCCTCTTGCCTACACACTCCCACGATGTGTTCCCATTCCCCCCTGGGAACAAATGGAAACAGTATCAAAAATCTAAACAGAATAGGTAACAAACAGACCAAAAACAAAACTCCCACAGGTACCAACAAACATGGGATACAAAAAACACAACACCATGCAAGGGCAGAGTGCTCCAGGGAGGAAAACAGGGCTCTTACAGCTAAGGATTATGGGATTGGTTGATGAGAACTGGATCCAGCTGGGTGCAATAACAGAAGGAAGTGGTCATTGAACGGGAGGGAGTGGTCATTGAACGGGAGGGAGTGGTCATTGAAGAGTGGGAGATGTGCATGAATGGCACCTTCAAAGAACAGAACACCCACACGTACCAAGACACAGCAACACAGATCTGGGAAACGTAACACAAACACACAAACTGGGGGATGGTACACGCCCATCCAAAAAACACAAACCTCTAGTTTGAGACAAAGAAATCCAAAACGCATCCCCAGTTATTATGCACGTGAGAGAGCATTGGCGACAACATTCGCAGAACCCTTCAAATACTGGATCCTTAAATTGTAACCCTGAACAATCAGAGCCCATCATATAAGGCGGCGATTCTGATTGTACTGGAGAAGATGATCCAGTCCCTTGTCATCTTCCTGCAGACAAATTGCACCCACCCCCACCATATTGGCTTCTACCTCCAACTCAAAAGGCTTGTCAAAGTTGGGGGCATCAAGCGCTGGGGCATTACAGAGAAGTGGACTCAAAACATAGTGACATTCCTGGGAAACTGCGCATCTGGCAGCAAATCGTGGGAGCAGGGAAAGCAACCATTGCTTCCACCTCGCCAGTTATGGGGCACACCTGACCGCGTCCCACCTGCTTCCCTTAGTAGGCTCCGTAGTAAAACAGTCCAGGTGCTAAACTGGCCAGCCTGCAGTCCAGACCTGTCACCTATAGAAAACATTTGGTGCATTATGAAATGAAAATTTTTACAAAGGAGACCCCAAACTTTTGAGCAGCTGAAAACCTATTTCAAACTAGAATGTGAAAACATTTCACTTTCAAAACTACATCAATTGGTCTCCTCAGTTCCCAAATGCTTACAGAGTATTGTTAAAAGAAGAGATGATGCAACACAGTGGTGAACATGCCCCTGTCCCAACTTTTTTTAAATGTGTTGCAGGAATTAAATTCAAAATGGGCATATATATTTCATACTATAACATTTCTCTGGTTCAACATTTGATATGTTGTCTTGGTATTATCAATGTTTATGGTATTTCATTTAAATTTATGGATACAATTATTTCCTTATCATTGCATTCTGTTTTTATTTGTATTATAGCAGTCTCCCAACTTTTTTGGAAACAGGGTTGTAGTGTCTTGTATGGTGAAAATCACATGTTGAAATGTGTTTGCATATAATTTAACCCCCAATTTTCAGCCATATTCAGTGTATTTTACATTTTAATATTTAAAATGTGTATATTTGTGTGTAACGAGTATATACGTGTGTGTAATTGTTAGGTCACACAGCCAGTCAAGGGAGAACATTAACTTCCCTGATGATGAGGTGGTGGGAGGAGCTGACAGAGAGGGAGGAGCTACTGAACATAGTCCATCGCCCAGCCAAGGTACCCTAAATAAGCATTATCAGTGTTTCTCTCCAGTACCCACAGCAGAACATGTTGTAGTACCTGACAAACATACCTGTTTCAAAACATAGGAGAACTATTAATTAGCTCTTAAAAATAAACAGATGAGGAACATTATGACCACTTACAGGTGAAGCAAATAATTTTGATCATCTCCTAACCAGGGCACATGTCAAGGTCTGAGTAGATGGTAAGCGAACAATCTGTACTTGTAATCAACATCTTGGATGCAGGAGAAATGGGCAGAGGTATAGACCTGAGCGACTTTGATAAGGGCCAAATTGTTATGGCCAGAAGACTGGGTCAGAGAATTTATAAAACTGCGAGGCTTGTGGGGTGCTCCCGGTCAGCAGTGGTGAGTACCTACTGACAGTGGTCTGAGGAGAGACAAACCACAAAACGGCGACAGGATGTTGGGTGCCCAGGGCTCATCGATTCGCGAGAACAACAAATTCTATCCCGTCTGGTCCAAACCGACACAAGGTCTACTGTGGCACAAGTCCCAGAGAATTTGAATGATGGTTACAGGAGGAATGTGTCACAACACACAATGCATTGCACCCTGCGGTGAATGGGGGTGCGTAGCTGCAGACCGGTCAGAGTCCCCTTGATGACCCCTGTCCACCTTCAAAAGTGCCAAGAATGGGCACCCATGCATCAGAACTGGATCTTGGAGCAGTGGAAGGTTTTCTTTCACATCACGTGAACATATGTGTATGACGTTTCCCTGGGGAAGTGTCTGGTGGAGGCAGTGTGATGCTCTGGGCAATGTTCTGCAATGTTCTCCGTGGGTTCAGGCATTCATGTGGATGTTACTTTGATACGTGCCACCTACCTGAACACTGTTGCAGACCAGGTCCACCCCTTCATGGATGACGACGACATCACGATTTCAAAGACGATGTTTGAACTTGCTGGTGCTCAACTCTGCAGCACTGTGATTAACACTCATAAAATGACAGAAGGCCTATTCCCTTAGAAACGTACATATTCAAAACAGCTGTGGTGAACTACTCCCCTGAATCCGCCCCAAGGTTTTATGCTGCTATATTATTGTGCCGGGGGAGTAGGGTCAGTTCTTCTCCATTGGAATCCTTGTTAATCTATGGAATGTGCTCTCAAAATATTATTGCTCTGTTTAAACTGAGGAGGATATGAAGTCTTGGACACCTCAGGACAACCAGGCTTGAAGGTCTCATAGCTGTCCCTGTCCAAAGCCCTTTTATTAGTCAAATAATTTGATTGATTTAACTAATGCATGACAACAATGTAAAATAAAGTTGCAAGCAGCAATATAGCGGTCCTAGCTATAAGAATGCTATATGAGAATAGGCCTCATAGGCCTGACAGGTCTCATTGGCCTGGTATCTGTTTGTGATCAGGACCATTTAAAGTGATTTTCTCATTAAGTGCCCCCAAATGGCCAAGTTGTGCCACAAACGCCAATGTGCTTAGCCAACCTAACCCAAATTTCAAGCATTTTGAAAGCCTTTGATTCATAGCTTGAACTTTACTGACCGGCAGCGGTCACATAGTGTGTACTACTGACTCCATTGCAATACAACAACCTGTTGCACTCATTCAACAGGCCAAGTTTGGTTGAATTACACCGCTCCAAAAAATTAAGGAAACTCATAAATCACACAAAACAGAATGTTTTGGCACATCTGTCTGCGTGTGTGTGTAATTTACATTTAACAGAGAAAAACAACTTGTTTCTTCCAGCTTTCAAGATGAATTTTCATTTTCCCACTGATGAACAAACCGTCATGACAAAATGTTAATATATCTAATCAGTTCAAGGATAATTTAATGTGTTTTCCTTCAGGTCCATCCATGCCCTCACCGCGGGCAGCCCTGCCCGAAAGCCCCTCACCGCAGGCAGCCCTGCCCGAAAGCCCCTCACCGCAGGCAGCCCTGCCCGAAAGCGCCTCACCCGTCTCCCCCCCTCCCCCAGCGGAGGACAACGAGCCTGTTAATGTCACCATCACTGTCACGGCAACAGGCTGAAGATCACCATACTCCACTATTTTGCAATAAACAACTAATATTAAAGGTAGAGCTATTAGATATAAACAAATTAGAGTTGGAAAACAAATGTAAGCACGGACCCTCTTGATACCATGCATGTATACAGCTCAACACCAGAGACCAGGTTCAATACCCATCTCCAACCTTCACTACACCTCTTCCAGAGCCCCTGGTCTTCACCACCAACAACTGTAATATACACATTACAAATACGCAAGGAAAGAAATATACAAAACATCCTAATATTTTAAAGTTTTTTGTTGAACTGATCTCCTGCAAAATGTTGTTACAGTGGGCACTTCCTTAGATGAGGGCAGAGGTCAGCTTGCAGATTCTTTCCCTCTATTAATCACCATGAGAAGTGCTGAATGCAGCATGACCACCCGGTCTTCTGTTCCACCAGGTTGGAATAAAGTACAGATATTTCATAACTTTATTTAAATTGTTTTACACACAAAACTAAAAACAACAACAGTAAGCTTGACAGAATATCAGAACTAAACCCAACGCACGCACGCACACGCTCACAGTGTTGTGATCATCAACTGATCAGGTGACAGGAAGTTGTATTTTCTGTGTGCTGATTATGTCACTTAGCTTCAGTTTGATCGTCAGGAAGAGACGCTTAAACTCCAGGCCATCGCCCTATAACACAAACAGACACAATCAGTATGCATAAATAGTATGCAAGATACTCAAAAAAGTCATTCAATGTTGTAGTACACAAACCTTAGACAGCCTGAAGTCCAGTAAAACTCTCTGGTCCAGTTCCATTATATGGACCTTAAAGATCAACTTGTTGTTCCTTCTGTCCAGAGTACTGACCGTTACCTGGGTTACAGACACACACCAGCATCAGATTCAACACACTCCACATTTAAAGGGGCACTGTGTACAATCCTGCCTGTAAAACAATAACACGACTGTGACCTAAGCTAGTATGGGGAAATTACAAGTCAATCCAAACTGATAAGCCAGAAAGTTAAAATAGGGAATGTCAGTCAGACAGATGATTTTCATGGAAAAAGATTTGAAACATTAAATGAAAACATTAACTACAGATGTCACCCGTTCATTTTTGAATGCAATTACATGTTATCTGGTTGGTGAATTTATGTGTGTCCGTGTGTACCTGATTGGTGCAGGTGTGCGTGTGTACCTGATTGGTGCAGGTGTGCGTGTGTACCTGATTGGTGCAGGTGTGCGTGTGTACCTGATTGGTGCAGGTGTGCGTGTGTACCTGATTGGTGCAGGTGTGCGTGTGTACCTGATTGGTGCAGGTGTGCGTGTGTACCTGATTGGTGCAGGTGTGCGTGTGTACCTGATTGGTGCAGGTGTGCGTGTGTACCTGATTGGTGCAGGTGTGCGTGTGTACCTGATTGGTGCAGGTGTGCGTGTGTACCTGATTGGTGCAGGTGTGTTTGAAGGTGTGCCCTAGGTCGATACAGGTCTGTCTCAGAGCAGCGAAGGAAGCTGATGAGTCCACAGTCGTAAAGAACCTTGTCATCCTTCGAACCAATCGCTGCCATGGCGTCTGGGATTAGAGACAAGGAGATGAGTTGTTAGAGAAAGCCATCAAATAAACCTGAATGGAAATAAAACACTTTCAAACGAAATGTTTCATCTTGTGTTTGGTAGCAATAGCTTGCTGGGAGTTAAACATTAAAACATTAGGGTTTGGTTCTGCAGACACAGATTAAAAGTGGTCCTCTACTAAATAAAGCAATGGAGATTCCACATTCAAGTTTGGTCAGGGACTAGGCTTAATCTGTGTTCGCGAAACCGTTCCCCACAAACTACTGACAGGTTTTGGTGTATCTATACATTAAATGTGCCTGCGCAAGAATGTGCCTGTGAGTCTTGTCATAGTTCCCATCACTACACACAATGCCCGACCAGGCCATCGTCGGTTTTACCTGGCTGGCTCCCGGAGTTCCCAGTAGTTGGCTGCAAAGCAGCATGTTGTCTGGTCTGGCCGGCTGGGAGAAGCTGACCTGGTCGACCCCACCAACACACACACTTCCTTCCCACACACACCCTCCGAGGGCCAGGTCAGGCTGGGAGCTGGAGAACTGAACTCTGTCATAACTGTACACACACAAATTAGATATTAGATATTTGATTATATCTTTTCATGTGACAACACTCAAGATACCTGGAACCATGTCATGTGGTCTGATGAGACCAATATCAACTTATTTGGTTCAGATGGTGTCAAGCGTGTGTGGTGGCAACCAGATGAGTACACAGGGCAGTATTCCAACATGACAATGACCCCAATCACACCTCCAAGATGACCACTGCCTTGCTAAAGAAGCTGAGGGTAAAGGTGATGGACTGGCCAAGCATCTCTCCAGACCTAAACCCTATTGAGCATCTGTGGGGCCTCCTCAAATGGAAGGTAGAGGAGCGCAATGTCTCTAACATCCACCAGCTCCGTGATGTCGTCATGGAGGAGTGGAAGAGGACTCCAGTGGCAACCTGTAAAGCTCTGGTGAACTCCATGCCCAAGAGGATTAAGGCAGTGCTGGAAAATGATGGTGGCCACACAAAATATTGACACTTTGGGCCCAATTTGGAAATTTTCACTTAGGGGTTTACTCACTTTTGTAGCCAGCAGTTTAGACATGAATGGCTATGTGTTGAGTTATTTTGAGGGGAAAGCAAATTTACACTGTGATATAAGATGTACATTCACTACTTGTAATTGTAAGTGTAATTTCTTCAGTGTTGTCACATGAAAAGATATTTTAGCAAAAATGTGAGGGGTAATACTGTATATAACCTCATTCACAGACAGAATAAGCCTTACCTGTTGTTCCTTTGTAATTTGTTATGAGAGGGTGATTGTCTGAGACTTTGACTGAACCAACGATCTGTCTTTAGACCAGAGATAGTCAGACGATCTTCTGGTACAGGCTGAAGTAGCTTAGCCAGTAGACCTAAAGAGAGACAGGGACAGAGACTCAAAGCCCTACAATTAAGCATAGAGCCTGCTATAACATTCAAAATGCCCATATTTATTAAATATAGCTTGCTATTTCCACTTGCTCTGGAAATAAAAACCCATGGTTCTTCGAGTGGCCGTTAGTTAAAACATAATTATAATTCTGCTCTAATGTTTCTGTGGAGGGACCTAAAAATTTGTCAGTGTCAAAACTGTATTTACACAATTTTCATAATTTTGGCTCTGTACACCACCACAATGGATTTCAAATTAAACAACCAAGATGCAATTGATGTGCAGATTTTCTGCTTTATTTCAAAGGGGTTGAACAAAAATGTTGTATAAAAGGTTTAGGAATTGCAACCATTTTCTTACACAGTCCCCTTATTTCAGGGGCTCAAATGTAATTGGACAAATTAACACAATCATACAATTAAAATTTCATTTTTAACACTTTGTCGAGAATCCTTTGCAGGCAAAAACTGCTTGACGTCTGGAACGCATGGACAGTACCAAACGCTGGGTTTCCTCGTTTGTGATGCTTTGCCAGGTGTTTACTGCAGCTGTCTTCAGTTGTTTGTTCATGGGTCTTTCTGCCTTATGTTTTGTCTTCAGCAAGTGAAATGCATGCTCGATCGGGTTGAGATCAGGAGATTGACTCAACCATTGAAGAACATTCCACTTCTTGGCCTTGAGAAACTCCTGAGTTGCTTTTGTAGCATGTTTTAAGTCATTGTCCGTCTGTAAAGTGAAGCGCCGTCGCATCAACTTTGCTGAATCTGAGCAGACAAATCCCTATACACTTCAGAATTCATCCAGCTGCTTCTGTCTTCTGTCACATCATCAATAAACACTAGTCACCCGGTGCTATTAGAAGCCATGCATGCCCATGCCATCACACTGCCTGCATGGTGTGTTACAGATGATGTGGTATGCTTCAGATCATGAGCCATTCCAAGCAGTCTCCATACTGGCTTTTTAGGTGTTTCTTTGGCAAAGTCTAATCTGACCTTTCTATTCTTGAGGCTTATGAATGGTTTGCACTTTGTGGTGAACCCTCTGTATTTGTTCTCGTGAAGTCTTCTCTTTATGGTAGACTTGGATAATGATATGCCTACCTCCCGGAGATTGTTCTTCAATCAAATCAATCAATCAATCACATTTATTTATAAAGCCCTTTTTACAACAGAAGTTGTCACAAAGTGCTTTACAGAGACACCCGGCCTTAAACCCCAAGGAGCAAACAACAGTAGTGTTGAATTTCAGTGGCTAGGAAAAACTCCCTAAGAAGGTCGAATTTTAGGAAGAAACCTAGAGAGGACCCAGGCTCAGAGGGGTGACCAGTCCTCTTCTGGCTGTGCCGGGTGAGATGTTAAGAGTCCAATTGGAATAATTAATACATTTCTCTGGGCTAAATCCAGAGTCTATTTGATTTTAGACTAGGTCAAAAGTATGACCAGGTGGACAAGGACAGCAACGGGCCCCCCAAACCAGGTAATTCGCAGGTGTGGACCTCCTAAAATGTAAAACTGGAGGAGACTGAGAAAAGTTAGAAGTGCATTCCTCATATCCCCCAGCACAATAATATAGCAGCGTAACACCTTGGAACTGAGACGGGGGGGTCCGGTGACACTGTGGCCCAACCCGGGGGAGGCCCCGGACAGGGCCCAACAGGCAGGAAATCAATCCACCCACATTTGGTCCCTTGAAAAAGAGGGGTCTACATATTAAAGAGCTGTAATTCCTAAACCCTTCATCCTATTTGGATGTGAATACCCTCAAATTAAAGCTGAGAGATTGCACATTAAGCCCATATTCATTATTTAACTGTAACTTGAATATATTTTGGTAAACAAACAAAATAAAATGGGTGTCAGTGTCCAATTATTTCCAGACCTAACTGAATATTCATGTAGCAAAATCAGCTTAGCATTCCTTTGCCATACTCATGTTTTGTTTTAAAAAGCATGCTACAGGCTAGCCCTAGCTAGCTATACGTTGGTTGTGGCACTAACATGTCTAGACGACAGCTAAACAATCAGGTGAATAGTGCATTTCATTGAGCATGAACTACGTCTTTGATATGCAGTAGCCAATGCTGTGAGGAGTGGTAAAATACACCCTTGCACAATAATGGCTTGAAAAATTGGGTGAGGGGGTGTAAGTCTTTCCAAAGGGGGTGTGTGGGTGTGTCTTACTAAGGGGGCTATGTGTAATCTTTTTCCAGGGGGAGAGATAGGTCTTCTTCTGCAGCCAATCAGAATACTCCTGGCAGCTCTCACTAGGCTGGTCCCAAGGCAACTCTGTAACCAAAGCAACACACAGGTTTCAGAGCAACTCTACACCCTCCGACAAACACACCCACACCGACAAACACAGACAAACACACCCACACCGACAAACACACCCACACCGACAAACACACCCACACCGACAAACACACCCACACCGACAAACACACCCACACCGACAAACACACCCACAAACACCCTGACAAACACCCCGACCAACACACAAACTAATTACTTAAAAATCATACAATGTGATTTTCTGGATTTTTGTTTTAGATTCCATCACTCACAGTTGAAGAGTACCTATGATAAAAATTTGAAGACAATTCCAGAAAATCACATGTATGATTTTTAAGTAAATAATTTGCATTTTATTGCATGACATACGTATTTGATACATCAGAACGTAATATTTTGTACAGAAACCCTTGTTCATATGTTTCCTGTAGTTCTTGACAAGGTTTGCACACACTGCAACAGGGATTTTTGCCCACTCCTCCATATAGACCTTCTCCAGATCCTTCAGGTTTCAGGGCTGTCGCTGGGCAATACAGACTTTCAGCTCCCTCCAAAGATTTTCTATTGGGTTCAGGTCTGGAGACTGGCTAGGTCAACTCCAGGTCCTTGAGATGCGTCTTATGTAGCCACTCCTTAGTTGCCCTGGAGTTTAGACCAAAAAGCTCTATTTTTGTCTCATCAGACCACATGACCTTCTCCCATTACTCCTCTGGATCATCCAGATGGTCATTGGCAAACTTCAGATGGGCCTGGACATGCGCTGGCTTGAGCAGGGGGACCTTGCATGTGCTGCAGGATTTTAATCCATGACTGTGTAGTGTTACTAATGGTTTTCTTTGAGACTGTGGTCCCAGCTCTCTTCAGGTCATTGACCAGGTCCTGCCGTGTAGTTCTGGGCGGATCCCTCACCTTCCTCATGATCATTGATGCCCCACGAGGTGAGATCTTGCATGGAGCCCCAGGCCAAGGGAGATTGACCGTCATCTTCAACTTCTTCCATTTTCTAATAATTGCGCCAACAGTTGTAGCCTTCTCACCAAGCTGCTTGCCTATTGTCCTGTAGCCCATCCCAGCCTTGTGCAGGTCTACAATTGAATCCCTGATGTCCTTACACAGCTCTCTTGTCTTGGCCATTGTGGAGAGGTAGGAGTCTGTTTGATTGAGTGTGTGGACAGGTGTCTTTTATACAGGTAACGTGTTCAAACAGGTGCAGTTAATACAAGCAATGAGTGGAGAACAGGAGGGCTTCTTACAGAAAAACGAACAAGTCTGTGAGAGACGGAATTCTCACTTACTGGTTAAATAATGAATTATTTAAAAATCATACAATGTGATTTTCTGGATTTCGTCTCTCACAGTTGAAGTGTACCTATGATAAAAAGTACAGACCTCTACATGCTTTGTAAGTAGTTAAACCCCCAAATCGGCACTGTATCAAATACTTGTTCTCCCCACTGTATATGTTTTAAATATACACTTAAACACAAAAAGATTCATTTTCTCATTTGTCTCGTTTTTCAGACCAGTGAGGAGGAAGACTGGTAGAGGACCAGACCAGTAGCAGAGTCTGGCAGAGATTTGGATAAAGTAATCCACATGGACAGGAGTATGCCATCCATTCCACTTAGCAGTATTCCACTGAATTGATGGAAGGACAATGAATATCTCTGTACCTTGCTTGCCTCTTTGACCAAAGCACACCTATCCATTCCAGTAACCTCAGTTCCCAGCCAACTGATCTTTTCCACTGCAGGAGATCCGTTCTCTCGCCAGAGAATGCTGACTACTTAATTTCTCTTACAGAAAATATGTCCCTGTGAGGGTACACTTATGTTTTGTTGCATCAGGCATTTGTTTTTGTTTTTCCATTTTGACTTTTATAGACTTGGGCCTTGAGAGTGAACCTTTTGTTATATTAGACGTTTTCCTAAAGAATGATTTGCAGTTCCCATAATTTGCTAAATAGTATTAAAATAAAATAAATCAAAAAAGGGTATTTTCCCTTTTTTATCGAATCGACAATAATCGAACCATGAAACTTGTATTGAATATCGTATCGTGAGACCCACCCTTAGTACGCAGTTCGTGGCCAGGGATCATTGCTTTGTTTTGGAAGAAATGTATCCCTCAGTTGTAAGCAACAACACACAGTGGCTGCCACAGACAGCACAATACAGGATACCAATATAAAAAATAATGTACAATATGTAGGCTATGATTTCTATTACGGCTGCAACAATTATTCAAATAAACTGACTTAAATATTAAAATCCGACCACTTCTGTTTCAGCGTCAATTAGTCACTTACAATGACCATATTAACCACACACAGACAGACACCCCACACACAGACAGACAGACACCCCACACACAGACAGACAGACACCCCACACACAGACAGACAGACACCCCACACACAGACAGACAGACACACCAAACAGAGACAGACAGACACAACAGAGAGACGGACACACCACACAGACAAATAAATATACAGACAGACAGACACACACCTCCAGCCAACATGGCAGTAAGGACTATCCCACAGGCCCAGATGTCAGCTGGTTGAGCGCAGAACTCCGATTGGCTGAGAAGCTCAGGAGCGACATAGGGCAGCGTTCCACACAGCCTAGTCAGATGTCGCTCTCGCCCGCGGTGACGGAACATCGTTGCTAGACCAAAGTCTGACAACTTTAGGTCATCTACAAACAAGTATACATAAACAGATAACATGTTAACTAATGTTAATTTAGCACAACTTCCAAACAACAGACTTTTGACAGACACAGACAACTCCCACCTTTATCGTCCAGTAAAATGTTTTCTGGCTTGATGTCTCTATGAGTAATGCCAACACTATGAAGATACTCCTGAGGGACAAAAGAGAGAGTGGAAATGAGAAAGAAAACAGAGGAGATGATACTGTCTCAGCAAAAAAGCAGACACCTTTTATCAAAAGTAATTCATTCAATAGGAGCAAATAGCTTTGGAGAATGTTTTACGGCACCCAGTTTACAAGGCCACATCCTGGCCCACCATCAGACCACATCCAGGCCCACCGTCAGACCACATCCTGGCCCACCGTCAGACTGGCCCAGTCTGTTTTTTTTTAGACATACACTACTATTGAAAAAGGTTCAGGGTCACTTGGAAATGTCCTTGTTTTCCCTGAAAACATACATGAGTTCCAATAGGAAATGTAGCAAAATGATTATGAAATATAGCACAATTAATAGGACATCTACACTGATAAGCCAAAACATTATGACCACCTGCCTAATAAGCTGTTGGTCCTCCATGTGCCGCCAAACCAGGGCTGACCAGTCAAGGCAGGGACTCCACTCCACCTCTGAAGGTGTGCTGTGGTATCTGGCACCAAGACATTAGCAGCAGAACCTTCGTGTCCTGTAGGTTGTGAGGTGGAGCTGACGTGCACTGGACTTGTTGATCCAGCACATCCTACAGCTCAATCAAATGGAGATCTGGGGATTATGTAGGCCAGGGCAACATCTCAAACTCCTCATGATGTTCCTCAAACCGTTCCAAAACAATGTGTGCAGTGTGGCAGGGCACATTATCTGCTGAAAGAGGCCACTGCCATCAGGGAATACCAGTACCATGAGGTGACCTAGATCAGCATCAACATTTAGGTAGGTGGTGTGTGTCAAACTGACATCCACATGAATGCCCAGACCCAGGGTATCCTAGCAGAACATTGCCCAGAGCATCAGACTGCCTCCACTGGCTTGTTGTCTTTCTATAGTGCACCTTGGTGCCATCTCCTCCCCAGGTAAACAGCGCTCACGTACGACCACGTGATGTGAAAGAAAACAAGACTCATCGTACCATGTCTGGTCCCAACGCTTGTGTGCCCATTCCAGGGGTCATCATGGGCAATCTGACCGGTCTGCTACATACGGAGCCTCGTACGCAGCCGGGTGTAATGCAGTGTGTTTTGACGCATTCCTCCCGTAAACATCAACATTTTCCACCATAGATCTTCTGTTGGTTCAGACCAGATGGGACAGCCATCGTTGCCCTCACGCATGAGCCTTGGGCGCCCAACACCCTGTCGCCAGTTTGTGGTTTGTCCCTTCTCGAACCACTGTCAGTAGGTACTCACCACTGCTGACCGGGAGCACCCCACAAGCCTTGCCGTTTCAGAGATGCTCTGCCCCAGTCGTCTGGCCATAACAATTTGGCCCTCAGGTCTTTAATCCTGCATCCAACACATTGAATATGAGAACTGCTTGTTCACTTACCATCTAATCAACCAAAACCATGACATGTGCCCTAATTAGGAGATTATCTACATTATTCACTTTAAACATTATGTTTTAACGCATCAACAACAGCTCATTGACATGGTTACATTTGCACATGCCGAAATGCACCTTAAACTTCACCTCACTGCACATTTAGAACTGTCACTGTACTTGCATTTTCCATTGTTACATACACATGTCACCTCTGGAACTTCATTGCTGCAGTCCCTGCATTTCAGTTTCACTGCCACCTTACTCCTTCAATTTACCTTGATTGCAGATTCAGAATGTCACTGAGAATTGCCAGTGTATCTCACTTGCACACTACATATCTTCCACTTAATACTGGTCATTTCTTCTGCATTCCTCTATTTGACCTGGTTAGATGCTAACTGCATTTCGTTGTACTGTACTTGTACTGTTCAATGGCAATAAAGTTGAATCTAATCTAGAAATAGTGACTTTTAATTGAGATAATAATTGTGTCCTTCAAACTTTGCCCTCATCAAAGAATCCTCCATTTGGACACTTATCTCAAAAAAAAAAATGTATAACCTAGTCATTTTGCTCTATTTTCTATTCACATTTATTTCATGTATGTTTTCATGGAAATCAAGGACATTTCTAAGTGACCTGAAACATTGCAGATCCGGTAATGTGATGTTCTAACACACTAATGTCTATCACAAATTAAAAAGAAATAAAATGTTCCTGATGTCCAGAAGTTTTTTAATGACTGCAGGCTGTCTCACTCACCACAGCTGATAATAACTGCTGGAAAAACCTGTGGGCTTCTGTCTCTGGCATCCCAACATCAGGCTCTGAGACAGAAAGGAGTGTGAGAGGTCACCCAGCCTGTGATTGGCTGTTATATTATAAACCTGTGTTGTGTGAGGGCACCCAGTCTGTGATTGGCTGTTATATTATAAACCAGTGTTGTGTGAGGGCACCCAGCCTGTGATGAGCTGTTATATTATAAACCCGTGTTGTGTGAGGGCACCCAGCCTGTGATGAGCTGTTATATTATAAACCAGTGTTGTGTGAGGGCACCCAGCCTGTGATGAGCTGTTATATTATAAACCCGTGTTGTGTGAGGGCACCCAGTCTGTGATTGGCTGTTATTTTATAAACCAGTGTTGTGTGAGGGCACCCAGCCTGTGATTGGCTGTTATATTATAAACCTGTGTTGTGTGAGGGCACCCAGCCTGTGATTGGCTGTTATATTATAAACCAGTGTTGTGTGAGGGCACCCAGCCTGTGATTGGCTGTTATATTATAAACCAGTGTTGTGTGAGGGCACCCAGCCTGTGATTGGCTGTTATATTATAAACCTGTGTTGTGTGAGGGCACCCAGTCTGTGATTGGCTGTTATTTTATAAACCAGTGTTGTGTGAGGGCACCCAGCCTGTGATTGGCTGTTATATTATAAACCTGTGTTGTGTGAGGGCACCCAGTCTGTGATTGGCTGTTATATTATAAACCAGTGCGGTGAGAGGGCGGGGTCAGTGTTACCGATCCTGTCAAACAACTCCCCTCCGCTGCAGGCAATCAGAGACAGGTCAAACAGACAGGCAATCAGAGACAGACAGAACAGACAGGCAATCAGAGACAGACAGAACAGACAGGCAATCAGAGACAGACAGAACAGACAGGCAATCAGAGACAGACAGAACAGACAGGCAGTCAGGTATAAAAGTCAGACAGGTATAAGAGACAGACAGGACAGTACACACAGATAGATATGATAGAAAGACAGAACAGTACAGGCAGACAGGAATGAAAGAAAGACAGAACAGTACAGGCAGACTTGGAAGACAGAAAAGTATAAGAGGCAGACAGAACAGGCTCAGACAGGCACCTTGTTGATACAGATCTCTTTCTTGACATCAGGCTCTGAGACAGAAAGGAGTGTGAGAGGTCACCCAGCCTGTGATTGGCTGTTATATTATAAACCTGTGTTGTGTGAGGGCACCCAGTCTGTGATTGGCTGTTATTTTATAAACCAGTGTTGTGTGAGGGCACCCAGCCTGTGATTGGCTGTTATATTATAAACCAGTGTTGTGTGAGGGCACCCAGCCTGTGATTGGCTGTTATATTATAAACCAGTGTTGTGTGAGGGCACCCAGTCTGTGATTGGCTGTTATATTATAAACCAGTGTTGTGTGAGGGCACCCAGTCTGTGATTGGCTGTTATATTATAAACCAGTGCGGTGAGAGGGCGGGGTCAGTGTTACCGATCCTGTCAAACAACTCCCCTCCGCTGCAGTACTCCAAGAACAGATAGACAGTCGGGCCCTCCTTCCGATGGCCAAAGAAACGCACAATGTTAGAGTGGGACAGGACCTGTGAAGACATACAACAATCATGAACAAGACCATTAAGTTTAATTATCTGGACTATAAATAAGACAGGTATGAAAGACAGGTATAATACACAGTCTGTTATACAGTCAGACGAACAGAGAGACAGGTCTAACAGAGTCAGACAGGTCTAACAGACAGGCAGACTGGTCAAACAGACAGGCAGACTGGTCAAACAGACAGGCAGACTGGTCAAACAGACAGGCAGACTGGTCAAACAGACAGGCAGACTGGTCAAACAGACAGGCAGACTGGTCAAACAGACAGGCAGACTGGTCAAACAGACAGGCAGACTGGTCAAACAGACAGGCAGGCAGACGGGTCAAACAGACAGGCAGGCAGACGGGTCAAACAGACAGGCAGGCAGACGGGTCAAACTGACAGGCAGGCAGACGGGTCAAACTGACAGGCAGGCAGACGGGTCAAACAGACAGGCAGGCAGACGGGTCAAACTGACAGGCAGGCAGACGGGTCAAACTGACAGGCAGGCAGACGGGTCAAACTGACAGGCAGGCAGGTCTAGCAGACAGACAGACAGGTCTAGCAGACAGACAGACAGGTCTAGCAGAAAGACAGACAGGTCTAGCAGAAAGACAGGTCAAACAGACAGGCAGGCAGGCAGGTCAAACAGACAGGCAAGCAGGCAGACAGATCAAGCGGACAGACAGACAGGTCAAATAGATAGGCAGACTGACAGACAGATCAAACAGACAGACAGGTCTAGCAGACAGGCGGTCAGAGACAGACAGGTCTAACAGACAGGCAGACAGACAGGTCTAACAGACAGGCAGGTCTAACAGACAGGGGGTCAGAGATAGACAGGTCTAGCAGACAGGCAGTCAGAGACAGACAGGCAGGCAGATCAAACAGACAGGGGGTCAGAGACAGACAGGTCTAGCAGACAGGCAGTCAAAGACAGACAGGCAGACAGATCAAACCGACTGGCAGACAGACAGGTCTAGCAGACAGGCAGTCAGAGACAGACAGGCAGACAGATCAAACCGACTGGCAGACAGACAGATCTAGCAGCCTGGCAGACAGACAGGTCTAGCAGCCTGGCAGACAGACATGTCTAGCAGCCTGGCAGACAGACAGACAGGCAGACAGAGACAGGTCTGACAGACAGACAGAGACAGGTCTAACAGACAGGCAGACAGAGACAGGTCAAACAGACAGGCAATCAGAGACAGGTCAAACAGACAGGCAAACAGAGACAGGTCAAACAGACAGGCAATCAGAGACAGGTCAAACAGACAGGCAATCAGAGACAGGTCAAACAGACAGGCAATCAGAGACAGACAGAACAGACAGGCAATCAGAGACAGACAGAACAGACAGGCAATCAGAGACAGACAGAACAGACAGGCAATCAGAGACAGACAGAACAGACAGGCAGTCAGGTATAAAAGTCAGACAGGTATAAGAGACAGACAGGACAGTACACACAGATAGATATGATAGAAAGACAGAACAGTACAGGCAGACAGGAATGAAAGAAAGACAGAACAGTACAGGCAGACTTGGAAGACAGAAAAGTATAAGAGGCAGACAGAACAGGCTCAGACAGGCACCTTGTTGATACAGATCTCTTTCTTGACGTTCTCAGAGCACTCCTTGGCCTGAGAGGTATCAATAACCTTCACGGCTACAGCCTCTCCTGTCTGTCTATTCACCAGCAGCCTCACTCTGAAACAGCACATAGAATGGGACAGACGGAGAAAGAAAAAACAAATGCAGAGTAAATGGGTTTAATCCAGCCTTCTGATTAAAATGTAGACATATGGCTCCACCAGTTCAGTTGAACACAGCGCAGCATAAAATACTGTTCAGTCTGATCACACACGTTCTCTGTCACACACACACACACACTCTCACACACACATTCTCTCACACACACACATTCTCTCACACACACACACACACACACACATTCTCTCACACACACACACACACACACACACACACACACATTCTCTCACACTCTCTCACACACACACACACACACACACACACACATTCTCTCACACACACACACACACACACTCTCTATCACACACACACACACACTCTCTATCACACACACACACTCTCTATCACACACACACACTCTCTATCACACACACACACACACACACACTCTCTATCACACACACACACACACACACACACACACACACTCTCTATCACACACACACACACACACACTCTCTATCACACACACACACACACACACTCTCTATCACACACACACACACACACTCTCTATCACACACACACACTCTCTATCACACACACACACACACTCTCTATCACACACACACACACACTCTCTATCACACACACACACACACACACACACACACACACTCTCTATCACACACACACACACACACACACACTCTCTATCACACACACACACACACACACTCTCTATCACACACACACACACACACACTCTCTATCACACACACACACACACACACACACACACACACACACACACACACACACTCTCTATCACACACACACACACACACTCTCTATCACACACACACACACACTCTCTATCACACACACACACACACACACACACACACTCTCTCACACACACACACACACACTCTCTCACACACACACTCTCTCACACACACACTCTCTCACACACACACTCTCTCACACACACACACACAAACACCACACACACAAACACCACACACACACTCTCACAAACAAACAAACACCACACCACACACACTCTGGAGGAAGAATGAGCTTAGAGATATGGGTAGATGAATGAAGGAGGGGGGGGGGTGTACTCACTCCCCATACGCTCCTTCTCCCAGTGTCTGGATCAGATCCCAGTCCTGCACAAATGGTACTGCCATCCTACACACATATAAAAACCATGTTCTTACAGACTGTCTGACTTGTCATCTGAACAAGATCATACTCTTAAATTATTCATCCAGCAAAGAGAGAAGAGGACTGGCCGCACCTCAGAGGCTGGTTCCTCTCTATGTTTCAACCCTATTAGGCTTAGTTGTAGGCTGTGTTTCTGTAATAGCACTTCGTAACAACTGCTGATGTAAAAAAGGCTTTTTGATATAAATCTGATTGATTGACTTGATTGATTGTCGGGATGAATATAGGCTACCAGCTAAACAAAAGTAACACAAATCACAAATAACGTCAATAACCAGTAAATACTAACCATTGTTTTTTTATTATTTAAAATACTTGTCAAACGTGCTAACTACTTGACTATTAGTTAACGTTAACAAGTTACTGTGTAACCCATATTGCCAGTCATGAATTAAAACGTTATCTAGCCCAAAGCGTAAGACAAGAACAAACGAGTCGGGCAATATAGGCGTGAGAAACGAAAGGTTTACCTGCTTCTGTCTTCTTTCTCAAATGTCCTGATTACTTTCAGAACAGTATCAGCTAATATATTACTTCGTAATATTCAAAGCCAACCTGTATTATCCAAAGAAGCTGCACAATATATTTGGCGCGCTAAACGAACTTCCCTTCTGGTGTTTTGTACTAGAGCGTCACTTCCGTTTCAACGTGACGTATACATGTAAACAGAAGTACAGGCATAAACATCATGTATACAGGTAGTAAACACAGTAGCGTCATGCTGGCAACATTAGAGATTCCGTAGCAACAATAGGACTTCCGGTTTTCGGATTTGCCTTCAAAATACAAGTCCGCGGTAAAACGCGATTTTAATCATATAAAATGTATCGATTTTGACACTTTGCTTAGTGTTTAGAAAACCCTATTCTATACGCCGCAATGAATGTATTGTAGGAAATGTCAAGGAGACTCTATAGAGGGATTATATGCAACAACAAAAAACAGGGGCACTGTGTATTTGCAATTGTTGCTGGCATTTTACTCCGCCCATCCCATTGGCCACAATGTAACTCAGTGGTTATGAAATACATATTGACCTGTACGAAAAAACTGTTCTATACGCCGCAGTGAATGTATTGTAGGAAATGTCAAGGAGAGTGGATAGAGAAATTATATGCAAAGAAATCAAGGACTGAAATCCTGCAGTATTGGGTATTCCACCATGACAATGACCCAAAACACAAGGCCAAGGCAACAAAAGAGTGTCTCAAGAAGGACATTAAGGTCTTGGAGTGGCCTAGCCAGTCTCCAGACCTTAATTCCATTTAAAATCTGTGGAGGGAGCTGAAGGTTCCAGTTGCCAAACGTCGGCCTTGAAACCTTAATGACTTGGAGAAGATCTGCAAATAAGAGTGGGACAAAAACCCTCCTGAGATGTGTGCAAAGCTGGAGGCCAACTACAACAAACGTCTGACCTCTGTGATTGCCAACAAGGGTTTTGCCACCAAGTACTAAGTCATGTTTTGCAGAGGGGTCGAATGCTTATTTCACTCATTAAAATGCAAATCAATTAATAACATTTTTGACATGCGTTTTTCTTGATCTTTTTGTTATTATTCTGTCTCTCATTGCACAAATAAACCTACCATTAAAATTAGAGACTGATCATTTCTTTGTCAGTGGTCAAATGTACAAAATCAGCAGGGGATCAAATAATTTTTACCATCACTGTATATGAGTATTCAGTATGGTTTGTGGACTGTAGAGAAAATAACACTTTATAATTTTCTTGCTTTGGTACAGACATTGTATCAGAGCCCCAGTGGTCCAGTACCTCCTGCCAGACAGTAACAGAGCAAATGTCTTGGATGTCCTTATGTAAGATTAGGGTCAGGATATCAGCGCCTGAAATACAACAAACTTTCTAAGAGCCATAGTGTAAGTTCACATTAATGCATGATAAAATGTTTGAGCCTAAGTTTCTTGTAATAATGTACATGGAATCTTTTCATGGCATTCACCTTCTGCTGAATATGTTCTGACATTAATGCAATAACCTTTTTTCTGATAATTCATATAAAATAGAGATGGGCGGAGTAAAATGCCAGCAACAATTGCAAATACAGAGTGCCCCTTGATTTCTTTGCATATAATCACTCTATCCACGTTCCTTGACATTTCCTACAAAACATTCACTGCAGCATTAAAATAGTGGTTTCTGTATGATTCAATATATGTATTTCATATCCATTGAGTTACATTGTGGAATGATTAGACAGGTTTGTCTTACTCTAAACATTCTCCTGAACATTTCGTACATTGCTTTCTCTGTGGAATATTCAAAAGTTCATGAGCAATGAGGCAATATGTATTCCATATTCAGTCCTTGGCATTGTATGAATTTTGCCCTTGGAACATGTTTTAATAGTGTTTTAATAACGGCTTTAAGATCAAATCTCAGACGTGGCAAGGTGAGAAATCAACTGTTCCTGAGAAAGGTGGTTAACCTTAATCAGTCCCAGATAATTGCTGAAAAGGAAAATGTCCTGATAAATTAAATCCAAGCAAGATTTGGCTTCTGCATTAAATCTAATGAACCCTCTAAAATAGTGGCCACACAAGGCAAACAATTATAGGGTCTGTACCATAATGACTTACACTTCTAACAACCGCTGGTGCCATAAAAAAAGAAAGAAAAAGTATTCCTTAATAAGAAAAGAACAGTCAGATTACAGTTTCACATGACGTTATAATGCTTGTAGAGTTTTACTGACAGATGAGAGGGTTATTCTGAAAATACCATAAAATCAAACTTCAGTCTGTATGGTCATTGTATCATTTAAAGTCATTGCCCCTGTTCCCCTGCTCAGGTGCAGGAGTGAAAAGTAGGATTTTTTGTGAGCAGTTTCACACCAAAAATATTTCACTGCCTACGACGTGCATTTGTCTGCCACTTTGAGATTGGACATGTAAAAGAAAACATACCTAGATTAAACATTTAACTGTTACTGAACTCTACAGGCTGAAAAAATACAGAAGGGTTTTTACTAATTAAAAATGTGTTATATGAAAGCGCAATATCAATTAATAACCAGTGTGTCCTGCAGACGATGGATTTGTCAGCAACACGTGATATTACTGGACATTCTGAAAACGTGGGTGGGGGGCTTTCACTTTTGGTTGGACGACACAGCTCATTAGAATACTTTAGAACATCTGATAAGGGTTGTTGATGTCAACTGGCTCTATTCAAAGAGGGTGAGAGGGCATCTTTGCGAATACGCATTTCACATTGTCACAGTGAATAAGACATTTCAACAGGGACAATTAGAATGTGTTCCTTCTCTTAAGTAGCCAGGATGTCGTGTCCTCCTTATATCAGAACGCTCTGAACATCCTAAGCCGCACAAAACAATTTAATCCATTAAGTGTCTTCCAGCCAAAACAACTTTCAATTTCATGCAGATCTATTTTTCACACAATTCAAATCACAGGAGTGAATATAGATCCATAACCTTTTACTGGCCAAAACCATTAATTTGCTTACATAGGTTTCTTTTCTCCAATATTACAACAACCAGCATCTATTGACATGGAAAGTATTTTAATACACCAGGTTAAAACATTAAATATATAATATACAGAACACCAGAAAACCCAAGATAACTTAACTAAGGCTGGGATCAGTAAACCAGACCCACGTTTCAACCCTGGGCACTATTTCACTCCCTGTCCCTTACATTCTCTCTCCCTCAGTAATGACCTGGTAACTTAACCCACCAAACTCTCCAGACAAATTAAAAAACTTCTCCATGGTACCTCATTTTAACTGTTACATTTATTCAGACATTTGCCACAGTAACGGTGTATTCCCATGGTAACAGCACATCCAGCTCCACTTTGTGCGTTTTGCTTGTTTCAGATGTCATGTATGTACAAAAAGTTTCCTATGTACGTTAACCGGCGTAAAGAAAATAAAACATCCCAGGGTAGAAGAGGATCGACCAAGTGCTTGATTAGGGGTGATGTCATAAATGAAGCCCCTTCCATACTGTAAACCAAGATTCCACCCGCCCCAAAACAGCTTTTAATGTATGTGTCCATATCAATCAACTAATTATAGATTATTATAAGGTCCATATAGATCAACCTGGAGGTCTGCAGCATAGCTGGTAGTCATCGTTCCATCAGGGAGTGACACAGCAGACAGAACTTTGATTCATTGATCAATTGACCAATGAACTACCATGGAGACAACCTGCAGAGTTGTGGACCAGCTGTGAACATACAACATGCTTCAACACCAGCTGGTTTATCACACTGATCACAGGGCAGGATGGGATTCTCTATGCTAAATGCTTATTACCCCTCCTCTTCATTTGGCTTTAAACAATATTTCAAGAACTGTAACAGTTCCCTTTATAACCAACATGAGCATTGGTGACATCAAAGTGACACCAGAACTTCCTTGTCTTATAAATACGATACGTGTGACAGAGAGAAAGAGATGGAAAAGGAGACAGAGAGAACAAGGTGTATTCTAATATGAGGGGAGTGAGTCCTTCCTCACCCCTTTAAGGGGGAGGGGGAGTGTCCTTGTGGTGGGCAAGCCAATCACAGAAGCATCACTGAAGGTTTTCTACTAATCAGCTCAGCTTGGCAAAGGCCCCAGCCAACCACAGCATGGCCTGGAGAGGTGTTGTCCAATCAGAGAAGCATGGTGACAGGCTTCTCCAGGAACTTCCTGAACTCTGCAAGCCACTGCGCCCCAACAGCCCCGTCCACTACGCGGTGGTCACAACTCAGAGTGACTGACATCATGCTGGCCACGTCAAACCTACAACACAGTGACAGGCAACAAGTAGGCTCACCATTATTACGACCAAATGTTGGATAAGAAATATCACTGTGAGACCAAATTCATGTAAATAAGCCAGTAACATTATATTACATTTATTTGTATTCATATTTTATTTATTTATTTATCCTTTCAGATTATAGGAATATATATGGAAGAAACACAGACATTCAGTTTCACATCGATATGGAGTGTCTTTCTTGTGGACACCACCCAGTCGTTTGTTCTGAATGTTCTTTTCTTGTGCTAGCCAACTTGTTAACTAGCCAACCACGGTTAACCTGTCAGTCACATCCACCTCTGTTCAAAATGTTCTAACTAGCCAACCACGGTTAATGACAATATGGCGCCATGAGTCATAACCGCAACATCAGAGACATTTTTGTTCATCACTCACAACATAAGGTTGTGAGATGCTTTAAATATGCATTCTAGAATGCACTTCAAGCCAGTAAAAAACAACAGTATTCAACAACAGTGTGGTGTGATATAGATTACCCTTTATCATTGTCAGCAGGCAGGAGTCTCTTCTCTGAGCCTCCTACTGCCAGGATGCAGGCCTGTGGGGGGTTGATGATCGCGGAAAAGTTCTTAATGCCAAACATTCCCAGATTGGAGATGGTAAACGTGCCCCCCTGAAAAGAGGAGGAAAAGGAATAAACTCCTGGAACCAAACTAACATTTTGGTGTGCAGCGTGTCTTCGACTAGCATTGGCGTCTATTTCACCGGTCGGGGCGTAGCGTCTATTTCACCGGTCGGGGCGTAGCGTCTATTTAACCGGTCGGGGCGTAGCGTCTATTTAACCGGTCGGGGCGTAGCGTCTATTTAACCGGTCGGGGCGTAGCGTCTATTTAACCGGTCGGGGCGTAGCGTCTATTTAACCGGTCGGGGCGTAGCGTCTATTTAACCGGTCGGGGCGTAGCGTCTATTTAACCGGTCGGGGCGTAGCGTCTATTTAACCGGTCGGGGCGTAGCGTCTATTTAACCGGTCGGGGCGTAGCGTCTATTTAACCGGTCGGGGCGTAGCGTCTATTTAACCGGTCGGGGCGTAGCGTCTATTTAACCGGTCGGGGCGTAGCGTCTATTTAACCGGTCGGGGCGTAGCGTCTATTTAACCGGTCGGGGCGTAGCGTCTATTTAACCGGTCGGGGCGTAGCGTCTATTTAACCGGTCGGGGCGTAGCGTGTTTGTGTAGTGTTGGTAGTTACCTGAAACTCATGTGGCTGTAGTTTTCCGTTGCGGGCCTTGGCAGCGAGGGCAGAAACATCAGAGCTGATAGCAACCAGGCCTTTGGTGTGAGCATTGAACACGATGGGGGTTATCAGACCGCTGGCTGTACTCACCGCTACACTAATATCCACCACATGGTTCCTAAACACACATACAAATGAAGAGCAGATATACACACACGATAGAGTCAGACATTTGGATTAAAGGTCAATAACATCAAATATGCTCATAAACTAATTGAAGTAATTGTTGGAATGTCTCCCTATGCACACATCTCTCACTCAGAGAGAGCAGGGCAGAGCTACTGCGAGGGCTGTGATGATAACTTCTATATTATAAATTCTATCTATAACGAATGTTCTGGCACAGCAAAAACACAGGAACTTCATTCAATTGCGGTACACACAATATACATTGTGTGATAAATGTCAGTCACAGGTTTTAAAGTTACCTAACTTCTCCCTAAACGGCTCGTTGGCCGATCGTTGCAGTGAGCCAACGATCAGTCTTTATAGGCGGCTGGAAAAAATCCTGATAGTGTGATGCCTTTAAGAAGGTCGCCAATATGGACAAGCTGTAAAAACCCTGATATAGTGAGATGCTGTAAAACTTTTGGACAGGATGAGAACATGTAGGTGCAGATCCTGTATGATCCGCCCTCGTCCATTTATCCACCCTGTCCGCCCACCAGTCCTCATCCGCCTGCCCTCGTCCATCTATCCGCCCTCGTCCATTTATCCACCCTGTCCGCCCACCAGTCCTCATCCGCCTGCCCTCGTCCCAGTTTGCCCTCGTCCATCTATCCGCCCTCGTCCATTTATCCACCCTGTCCGCCCACCAGTCCTCATCCGCCTGCCCTCGTCCCAGTTTGCCCTCGTCCATCTATCCGCCCTCGCCCTCACTGGTTGCTTACTCTGTGGGTTTTCAGGCTGGGGATCTGTAATAGTGACAAGTGCTGATGTAAAAAGTGCTTATAATGTAAATCTGACTGACGGGTCGACTATAAGCAACTAGCTAAACTACAACTGCTGATGTAAAAAGGGCTTTATAAAATACATTTGACTGATTGGTGAGAGGTCATTCTTAGTACCATAGGTGGTTGCTGGAACAGGTTACCTATAGATGCATTTCTCAAATCAAGTGAATAGAAAAATGAGTTTCCAAAGCCATGATTTCCAAGTGGAAATTTGATTCTGCGTGTGTGTGTGTGCTTACTGTCTGATGACCGTGTCGAGCCATTGGGAGTTGGCTTCAGGGACCTTGAGGCAGGCCAGCGCACTGGCTTTGATGATGAAGTCATTGACACTCAGCTTGATGTTCTGGGCCTGTATCTCCTGGTGGAGAAGAGTGGTTTTAAGAAACAGGGGGCATGTAAACATGAGTATCCTCATGTAGTAGGCGAACTAGGAAGAAGAACCTTTATTCAGCTTCTAACACCAACCCAGACAACCCAGCCCTCACCACACCAACCCGGCCCTCACAACACCAACCCAGACAACTCAGCCCTCACAACACCAACCCAGACAACTCAGCCCTCAGAGAGAGACAGACAGACAGACTTACTGCATTCAGCTCCTTGCGAAGTTCTATCACGTGGTCCATATTGATGTCTACAGACAAGTAGTAGTGAGGGATGGACTGTTTAGACTGCATCAACCTCTGGGCAATCACCTGGACGGACAGACGGACGGACGGACGGACGGACGGACACACACACGTCAGAAATAAGATATGATGACATACGTGCATATCAATCATGCACAGTATAGCACAGTATAGTGCAGAGGTTTGTATTACCCTGTTATGGGTAAAGGACCTTTAAATATGGGTAAAGGTCAAAAATAATAAAATAAAAAAGCAATGTACATAAGCCATTTAATGTGACTACATGTTTTACAAATGTCCTCTCACAAGTAACAAAAATGTAAAAATCCTTGTTAATGTTTTTGGGGGAAATATTCTAAATAATATCAGTGAAAGGTTTGCATCCCCCTTTTCCTAAGAAGAGAGAATGTCACTGACTGAGTCCGAGACCGAGTGTGGTTAGAGAAGCGGACTTGTGAACTATAGGTCCCGAGTTCATATCTCCTCGCAGGCGAGGGACGCATTGTGAATTATTCCGTATTGGCGAAAAGGTTGCTGGCTAAAACCGAAACCTGAAACTGTATACAGTTATATTGTGACTGTTTCTGGAACTGAAAAAATCCTCAGTCTCGCTAGAAATTGTTCAATTCCTATGACTAGTCCAGTAAGTTAGTAGATACTGGTAAAGCCTATTACTGGCTAATAAGCTGTTCAAACGGCCAGTGGCAAAAGCTAACAGTTCATAGACGCTACTTGTGGTGGAGGTAAACTTAGTAAGAAACGTTAGTCAGTTTAACTGTATCAATATCATTCACGAATGGCCAATTAACTGTTAAAATGGGTTAGATCTCTGTGGTGTAGTGGTCAGCAACACAGCCTTTCACGTGGGCAACCCGGGTTCGAATCTCAAGAGGGTAATACTTTCTATTGCGGGCCGGCTGAACTAGGCTTGCCTGGTTTCTTGTTAGGTTATACTGTTAATAAGTCAGTATGTACTCCCTTTGCCTTTATACTTTCCTCCAACCTCTTTGGGTACCCTCAGAGAAGCCTGTGGATTCTTGGTCTTGGTTCCAGGATCCATTCACACCTCATTTTTAGTTTAGCGTATTCCAAGCGTGTCACCTTGTGTCCAGAAGTTAGCAAAGGCTTCCTGTGAGATTTTCTACCAAACAACCCAGATCTTTGCAGTATACTTTTGATTGTGGAGAAGGGAATTTTTATTCAACTTGGCTCTAAAGACTTTCAGGCAACCTGATGTTTGTTTTGGTTTCTTGCGGATCTCTCAAACAATAACTTTTGGGGGGTTTCTTGGTCTACCAGTCCTTGGTAGTGTCCATTTTCTTTCCATTTCTGGACAATGGTCTTCATTGTTGGTAATGGTATTCCTAAACGTTTGGATATCTTTTTATAGCCCTCTCCAGCTTTGTGAAAGTTTAATATTTTCTGTTTCAGGACTTCTGAAAACTGTTTTCCGGATCCCATTGCACCTTCTCGATTGCTGACAGCTTGAAAATAAGCCTTCTTATACTTTCTATGCCTGGAGTGCCCAACCTTGCTCAAGTAGACTGGCCCAATGGCAGACCTAAATTGCAATCCGGATCTAACAACTTGTTCCACTCATCAATTAGGCAAACTCAAAGGGGTGCAAACTTTTCTACCATTCTGCCTTTGATGTGACTCTTGTCATTTCAAGAGCATCTTGTAACATATTGTTGATGAAGAAACATTAAATGTAATATTATGTAATTGTATGAGAGGTTCACTTTTATAGTTTCCATCCTGAAACCAAGGTGGGTGCAAACCTTTTCACCCAACTGTAAATAAACTGGATCAATTAATCTACAATCCACAAGTTACAGACGTATTTTAAAAACAGTTTACTGGTTAATTTTAAAAAGGTTTACTGGTTACCTTACGGATGTTGCTGATGGGGACGTCAGTGAAGGTGCCTGTTGGTGTAGCAACGGTCTGTGCAGGTGTATGGGCGGGGCTAGCTGGGGGAGGAGCTGCCACAGCAACTGGAGCTGGAGTCTAAAGACAGAAAACAGACAGAACATATTTAGTAGAAAAGAGTAGAAAAATTACAAAAATATTTTAAAATGTCTATTATTATTATTAGGGTGTGTGTGTGTCTACACCAGGATTTCCATTAGCATGATTTTTGCAGATATATAAATAAACTGTACATGAGAAAAGTTTTAACCTGGTCACAAACATCAAAACATTTCGTTTGTTAATGTTTTCCCTTCATATCTAACCAGTAGATCACTACATTTTCCTTAATGTATTATTATAATGTAAAAGCGATTTGTTAGCATTCCCTGGTATGTGTGTGTGCGCGCGCGCGCAGGGTTAATCTTGTCAACAAAAACAGTGATGAAAATATTAACTGATTAAAAAGATGTCCACTATAAATATTTATAGTGGACATGAGGTTTTTGGAGAGAGCTTTTCAGTGCGGTCACCTTTACTTAATTACATAAAATACAAAGAAATATGTGGCATAATATGCATGACTCCAGGCATGGTTCTGAGGAATGTTGTGCTGTTTGTCCAGTGGGGTATTTAACAGCAAAGCTATGCAACAGGTCCATTTTCATGGTCCCATCAGCTAAACCAAAAATACATATAGTCTACACTTGTTGAGCAATTGTCACTCTTCTTTGGAACCAGATGAAAGCAAATCGAGTCTGGTATCAGGATGACATTAGAGAAGTACTCTCAAAATAACTAAAATTAGATTCATTAGTTGACTTACACCAGGGGCTGTCTTGGGGGGAGTGAAGGTCTCAATGTCTTTCCTGGTGACTCTACCATCAGGACCTGAGCCTGAAAAAGAAGGAGGTGTGGTGGTGTGTGTGCTGAATGAGCATGATATTGGGAAAGAACCAGAGCCAAGTGCTAACTTAGGAAGTCGGGTTCAGCCATTACAGAGCGCCTAGCAACAAAATGATCTTTTTCAGTTGTTATGGATAGACTAGCCAGGGAGTGCTGTTTCAACCAAGCTGAGTACTGCTCAGTTTCAGCTGTTATGGAGAGCCTGTTTCAGTTGTTATGGACACACTAGCTAGTTACTACTCTGTTTCAGTTGTTATGGACACACTAGCTAGTTACTGCTCTGTTTCAGTTGTTATAGACAGACTAGCTAGTTACTACTCTGTTTCAGTTGTTATGGACACACTAGCTAGTTACTACTCTGTTTCAGTTGTTATGGACACACTAGCTAGTTACTGCTCTGTTTCAGTTGTTATAGACAGACTAGCTAGTTACTACTCTGTTTCAGTTGTTATGGACACACTAGCTAGGTACTGCTCTGTTTCAGTTGTTATGGACACACTAGCTAGTTACTGCTCTGTTTCAGTTGTTATGGACAGACTAGCTAGGTACTACTCTGTTTCAGTTGTTATGGACACACTAGCTAGTTACTACTCTGTTTCAGTTGTTATGGACACACTAGCTAGGTACTGCTCTGTTTCAGTTGTTATAGACAGACTAGCTAGGTACAGCTCTGTTTCAGTTGTTATGGACAGACTAGCTAGTTACTACTCTGTTTCAGTTGTTATGGACAGACTAGCTAGTTACTACTCTGTTTCAGTTGTTAAGGACAGACTAGCTAGGTACTACTCTGTTTCAGTTGTTATGGACACACTAGCTAGTTACTACTCTGTTTTCATAGTAACGGACAGACTTGATAGCTACTGCTCTGTTCATGCCTGCTTGTGTGAAGTAGAGTCCATGTATTTGTCTACACTTACCTCTGACCTGGGCAATGTCAATGCCCTTCTCGGCAGCAAGCTTCTTGGCAAGTGGGCTGGCGAAGACACGCCCTTTCCTGGGGGTTGCCGGGGCAATGGGGGCTGGGCTTGGGGTGGGGGCAGCCACCGCAGTAGTAGGGGCCACCTAGAAAAAGAAAAATGGCTGTTGCCTTGTGTATGTACGTTTCACTAGCAACACATCCAACATCGGCAGGTGACTGTTATAAAACCGCATATCTAGCAAGTGACAGGTTCAAAGACACTAATATTCAGTGTGTTACCGGGGCAGGGGCTGGGGGTGGGCTGGAGACATCGGGTCCCCCGGTTTCCACGTAGCTGCTGAAGGCGGCGATGTCACTCTCCTTTTCCACAATGATGCACAGAGGAGTGCCCAGTGGAACATCACGGGTTCCCTCGGGTACCATGATCTTAGCAAGGTACCCCTCTTCCTGAACCTCGAACCCTACACACACACACACACACACACGATATAACCCTGCATGTTTTTGAGTGTGATGTTTGTGTTTGAGTGTGTTTACTGACCAATGGTAGCCTTGTCGGTTTCGATCTCGGCCAACAGATCTCCTTCACTGAGTTTCTCTCCAACCTTCTTCTCCCAGCGCTGAACAGTTCCCATCGTCATGGTAGGAGACAGGGCTGGAAGACACACCTAACACACACACGCAATCAAAATCTGTGTGTATGGTGCGTGTGCGTATTAGTGGTGTGTTTGAATTTCCTCTCGGGCCTCCTGGTGAAAAGCTCAAAAGTAATCGAGGGGCCGGTGAAAACACAACATGCTTTTAATGGATGACGCAGTAATGGTGGACCCCCAAATAAACGGATGAGATGGACGTCAACACAATGCTTTCAGGGGTGGATCCGTAAATAAATGCGTAAAGACTCAAATGTGCAACTATATTATTGATAAAACAATACCTCGCATATAGTTTTAAGTTTTCTATGTTTTTCCCCTCAAACAGAGAAGCCATTCGGGAGACGAAAGACATTATACCACTACCCTAGTAATTAGTTGACAACACCTGGGAAGGGGCGGACACAGAATGTTAGAGAAAAATGGGATTTTAATGGAAATCAAGTCAATTTATTTATAAAGCACATTTAAAAACAACCAATGCTGAACCAAGTGCTGTACAAAGTTATGCAATCTATCAAAACATGATAAACAAGAAAACATGAAACAAGAAAAAAAACAAGACAGGTAAGCATGAATGTCCATAAATTGACGCAAACGCCAAAGAATAAAAATACATTTAAGATGAGACTGAAATGTCTCGATGGTGGGGGATGACCTGATAATAATGGGTTTATTCCACAGTCTAGAGGCAACAACCAAAAAGGCACCATAACCTTTTGTTTTCATACAAGACTGTGGAATGGCTAAAAGGAACTGATTTGAACTTAACATCCATTCCATCTTTGACTGGTATCCAGTGAAGAGAGGCCAGTGTCGGGAAGATATCATCCCTCTTCCTGGTACCATTCAACAATCTAGCAGCCACATTCTGGACAAGGTGCAATAATGATAATGATGAGTGACAAATTCCAGAGTACAAAGAATTGCAATAATTTGAGATTATATAAGTGCATGTATAACAATCTCCTTAAGAGAGAGGAAAATATTTTAGTTTTGCAATAGTCCTCAGATGAAAAACCTACATTTGACAACAGAATCAATTTGTTTGTCAAATTTTTAGAGCTGAATCAATGACAACACATTCATTTCTTGCAAGAGGGTGCACATTTGTGGACAAGGGCCTCAATTGATTTGGGGGTGCCAAATAGTATAACTTCCGTCTTACGCTCATTAAGTTGGAGAAAGTTTTCAGCCATCCAGCACTTAATATCTTTAATGAGACAAAAAGGGGCTTCAAGGAGTTGGAATCACATGGTTTTAGCAGTATGTACAGCTGTGTATCATCAGCATTACAGCGATGTGGTACATTATGTCTATGGAGAATGGAGCCCAAAGGGAGCATATACAAAGAGAATAAAATTGGCCCCAGGATCGAACCTTGAGGTATTCCGCATGTGATCTCTGCAAAAGATTTCAAATGAGAATTGAACCACTGTAGAGCAACACCCTGGATAGCAACCTCTGTCTAGAGGCGACCCAGGAGGATGACATGATCAACCATATCAAAAGCAGCACTAAGGTCAAGCAAGAGTAAAATAGCACAATTTCCAGAATCACCGAACAGCAACAAATCATTCAGTGCCTTAATAAGTGCTTTTTCTGTGTTATGGTGCACTCCGGAACCTGACTGAACGTTGGCCAACACATTTTCCCTTTAAAAAGAAGAGAGTTGAGAAAGAACAACCTTTTCCAGTATTTTGGACATAAATGAAAATTTTGAAATGGGCCTAAAACTGTTAATCTGCAGGGTGTAGATAGGGATTTTTAATAAGAGGCTGAACCTGAGTCCTACCTTCATGTGGGTGGGTAGAGAATATAGTAAAAACATGGGCATGTCCTACCTTTGTAGTGTAATGAAAGGTTTGTGAAGGTACCATGTTGTCTGGCGTCTCAACTTAATGGGACATCCTAATCTCACACCAATGAGCCTATTTGCTTCCTGAAAGGAACGGGCATACACGGCAGGGGCCAAGGTAGCCCCATCTGCTCAGACAAACCAGGTGTGAGGATGGACAATTCAACAGAGTAGAAGTATGACTTCCGTTGGATTAACTGTACTGATGTTTGGTCTTTAGATGTGTGTCCCATAAAGAGATGAACTCTCCAATAGGTACAGCATTGAAACATGTTATCTATCGTTTGTTACATGTTTACCAGATGAAGAATCCCACAAGACCAAATGTCTTTAGATGGTGCTAATTGAATATATGTAAATGCATGAATGCCAGTTTTTGTTTTCTTTGTTTTAGCCAAGGTGAGGTGATTCTATTTTAGATGCAGTGGGGGAGTTTGGAATCAGCCTGTCTGGGTGGGATAAATAGGGAAGCTTGACTTCTTTAACAGAAGCTCCTAGCACACCTCCGTGATAGTATCTTAAATACTTATGGCATACTTAGTAGAGAATTGTAGACTAGTTGGGAGGAAGTTGAATCATGTTGGTATGTAACTATGTTTAGTATTGTAACTTTATTCATGGATTGGAACAAATTGTATTACTTTGGAATATAGATTACTACACACACATAAGTAAGTTTAAGCGATCAGACTTGGTATCCCTGAGCCCTGGATTCTTGAAGCAGTCTGGTTAGGCCCAGGAACACATGACATTGACTTGGCATCCCTGAGTCGTGGGTTTCATAACATTCTGTGTAGCCCCAGGAACACATGCCATTTTACTGTATGATTTGTGTTAAACGACCTAGACCTTATGGGCGCTTATAATACCGGATACAGACACACATGCATATGTAAATTGAAGTGACAAGACTGGTCACATGTCAACTCAGTAGCATTTGAAGGGGTTTACGTTTATCCCTCGTACTAAACCTTCATGTGGGTGGGTAGAGAGTAGAGTAAAAACTTGGGCGTGTCCTACCTTCATGTGGGTAGGTAGAGAGCTGCCTGGGGCAGCAGCAGGGGGTGGAGGAGGGGGCGGGGCAGCAGCTGAAGGGGCAGGACTAACAGCCAGCATGTCCAATGTCAGGTCCTTGAAGGCTGGTATCAGATCAGCACTGATGACAGACATACAGGCTATAGGTTAGGATGCGAAAATCATTACACCAGCAATCCGGAGATATAATCTTTTTTACCTCTGCATGGATCTCTATTTTGATTATTTTGCTTTATATTTTACTGCGGATGTTGTGTGCCATGTCATAAGAATTTCACTACTCAGAACAACACTTTTGTGAATATAACAATAAAAAGACTTTGACATGGTCATGTTTTAGTGTTTCAAAAAAAGCCTCAAATTAGCCTCTTCCTCTGTAATTTCATATACATTACACAACCTACCCCAAACCTTTATAAAAAGGTAAAGTTAGATTATAACACTTTTCCTAGCCCTTTACAATTTAGTGTTCAGTTATAACAGTTCCCAGGCCTTTATAACCTAATGTCTAGTTAGGCTATAACACTTTCCCCAGTCCTTTATAGCCTAACTAGACACTGGGTTATAACACTTTCCCCAGTCCTTTATAACCCAGTGTCTGTAAAAGCACTCTGTGACAACTGCCGATGTCAAAAGGGCTTTTTTAAATAATTTCGATCGATCGATTGATTTTATGCTGCCAGCCTAGCTTTCAATCTCAACAGTAATGGCTGTAATAAAAGTCTGAGAAGTTTTCTAGACCAAGAATATACCTGGTAAGATGTGAGCTAGCATTCAGATCTGATTTTGTCTCAATGCGTAGCCTTCTGTACTTACTGTACGGGCAGGCTACTCTGGACAGGCACTGACAGCTAAACAAGTTATTTTGCTATTAATATCACCTGGTAAAAAAATACTGAAAACTTTTAAATTACAGCTGTTATGATCAGCATATTCCAATGAACTGGCCAGTGCTACAAATCAACTCATCAATCCTTAACCATCAAACTTACTATGGATAATAGCATCTGCTAAATGATTTAAATGTAAAGGATATCATAGGACATGGATTTTAGGAAGAAACAGACAGTGCTTGTCATTTATAATCATAACGTGTACTAAATTGGGATTGTTAAAATGAATATCACCAGTTGGCGCACACGCCAACGTTCACAAACCGTACAGACATACAGATGTTCACAGTAATGCAGACAGAGAAAGAGACAGACAGACTTGTCCACAATAATGCAGACAGTCAAAGAAACAGATCAATCAATCAAATGTATTTATAAAGCCCTTTTTACATCCGCAGATGTCACAAAGTGCTTTTACAAAACACCTGGCCTTAAACCCCAAAGAGCAAACAACAGTAGTTTTGAATTTCAGTGGCTAGGAAAAACTCCCTAAGAAGGCTGAAATTTAGGAAGAAACCTAGAGAAGACCCAGGCTCAGAGGAGTGACCAGTCCTCTTCTGGCTGTGCCAGGGGAACATATTACGATTATAATTGTAATAATTAATAAATGCGTGTGGGCTGAGTCTAGAGTATTTAAACTTAGTCCAGGTCGGAAGCATGACCTGATGGACAAGGACAGGGACAACAAGGGGGAGGGGACAGCACAAAGGCAGCTGAAATCTTCAGGCATTATCTTGATCTGCAACACAACCAGGACTCTGGACATGGACAGCAATGGGTCCCCCAAGCCAGGTACTCCACAGATGTGGGCCAGGACCTCTTGTTCTCTTATGTTCAAAACGGGAGGAGACTGGGAAAATTCAGAAAATGCATTCCTCATAACAACAAGGATTTATAGTGGAGAAGGAGAACCGACCCTACTCCCCCAGCACAATAATATTGCAGTTTAAGACCTTGGGACTGAGACAGGGGGGTCCGGTGACACTGTGGCCCTATCTGGGGGAGGCCCCGGACAAGGCCCAACAGGCAGGAAATCAATCCACCCACATTGCCAAGCATCAACCAAAGGGACACCCACCAACCGCAACCACCCTGAATGAGGGCCGAGTATTGCCAGCAGAGTACAGCCCAATTGCACAAGTGCACAACAGAGACAACAACAAGCCAGAGACTCTTCCCCCAAGAGGCATTGGAGAAAGGGCATCCCAGTGGAGATGAGAGCCCACCTGGCAAGACAGCAAGGGTGGACAGTAACAAGCCTACTGGTCACCTTCATGCCCCTGAGCCAGACTACACTTAATCATAGACCATGCTGTGTTTAGTAGACACTTGAAAGTTTGCACTGAGTTTGCATATCTAACCTTAATTGTCAAATCATTCCACAGTAGTGGAGCTCTATGAGAGAAGGCCCTACCTCCGGCTGTTTGTTTAGAAATTCTAGGCACAATTAAAAGGCCTGCATCTTGCGATCATAGGTTACATGTAAGTATGTATGGCTGGATCATTTCAGTGAGGTAATCTGTTATTGCATCTGCATCTGTTTTTGATTAAAAAAAGTTTCAGATTTTCACAACGTTTCGAAGATGAAAATAAGCAACTCTTGAGACCTAATTTATATGTTCATCAAAGGAGAGGTCAGGGTCAAGGGTAACGCAGAGGTTTTTTACAGTTTTTTGGGATACGACCATGCAGCTGTCGAGGTTCACAGTGAGATCTGCTAACAACGCTCTTTGTTTTTTGGGTCCTAAAACGAGCATTTCTGTATTTCTTGAGTTAAAAAGCAAGATATTTTCTGTCATCCACTTCCTAATATCTGAAACGCATGCTTCCAAACAAGGCAAATTTTGGGGCTTCTTCATGCTTCATTGAAATATATAACTGTGTGTCATCAGCATAACAGTGAAATTTAACATTGTGATTCTGGATTACATCACCCAGAGGCAGCATATATAGTGAGAACAATAATGGGCCCAGAACCGAGCCCAGAGGAACACCAAAACATACCTTTGACTTGTCAGAGGATATGCCATCCACACTAACGAACTGATATCTTTCAGATAAGATTTAAACCAGGCTAGAACATGTCCACGGTGCCCAATATGGGTTTCCAGTCTCTCTAAGAGAAGTGAGTGATCAATAGTGTCAAAAGCAGCACTGAGATCAAGAAGCAACAGAACGGATGCGGAACATTTGTCTGAGACCATTAGAAGGTCATTTGTTACCTTCACCAGTGCAGTCTCAGTACTATGCTGGGGTCTGAAACCAAACTGGAGCATTTCGTAAATGTTATTTGTCTTCAGGAAGGCATTCAGTTGTTGGGAAATATTTTTCTAAGACACAATAAAACAGACAGACAAAGAGACAGACCTGTCCACAATAATGCAGACAGACAGTCAAAAAGAGACAGACCTGTCCTCAATAATGCAGACAAGCAGACAGTGCGACAGAATCAGATAGAAAAGCAGTCAGACAGAGAAAGACATAGTTCATTCCACTATAATGCATACAGAGACCTCACACAATGGGAACCAGAATATTTTCATCAAAAGGCCTATGTACAAACACAACAACCCTGAGAGTGACCCTTAAAAGCAGTTGGCCCAGAAGCATCAGCTAAATACAAACATTAGACCTTCAGTAGCAACCAACATACAGTTCAGCAGACATGGGGGGTGTAATTGTTTTATTGGTTGTGTTTAGCACTTCCGGGCCACCGTAGTTGTCAGAGAAGAGAGATTTTGTAAACACCGATTCAAGAGAAGTTGAAAATGAACAGCACTTCCTACTCCACTGCTCTAAGTATGAGTCAATTAGAGAGATCGATCTCTTGATATTTAAAGAAGTTGTTAGTTTTATGGAACTTTTGGCTGAGGAGAAAATGTGCATTATTATGGGTGAAAATACATAAACAATAAACCTAGAAGCTGAATATTTCCTGAACTGTCATTACAAGAGAGAAACAACAGCACCCAGAATGTAGATGTTTGATTATTGTTACTTATTTATATGTATATTCTGTGTAAAACACAATATTATTTGGTATACTGTATTTATTTTAATAGCGCTTTTATTGTTTTATTGTATTTATTTATGTACATTATCACTATTTCTACCAATACATTTGCTTGGGCAACAGTGGCAACCATTCATTCATGCCTATAAAGCACCTATTGAATTGACAGACAGAGAGCAGCAAACAGACAGACCTCTCCACAGTGATGCAGATGACAGATCCCACATTGACTCCAGTTCCTTCAGCCACCAGGATCTTGGCCAGGTAACAGTCCTCCAACAGCTCAAACCCAACCGTCGCCTTGTCAGTCTCCACCTAACAAACATACCACAGATCTATGTTAAATAGGTGAGAGGGAGGACAGGGGAAGAGGAGCGGAGGGAGGACGGGGGAAGAGGAGCGGAGGGAGGACGGGGGAAGAGGAGCGGAGGGAGGACGGGGGAAGAGGAGCGGAGGGAGGACGGGGGAAGAGGAGCGGAGGGAGGACGGGGGAAGAGGAGGAGGAGCGGAGGGAGGACAGTGGAGGAGGGAAGACAGGATAAGAGAGGGAGGACATGGGAGAAGAGGGAGGACATGGATGTTACAGAAAAGCAGTGAACAAGTCAAATGCAATGGAATCACCTCAGCGATCAAGTCTCCCTCATTGATTTTGTCTCCCTCCTTCTTCTCCCAACGAGCGATGGTTCCTGTCTGCATGGTGGGAGAGAGGGCAGGCAGCTCTACCTGAGAAAGACACGCACGTTACACCCCACGCACGTTACACCCCACGCACGTTACACCCCACGCACGTTACACCCCACGCACGTTACACCCCACGCACGTTACACCCCACGCACGTTACACCCCACGCACGTTACACCAAGCAGTTAGTACTAACAGTAGTCATGATAACCCAGTCCCGTAGTGTGTGGGAGGACTCAGGGGTTTGACATCACAACAAATTACGGTTTTATATATTTTTAAACTAACTTCAAGCCCAATGAATTGTCTGCCTAATGACAATGTTTTGTTGAGGGTTGGGTCGATTCCAGTGTATTCAGGAAGTGTACTGACATTCGAATTCCAAATCCAATTCCCTTTTTACTTCCCAATAAGGAGCCGATTTGAATTAGAAGCTGGTTTGACATCATCATCATGTAGTTTCACTTTTTAAAAAGTTATTGTGACTTCGGAATATCAGCCGGCCCACACAACTCGCAACACGACCAGAGTTAACTGGGCTAACCAAGCAGCTGCACATCTATTTAAGAGTTAACATGTCTATGCTGCGTTGCAGTCCCTTAGTTGAAGGTGAAATAGCGATGGAGCAGTCTGGCACACTGCTAATACGCTGGTTAGCTTCCACTGCTAGGTTCTGTCACGAACTGTAACTTCACTGGTGAATGATTACGACAACTACAGTAACTAGCTACCTTGAACTAGCTAAATACCCTATTCATTCTCACAAGTGGTAGGAAGTGACCTTAATTAGCTTGCTATTGTACAGTAAGTTAATACAGTAACGAATTAACAATCTCACTCAGCTCACATGACTTACTCAGAGTCGACCATAATATTTACAGTAAAGACAATAATGTCAAATAATTAGCAACCATGCAAAGTCTGAAATGGACAACTACAATTATTTTATAGTCTATACAAGCTCAACAGTTCCCTAGCTAACTATTGTACTGACTGGCTAACAGGCTAACGCTAGCTAGGTCATTGCTACCTTCTGGTGCGGAGGGAGGCTGTAGAAGCGATGAGTTTGTGTGATGCTGGCGGGGAGCGGGGCTTGCAGGAGGGTCGTTCTGTTGGCGAACACCACGGTGTTGAAACCACCACCGCATACTGCTCTGGACCGGACTGAGCCGTGGTAGCGCCTCAGATGACAAGGACCCAGAGCCGGACGAGCGGTCAGGGCAGGCCGAGGTATGGACAGCGCAGCAGACTGCCTCAGCCGCAAGACGAGACGGAGCATTTTACCTTAAATAGTTTAGTTACTAAACAAAATGTAGATTAAGATGTAGCTACTCCGGTACCAGAATGTCTGATACTAACGGTAGCAACTATGTGTCTTTCTGTCCCCCGAACCAGCCCAGCTAACGATCTACTCACTTTCCAGTGACCTCCTTAATCACAACACAACGCTTTACGTCACTCCTTCCCAGTTAGGTTGCCAGGTTGGCTCGACGCTGAGAATAACTAAAGTTGAATCTGAATCCATGTTAATTCATATTTTTATTACATCAATATAATGTTTCATAAAGCCGTGTCCATTTACACATGCATCTAAATAAGGACATACGAATTGGTGAATCGAAACCGCAAGTATGTGTCTGGGGACATTGATTTACTGTATTCTATGATCTTTGGATTTACTTCTGATTCCATAAAGAATTTGGCAACCTTGAGCACTCGGTCAATTGTCGTAAAAAGTCGCAAAGTGGCAGTTTGGTCATAGTACCTCTAGAGGGCATTAAAAGAATGGTTTAACGATATGGTTTAGTTCGAAGTTAGGCAGAAATTGCATATTCAATGGAAACCATCAATATGACTTTGAGAACATCAGTATGACGTTGCTACTCCTGTAGCAGTCAACACTTAACCCATTTGGGGAGTGTACCTTTAGCCCTATCCCTAACCCATTAGGGGAGTGTTGGGTTAGCCCTATCCCTAACCCATTAGGGGAGTGTACCTTTAGCCCTATCCCTAACCCATTAGGGGAGTGTTGGGTTAGCCCTAGTCCTAACCCATTAGGGGAGTGTTGGGTTAGCCCTATCCCTAACCCATTAGGGGAGTGTAGGGTTAGCCCTATCCCTAACCCATTAGGGGAGTGTAGGGTTAGCCCTATCCCTAACCCATTAGGGGAGTGTAGGGTTAGCCCTATCCCTAACCCATTAGGGGAGTGTACCTTTAGCCCTATCCCTAACCCATTAGGGGAGTGTAGGGTTAGCCCTAGCCCTAACCCATTTGGGGAGTGTTGGGTTAGCCCTAGTCCTAACCCATTTGGGGAGTGTTGGGTTAGCCCTAGTGTCACGGCTTCGGGGTTTGGACAAGGAGGAGCAGGAGAAGGCGTGGTGGAAGGATCTTTTTAATGGTATCCTCACGAACCAATACAAGATATGTATATACAGGTGACGAAGCGTCGTACAGCTCTTTAGAAGTCAGAGACAATCACACACAAAGACAGGGGGAGCAGAGGGAACATATATACCGGGGGAAACAGCGATGATGAGGAACAGGTGCACTAAACGAGACACAGGTGAAATGTATGATGAGACGGTGGTGTCAGAAGGCCGGTGACGTCGACCGCTGGGGCCCGCCCACTGCAGGGGGAGGTGAACCAGCAGAGGTCGCAGTTGTCACACCTAGTCCTAACCCATTAGGGGAGTGTTGGGTTAGCCCTAGTCCTAACCCATTAGGGGAGTGTTGGGTTAGCCCTAGTCCTAACCAATTTGGGGAGTCTAGTGTTACAGTTAGCCCTAACACGTTTGGGGAGTCTACCATTACAGAGGGGAGAACAAGTATTTGATACACTGCCGATTTTGCAGGTTTTCCTACTTACAAAGCATGTAGAGGTCTGTCCTTTTTATCATACGTACACTTCAACTGTGAGAGACGGAATCTAAAATCCAGAAAATCACTGTATGATTTTCAAATAAATAATTTTTATTAATTAATAATGAGATTATCAGTGTTATTCGCTTCACCTCTCCGTGGTCAAAACGTTAAGGTCTGTAATTTGTATCATAGGTACACTTCAAATGTGAGAGACGGAATCTAAAATAAAAATCCAGAAAATCACATTGTATGATTTTTTTATAATTAATTATTTGATCACCTACCAACCAGTAAGAATGCCAGCTCTCACAGACCTGTTCATTTTTCTTTAAGAAGCCCTCCTGTTCTCCACTCATTACCTGTATTAACTGCACCTGTTTGAACTTGTTACCTGTATAAAAGACACCTGTCCACACACTCAATAAAACAAACTCCAACTTCTTCACAATGGCCAAGATCAGAGAGCTGTGTAAGGACATCAGGGATAAAATTTTAACTTTTGGCACAATTATTAGAAAATGGAAGAAGTTCAAGATGACAGTCAATCTCCCTCGGTCTGGGGCTCCATGCAAGATCTCACCTCGTGGGGCATCAATGTTCATGAGGAAGGTGAGGGATCAGCCCTGAACTACACGGCAGGAGCTGGTCAATGACCTGAAGTTGAGTTGGGACCACAGTCTCAAAGAAAACCATTAGTAACCCTTAACCCTAAGTTTTAAAAGTAGATAAAGAGAGCCCAATCAAACAAATTAAGCAAAAATACAATATTTGGTCATTTATGTATTGAAAATTATCCAATACTGCATTTCTGTGAGTGTCAAAAGCATGTGAACTTTCGGTATCTGGCATGAGCCCATAACAACTCTAGGATGTTTCCTCACATTAAATGCGTGCTTCAGGTCCTTCAACAATACGTCGATTAAAGTCAGGACTTTGACTTGGCCATTCCAAAACATTAACTGTATTCTTTTGTAGTTATTCTTTGGTAGAGCGACTTGTGTGCTTAGAGTCCATGTCCTGCTACATGACCCACGTTCTCTTGAGATTCGGTTCCCAGACACATTTTCCTTCAGAATTCGCTGGTATAATTCAGACAAACAATGTCTAACAGATTGACAGACGGATTGGTGCAGCTTCTGCAGTAATGCAGTCGATGTATCGGTCTGTCGTGGTGAAGAAAGAGCTGAGCCGCAAGGCGAAGCTCTCGATTTACCAGTCAATCTACGTTCCTACTCTCACCTATGGTCATGAGCTTTGGGTCATGACCGAAAGGACAAGATCCCGGATACAGGCGGCCGAAATGAGCTTTCTCCGCAGGGTGGCCGGGCGATCCCTTAGAGATAGGGTGAGAAGCTCGGTCACCCGGGAGGAGCTCAGAGTAGAGCCGCTGCTCCTCCACATCGAGAGGGGTCAGCTGAGGTGGCTTGGGCATCTTTTTCGGATGCCTCCGGAACGCCTTCCTGGGAAGGTGTTCCGGTCCCGTCCCACCGGGAGGAGACCCCGGGGAAGACCTAGGACACGCTGGAGGGACTATGTCTCCCGGCTGGCCTGGGAACGCCTCGGTGTCCCCCCGGAAGAGCTAGAGGAAGTGTCTGGGGAGAGGGAGGTCTGGGCATCCCTGCTTAGACTGCTGCCCCCTCGACCCGGCCCCGGATGAAGCGGAAGAAGATGGTATGATATGGTATAATGTCTAACAGCCAATCATGGCAAGCCGTCCTGGCCCAGATGCATCAGAACGGGCCCGAACCATGATACAACCACCACCATGATACAACCACCACCATGATACAACCACCACCATGATACAACCACCAAGGTTCTTATGCTGGAATGCAGTGTTTTCCTTTCACAACACATAAGACTTCTCATTTAAACCAAAAAGTTTTATTTTGGTCTCATCCATTTTTCCAGTGGCCTTCTGGCTTGTCCACGTGATCTTGAGCAAACTGCAGCTGGGCAGCAATATCCTTTTTGGAGAGGAGCGTGTTTCCTCATGAAGAAACAAGCCTTGATTTCCCTTGACACTAATGGCATCCACATTGGCTTCAATACTGAATTTAGTGTCAATGTAGAAACCAATATATTATATTGATCAACAATATCCACTAGCTCACTCTCGGAGCTGGTGGCAAGTAACTCCTACCGAATTATACTTGGTTTCTTTGACAATAGGTCCTGATTATGAGTGGTCACAACATCCAAGTTACTGGTTAAGCAAGCAGTGTGACTAGAACCAGAATCGGATGTTTTCGAAGAGAAAAAAGTTTGGGAAGTGCTGGTTTACAGAATTTATAAAAACATGTTGGTCTGGTGGATGTGGAGAGACATGGAGCAGGAACATGCTGATTCTGCTTCTGGAACAGCCCAATGTTCTGTCCATGGAACAACCCAATGTTCTAATGTTCTGTCTGTTATAGGTTTGCTGCTCTCCCCTGCCCTGAGTGGGCTGTCTCTTCTTTTATGTCGTGTCTGTGTTTGTCTGTGTTGTCTGTTCTGAGCACTGGAGGCATTCCCAGAGGATAGTAAATCAAGGGGCATGGGCGCATCAGCCCTGCTCAGCCGTTTCTTCACAGCTGCAGCCACTCTCCATGATTCACCACTGCAGTACTTAAACCCGGGCTGATCAACTCTTTAGCGCCAGTTCGTTAACTCCAAACCCATGTGGTAACTAGGCTCTAGCTCATGTTGTTTTGTTTCATCCTTGCGTTCTAGTGTTTGACCTTACCTTTGTTTCCGTCCGAGATTCCGTCCTGACCCGCTGCCTCCTCCGCTTACCTGCATGCTCCAGCTCTACCGTCAGCTCCCACCTCCTCGCTGGGAATCCTCCCGTGTGCAGCCTTGTACTCACTGCCGCCTGTCCCTCTCGGATCCCTCAGTTGCCTCGCCTTCATCTCGGACAAGCCTCAACCTCCATTACACCTCTGAGTACTTCCTCTCGGTTCATTAAACACTACTACTAACCGCTAACGTTGCTTGTGTGTCATCTTTGCATTCTGGGTCAGAACAGCCCCATAACACTGTCCATGGAACAACCCACTGTTTTAATGTTCTGTCCATGGAACAGCTCAGTGTTCTGAAATATCTTCACCAGGGCATTGTTTTAAAATCTTTGGTTAAAGTCAAGAATCTAAGTATTTTATTTGTCAAGTGCACCGAATAACATGCATCATTCTGAACAATGAAATTATTGTGGGACATCTGAGTAGTAATTCAGAAATACACAAAGCAAAAGGGTTAGGGTCAGGAAATGGCTACATAAAGGGTTAGGGTCAGGAAATGGCTACGTAAAGGGTTAGGGTCAGGAAATGGCTACGTAAAGGGTTAGGGTCAGGAAATGGCTACGTAAAGGGTTAGGGTCAGGAAATGGCTACGTAAAGGGTTAGGGTAAGGAAATGGCTACGTAAAGGGTTTGGGTTAGGAAATGGCTACATAAAGGGTTAGGGTCAGGAAATGGCTACGTAAAGGGTTTGGGTCAGGAAATGGCTACGTAAAGGGTTAGGGTCAGGAAATGGCTTCATAAAGGGTTAGGGTCAGGAAATGGCTACTTAAAGGGTTAGGGTCAGGAAATGGCTACGTAAAGGGTTTGGGTCAGGAAATGGCTACGTAAAGGGTTTGGGTCAGGAAATGGCTACGTAAAGGGTTTGGGTCAGGAAATGGCTATGTAAAACAAACATGTGGAATCAGGAATCATATTGGACTTGGATTTCTACCTGTCGGTTTGAGAAAATCTTCGGAAAACACATTCTCCATTGAAAACAATGCAAAACATTATTCATTCTAATTATTTATTCTGAATAGAAACATGTTTTTTTAAACCATAAAATTAATAGAAATATTAACAGGAATGTACAATAACAAAAAATATCAACAATGAAAATTCAGCAGTGCTCATAATCTATCATTCATTCTACAGATCAGTTTGTCTTTCATAAGGCACAGTAACATTATAACTCAGTCATTTATACTGTAGATCAGCCTGTCCTTTATAAACTACAGTAACATTATAACTCAGTCATTTATACTGTATATCAGCTGTCCTTTATAAACTACAATAACATTATAACTCAGTTATTCATACTGTAAATCAGCCTGTCCTTTATAAACTACAGTAAAATTATAACTCAGCCATTTTTACTGTAAATCAGCCTTTCCTACACAGTTCTCAGGGCTCAAGTAAGAAATTGTGTTCCTCAGCAGTGCCTTGCTAGGTCCTGAAAAAAAAAAAGAACAATGACAGACATTTCTCTAATGGGTGTGTGTAGGTAATACTATATGTGTACAGTCTGTGTGTTTGTGTACTGTCTGTGTGTTTGTGTACTGTCTGTGTGTTTGTGTGCCTCTGTGTGTTTACAGTGGGGCAAAAAAGTATTTAGTCAGCCACCAATTGTGTAAGTTCTCCCACTTAAAAAGATGAGATAGGCCTGTAATTTTCATCATAGGTACACTTCAACTATGAGAGACAAAATGATATTTTTTTCTCTCCAGAAAATCACATTTTATTGGTTAATTCCTCGGTAAAATAAATATTCGGTCACCTACAAACAAGCAAGATTTCTAGCTCTCACATACCTGTAACTTATTCTTTAAGAGGCTCCTCTGTCCTACACCCGTTACCTGTATTAATGGCACCTGTTTGAACTTGTTATCAGTATAAAAGACACCTGTCCAAAGCCTCAAACAGTCACACCCCAAACTCCACTATGGCCAAGACCAAAGAGCTGTCAAAGGACACCAGAAACAAAATTGTAGACCTGCACCAGGCTGGGAAGACTGAATCTGCAAAAGGTAAGCAGCTTGGTGTGAAGAAATCAACTCTGGGAGCAATTATAAGAAAATGGAAGACATACACACTGATAATCTCCCTCGATCCGGGGCTCCATGCAAGATCTCACTCCGTGGGGTCAAAATGATCACAAGTACGGTGAGCAAAAATCCCAGAACCACACGGGGGGGACCTAGTGAATGACCTGCAGAGAGCTGGGACCAAAGTAACAAAGGCTACCATCAGTAACACACTACGCCGCCAGGGACTCAAATCCTGCAGTGCCAGACATGTCCCCCTGCTTAAGCCAGTACATGTCCAGGCCCATCTGAGGTTTGCTAGAGAGCATTTGGATGGTCCAGAAGAGGATTGGGAGAATGTCATATGGTCAGATGAAACCAAAATAGAACTTTTTGGTAAAAACTCAACTCGTCATGTTTGGAGGAGAAAGAATGCTGAGTTGCATCCAAAGAACATCATACCTACTGTGAAGCATGGGGGTGGAAACATCATGCTTTGGGACTGTTTTTCTGCAAAGGGACCAGGACGACTGATCCGTGTAAAGGAAAGAATGAATGGGGCCATGTATCGTGAGATTTTGAGTGAAAACCTCCTTCCATCAGCAAGGGCATTGAAGATGAAACATGGCTGGGTCTTTCAGCATGACAATGATCCCAAACACACCGCCCGGGCAACGAAGGAGTGGCTTCGTAAGAAGCATTTCAAGGTCCTTGAGTGGCCTAGCCAGTCACCAGATCTCCACCCCATAGAAAATCTTTGGAGCGAGTTGAAAGTCTGTGTTGCCCAGTGTAGAATCTGAGCATTAACAATTACAATATGAATGTACGTTTCATTGGAAGTGAATGTGCCTAGATAATGAGAACAACAGAAACCTCTCTGTTTAGATTCTCTCAGTAGGTAGCGCTCTAATGACAGGAATGTTTACGATGGCCATATGGCATGGGGGTTGACTCCTAAAAAGTTAGAAACGCCCTTAATGTATAGGCTAGCTGGTAACCAACATTACAGTGAGAAGAGATTGACTGAGATGAGATTGAGGTTGTGTAAGGAAGACCAGGTCCGTAACCTCATGAACAAGACTTTCTAATGCTGCAATAAATAATATACTTTCTCTCTCCCTTGACAAACGGGTATGCTAATTATTACAACCACTATACGAAACGGCCGATTTCTAACACCAGTGACAGCCCCAAAACATCACTGCTCTAGATGAGATCTGCATGGAGGAATGGGCCAAAATACCAGCAACAGTGTATGAAAACCTTGTGAAGACTTACAGAAAATGTTTGACCTCTGTCATTGCCAACAAAGGTTTGAGATGAACTTTTGTTATTGACCAAATACTTATTTTCCACCATAATTTACCAATAAATTCATAAAAAAATAGTTGAAGTGTACCTATGATGAAAATGACAGGCCTCTCTCATCTTTTTAAGTGGGAGAACTTGCACAATTGGTGGCTGACTAAATACTTTTTTGCCCCACTGTATGTAATACCGTGTGTGTACAATGTGTCTGTGTGTGTTTGTGTGCATATGTAATACTATGTGTTTACTGTGTGTGTCTGTGTGTGTGTTAATGTCTGTGTGCATATGTAATACTATGTGTGTACATTATGTGTCTGTGTGTGTGTACCTGTCCTCTTCATGGTCTTCTTCCACCCAGGCCACTATCTTTCCCTCCCAGCCAGGAACCACAGCCTCATCCTCAAACACCTAAACACACACACACACACACACACACATACAGACACACACACAGACACACACACGGACACACAGCACAGACACACACACAAACAGAAACACCGCACAGACACACACACAGAGACATACCACACACACACACACACACACACACACACACACACACAGAGACACAGCACAGACACACACACAGAGACATACCACACACACACACACACAGAGACACAGCACAGACACACACACACACACAGAAAGGCACACAAATAGACACAAAGACATGTAGACAGACAGGCAGATGATGGATGAGACTTAATGCCAAAACCTCAAAACAGCAAGTGATGATTGAGCAGTACAGTCCTGGCAGAACATCAGATCAGTGTCTGGTGGGGTCAGTGGGTCAAAGATGTCAGGCACTTCAAATACTAAACAAAAACCAGCATCTTCCCTCTTCCACTTGCTTCACTCAAACGAGAAAGAGCAGATAGTATGCAGCAAAATCCCTCAGTAATGTTCTGGTAGATATTCTGTCATAACAACTATCTACAGAGTATCATAACAATTCAATTCACTATCTACTAACACTAACCCTAATCTTAAACCTTGTCCTAAAACCCTTACCCTAATCTTAAACCTTGTCCTAAAACCCTTACCCTAATCTTAAACCTTGTCCTAAAACCCTTACCCTAATCTTAAACCTTGTCCTATCCCTTACCCTAATCTTAAACCTTGTCCTAAAACCCTTACCCTAATCTTAAACCTTGTCCTAAAACCCTTACCCTAATCTTAAACCTTGTCCTAAAACCCTTACCCTAATCTTAAACCTTGTCCTAAAACCCTTACCCTAATCTTAAACCTTGTCCTATCCCTTACCCTAATCTTAAACCTTGTCCTATCCCTTACCCTAATCTTAAACCTTGTCCTATCCCTTACCCTAATCTTAAACCTTGTCCTATCCCTTACCCTAATCTTAAACCTTGTCCTAAAACCCTTACCCTAATCTTAAACCTTGTCCTAAAACCCTTACCCTAATCTTAAACCTTGTCCTATCCCTTACCCTAATCTTAAACCTTGTCCTATCCCTTACCCTAATCTTAAACCTTGTCCTATCCCTTACCCTAATCTTAAACCTTGTCCTATCCCTTACCCTAATCTTAAACCTTGTCCTATCCCTTACCCTAATCTTAAACCTTGTCCTATCCCTTACCCTAATCTTAAACCTTGTCCTATCCCTAACCTTTTAATCATCTTCTCACCTCTCGCCTCCCCTCCTATTCTCACAACTCCCTCGCCCTCTTCTCATGTCTCCTCCCCTCCTCTCCCATCACTCTCCCATCACCCCCTCCTCTCCCATCACCCCCTAGCTCCAATCACCTCCCTTCTCTCCTCTTATTCTCCCTCTCTCTCCACCTCCTCACACCTCTGTCCTCTCCTCCTATATTCTCAGGTCCCCTCAGCTCCACTCTCCTCTCTCCTTTCCTCCTGTCCTATTCTCCCTGTCCCCCACCTCTTCCTCATCCCCTCTCCCATCTCCCCCTCAACTCCCCCATCTCTCTCCTCCCCTCCCTCCTCCCCTCCCTCCTCTTACCTCTTCTTTAACTGTTCCAAACTCAGGATCGAGGGCTTTGAAGTGGAATCTGTAGTGGTCATCTCTGTCCAGCGCTGTCTTTATGTCTCTCAGAGTAACTTCCCCCAACCTAACACACAAACAGACACAAAGGCATTAAAAAGGCACTGTGTATATATTGTATGTATTGTGTATATCATAAGTTTTGGCATATTTCTTACAGTATGCATATTAAAAATTCTTAACATATCATATATCTTGCAAATTGTAATACAATTTAATCTATTGTAAGATATTATAATAATGGAGTGTCACGTATACTATGTAACCCTGTGAGAACTGGTAGCTGAGTAGTGCTAGTATGTTTCCTCTTTTAGTGACCAGTTTAAAAAAGCTGTAAAACTATATTTGTTGTATTTAAAAAATATAAAAGCTGATTTAGATGATTAAGTATTCCCAACAGTATGCTTATGTTTATGTTAAGAAGAAGAGTATTTAAGCAAAAATATAGCCAGACAAAAAATTAAATAAAGCAATAGTATTGTAAACGAACAGCAATCTGGGTAGTATTATTGAACATTTAGATATGGCAATAATATACATAACAACAATTCAGAGAGTTATTGAATACTAAGATACATGTATGAGTGAAATAAGCTTATTCATGGTGACATAGGACACTACAACTATGTAGTAAGAATTAAGAAAAAGTTACACACAGCAAAATATAGTAAGAAATATTATACATAACACTGTACATAGCAGCAGTTTAAAAAGAGAACTGTAAACTAGCAGCAATATTGGTAGTGGTATTGAATACTGTATATACAGCAAGTATGGCAGTAATATACATAAACATTTTAAACTAGAATCAATTTTAATTAGTATGATGGATCAGTGTTGCTGGTGGAGGAGCCTTATGGCCTGCAATGACAAAATGGAGTAGATGGTTGCAATGACAAAATGGATTAGATGGTTGCAATGACAAAATGGAATTAAGAATTGGCCCATTTTGATAATTGGCTTTTCTACAGCAGCTAGTTGGCGGACTTGACAATTTCAACTAAGCATTCGTTTTATAATTAACTAGATCCGACAGATCCCGGATCAGTTTCATGTTCTCTGGACTTATATTTGTGGGGGACCTAAATTACACACTGTAGCGCAACAATGGACAGGTTAAAAAGGCAGAGGAAAAAGTCCAATAAAAGAGAAAAAGCAAATTCATGGTTGTATTTTTGGGGTTGCTATAGGGTTGCTTTGCCAATTCTTGGGGTTGCTCGAGCTACTGCAAGCCAACCCTTAGCGCTGCCAATGCGTATACATACTGAGCACAACGCTGCGCTAAAAATGTTAATAAACAATAGTAGGCTATATCAACACTGTAAACTAAAAGTTCTATGTTACATCAGCCTTATTTGATTTACAACAAGATTAATATTGTTGCTAGCTAGCAACAATATGTTGTGAGAGTTATATTCACAAGTTTGATTTGTTTTCTGTCTGATTACCAGTCAATGCTGTCATAACTCATTTAATTGGGAAAATACATAGCATTTGAGTTGTTTCAAGTGTTTTAGAGTTGTTAAAATAATTTTATCTCACATAGTCAGTGAATGTTTTTGCATTAATTCATGCCCTTTATCTGTTGCAGGTGGATGTGTTCTTCCACCAGTTTGAGAATAGAATCATTCAGTAATGTTTATGCAGAAACATTTGTTGGTACTATGTATGTTTGTGTACATTGAAGTCAGTGATATGTTTACTATAGGTTAATGAGGCAGTACTTTTAATTTGACTAAAATGTGATTAAAACTGGTTCTCTGTTTTCATCATTTTGACAATAACTAGACTAAATCATTATTCAAATGATGAAAATGTGACTAAAACTTTCAGATATTTTAGTCAAAATGACTAAGACTAGACCTAATAAAAAAGGGCGCCAAAATTAACAATAAATCATACCAGCTTATTTCCAAGTCCAATGTCATATTTCTGCCTGGTGTTGCATCAATTTGGTCTTATATGGTGTTAGAAAAGTTTACCCTGCCTTGTTTCAGGGTAATTAGTTGATGCTCATTTGATGTCTCCAAAGTGAATTGTGCTATATCCTGGCTGATTGGCCTTACTATCTCTCAGAGCTGGGTTTAGGGTAACATACCTCTTGCTGATGTGGATCATGCAGGGTGTGTGTGAGTGGTCTGTGAAGTAGAGGACCTTAGTGGAACCAGATGAGCTCAGACTACTGCTGGAAGGGGCCACCTCTGAAATACACACATAAACATACAAACTCAAGTTAAGTTTCCACTCAGTGTGTGTGTGTGTGTGTGTGTGTGTCGAGTGTTTGTCTTACTGCTAGGAGGCCAGGATTGGTGTTGGGTGTGTGTAGTTCTGCAGTGTCCTGAAGACTTGCTTCTTTCCTAAAACAAAAAACAGGGTAAGGGGTAGTACAACAACACAACACAACTTAGTTAATTACCAAAACTAACTTCATTTGTGTGTGTGTGTGTGTGTGTGTACCTGATGTGTGTGTGTGTACCTGATGTGTGTGTGTGTTTGTACCTGATGTGTGTGTGTCAGTCTGTCGGTGAGTGATGCGATGCCCTGCTCCAGGGTGTCCAGTGTGTGTTGCTGTGGATCCTGATCTCTGAAAACACCTCTCAGACTCCTCAACGCTGACCGCACCAACTGTAGCTCTTCAGCCTGCACACACACACACGCAGACGCACACGCACACACACACAAGTAGCATGTGCTTAGCCTAGCACACTAACAGCGCAATGGAACACACTAGATATGGAAATAGCTTTGAGCAGGTTATAGTAGACCATCAGAGACCAGGATATGGAGTTATATTAAGATGTAATCTGGCTTGTTTATATTAACTGCAAAAGTTTTATTCCCAAATGCAACATAGATCAAGATAAATGAATTACAATAATAAAGCTCTTACAATTTGTTTAACAATAACTTGGTTGCACCCTTCTATGTATTTATGTAAACAAAACATGGTGTACAAACACTAACTTAACCGGGAGTCACTGCTCAACCAATCTGGAATACCTGATGATTATATGCAGGCCTTTTTACTTGCCTCAGGAGTTTACATCTATTGTTGTTATTGCAGTCTACAATACCCCTGGATGCTAATGCTAAACTAGCAAAGAAAGAACTGCAGGCTGCCATTAGCAAACAGCAGACGGGACATCCGGATGGTGTTTTGGGGATTGCAGGAGATTTCAATCATTCAAATCTGGAAACTGTTTTTCCCAAATTCCACCAAATTGTCTCCTGCCCCACAAGAGGAGACAAAACACTAGACCACTTGTATACAAACATTCCGGAGGCTTACAAAGCCATTCTCCCTCCCCCACCTGGGGCAATCTGACCATCTCTCACTATTTCTACTCCCCAAGTATTTACCCCTCATTAAACAGGTGAAACCATCCGTGAGGACAGTTAAAGTGTGGCCAGAAGGGTCAGACTCACTTCTACAGCACCAGTTTCAACACAGACTGGACTTTGTTTGCCAATTAAACCACCCTGGAGGCCTACAATTTATCAAGGGCCAATCTTAAAAGGGGCATCAAAATGGCTAAAAATGAACAAACTGCGGATGGAGGAACACTTCCACAACAACTCTGAACCCTGATGCATGTGGCAGGAAATCCAAGCCATCACAGACTGCCGAAAGAACCCCACCCCCACAGCCAGTGATGTCTCCTTCACCAAAGAGTTAAACAGGTTCTACGCCTGCTTCGACAGGGACAACAGAGCCAGCCTTTAAAGCTGAACTCCACCCAGCCGACCCCCCCAAGACAATCCACCACAGAAGTGTCATATGCACTGAGCAGGGTGAATGCCGATGGCATCCCCAGGCGTGTGCTCAGAGCATGTGCTGGGCAACTTGCCGAGGTCTTTACTGACATTTCCAACATGTCACTGGCCCAGGTGGTTGTCCCCACGTGCTTAAAGACCACAACCATTGTGCCAGTGCCGAAGCAGTCAACCACGTCTAGCCTGAATGACTTCCGACCGGTTGCACCCAGCCCCCACAATCATGAAGTGTTTCGACAGACTAGTTCTGGCCCACCTTAAGTTCTGCCTCCCCTCAACAATGGATCCCTACCAGTTTGCCTACCAGTCAAACAGTTCTACAGAGGCTCTGCATTCTGCCCTGACCCACCTGGACAAAATCAACATCTCAGCTTTCAACATGGGGGATCAGCTCCTCTCCCTGCAACTGGACTTTTTACTTCCTAACCAACAGATTAGACAACCTCACCTCCTCCACCCTGATCCTGAACACTGGTGTTCCACAAGGCTGTGTGCTGAGCCTCCTCCACCCTGATCCTGAACACTGGTGTTCCACAAGGCTGTGTGCTGAGCCCCCTCCACCCTGATCCTGAACACTGGTGTTCCACAAGGCTGTGTGCTGAGCCCTCTCCACCGTGGATCCTGAACACTGGTGTTCCACAAGGCTGTGTGCTGAGCCCCCTCCACCCTGATCCTGAACACTGGTGTTCCACAGGGCTGTGTGCTGAGCCCCTCCTGTAATCCCTCTTCACCCACGACTGCTTTCCTGTACACAGCTCCAACACTATCATCAAGTTTGCAGACGACACCGTGGTGGGAGGCCTGATCAGTGACAATGACGCAGTATTGGTCTCTTCAGTCCTGCACCAGCAGGCACAGGAAAGGTTTCTTCTTATCTACAGTAACCCTGCTGAACTCTGTGACCCATCACTAACCATACCCACCCCACCTCTCAGGGACCTTGTTGCACTACTCCCTTTGTAATACTCTAAAATTGCCTTGCTATGCCTGATAATGGAAGTTTTTAGTTGTTACAGGTATGTGACTACCTCTGGAACCTCACTGCTGCTATCCCTGCATTTCAGTTGCACATGAACCTTGCACATTAAATTTGCCTCTTTGCACATTTAGAAATGCCATCATGCTTGCATTTTTACAGTTGTTACATATGCATGTTTACCACGGGACCTCATTGCTACTACCTCTGCATCCCGGTTGCACATGCTACATTACTCCTTCATTGGCCTCGTTTGCACATCTAGAATTACATTATGAAATTGCCATTTGTACCCGAACAACTATTATCCCAATTGTAACATTCACTATACCTAATACCTAAAATGTTTGCCCTCCCCTATTTGCCTTATTGAACATTTAGTTTTGCTCATCTACACATTCCATTGGTAATATACATATACATCATACTTGTTATTACTTGTACATTTTCTGGCCTCCTTTATTTGCACTTCTGGTTAGATGCTAACTGCATTTTGTTGTACTGTTCAATGACAATAAAGTTGAATCTCGCTGTTGAAATTTATAAAATCAAAATAGGCAAGTATAATATCTGATTACAACACGCGCACACACACACACACACATCCACACACACACAACCGGTGGGGTAATTAGGTCATACACACACAGGATGCAGAGATACTAAGAGGCCCCCCAGCCAGTACCTGACAATAATTACAATGTAAACTAGCTGCAATTTAAACAAAGAGTAGGATGGGGAATATGAACAATATGTGTAGTAGTGAAGTATTGAATATTCTAGGTACAATATGAATGTAATATAGTACCTATAATAAGCTCTGAGGAGCTAGCTAGATAAGCAAGTCAGCTATATTCTATTGGCTTAACTTTAATGTGTTTTGCACATTCCCAACCGCATTCAGATTCAACAACAGCCTAATTTTGATTTAAAACTTACAAATGTATTCCATCTTGCATTGAATTAGTGATTTGATTGACCAACGTAAAAACAAACGCACTTGAAAGAGTGCATGTCATATAAGTATTTATGCTTCTTTCAAATGTCACGGTAAATCCTTGTATCTTATAATTCTAGACATTCTAAGTGTATTTAGAACAGGAAACAGGAAGTTCAGACGACCTGCAATAGAAAGTGTTGATCGTTGTTGCCCTCCCAAAATTCAAACCCTGGTCGCCCACGTGAAAGGCTGTGTCTTTAACCACTACACCACCAAGCTATACATTTGCCAGGTGTCGGTATAGCCTCTTGACATTATATAATTTTGTCAGAAATTAACATCATGCCAAGTTTGAATATTTTGTTAGACATCATAAACCACTGTGTTAAACTGTGAGTAAAGTTTCTTATTAAGTTTTCATCCGCCACAAATAGCATTTATGAACTGTATGGCTTTTGCTACAATAACTAATGTATCAATATAGGTGACGATAACAGACTTTTTAGTCAAGTGAAAAGACGAGAGAATTGTGTAGTCAGCAAAGGTTTTGTCTATCCTGAACAAATGCTAAGAAATAATTCAAAAATCTACCAGAAATAGTCGCAATATAACAGTAAACAGTTTCATTTTAGGCTTCCTATAACTATAGTTACTGAAGATTGTAGCCAGCTAAGTGTTTGTCTATCCTGAACGCTTCCTATTACTATTACTGAAGGTTGTAGTTAGCAAAGTTTTGTATGTTTTGAACAAATCCTAAAACCTGATGTCCACCAGATATGTCAAACTTTTTGCATTGCGCCGGAAATCATTAATTGTCAATGAAGCAATCCCAACAGGTAAGTTTCCAATGTAATGTTGCATTGCGGTGCGTTTTGTGTAACGCATGCCTTCAACAACAGTAGACTGACCACATAGACTAAACTGACAACACTGACTGACAGTAGACTGACCCCACAGATTAAACTGACAAAACTGAGTGACAGTAGACTGACCCCACAGACTAAACTGAGTGACAGTAGACTGACCTTACAGACTACACTGACTGACAGTAGACTGACCCCACAGACTACACTGACTGACAGTAGACTGACCCCAGGGACTAAACTGACTGACAGTAGACTGACCCCACGGACTAAACTGACTGACAGTAGACTGACAGTAGACTGACCCCACAGACAACACTGACTGACAGTAGACTGACCCCACAGACTACACTGACTGACAGTAGACTGACCCCACGGACTAAACTGACTGACAGTAGACTGACCCCACGGACTAAACTGACTGACAGTAGACTGACAGTAGACTGACCCCACAGACAACACTGACTGACAGTAGACTGACCACACAGAGTACACTGAGTGACAGTAGACTGACCCCACAGATTAAACTGATAACACTGACTGACAGTAGACTGACCCCACAGACAACACTGACTGACAGTAGACTGATCCCACAGACTAAACTGAGTGACAGTAGACTGACCCCACAGACTAAACTGACAACACTGACTGACAGTAGACAGACCCCACAGACTACACTGACAACACTGACTGACAGTAGACTGACCCCACAGACTAAACTGATTGACAATAGACTGACCCCACAGACTACACTGACAGTAGACTGATCCCACATTCTAAACTGAGTGACAGTAGACTGACCCCACAGACTAAACTGACAACACTGACTGACAGTAGACTGACCCCACAGACTACACTGACTGACAGTAGACTGACCCCACAGACTAAACTGACTGACAGTAGACTGACCCAACAGACTACACTGACTGACAGTAGACTGATCCCACAGACTAAACTGAGTGACAGTAGACTGACCCCACAGACTAAACTGACAACACTGACTGACAGTAGACTGACCCCACAGACTAAACTGACAACACTGACTGACAGTAGACTGACCCCACAGACTACACTGACAACACTGACTGACAGTAGACTGATCCCACAGACTAAACTGAGTGACAGTAGACTGACCCCACAGACTAAACTGACAACACTGACTGACAGTAGACTGACCCCACAGACTAAACTGACAACACTGACTGACAGTATACTGACTCCAGAGAGAGAGGAGAGGCCAGGGGGCTGCTGGGTGTGTCCTGTAAGGTGGGGCCGGGACTGGTCACCGTGATGATTCATCATCTCCTTCAGAATGTTGTCTTTACTCTCTAGCTCCCTCTGCAAGACAGCCTGGACACACACACACACACACACACACACAGGACACTAAATGACATGACATAAATTAATATGTAAGATCTGTGGTGTCATGTGTGTTTGTATATATGTGTGTGTGTAAGGATGGGGGGTTGTTGTGTTCTACCTTCTGCTGTTGATTCTCCTCCAGTTTGTGTTTCTGCTGCTGTAGTAGTTTGTCCTTCTGTCCAAGTTCTTTCTGCACACAGACACAAAGACAAATAGCACACTCCTCTGCACATCTATGGAGAGCGGACCTCTGCAAGACTGTGTATGTGCATGTGCGTTAGTCTATATGTTTTGGTTTAACAGGCGGAATTGAGGGAACAGGGCCTCACAATGGAGACACGCATTCATCAAGTACATCAATGAAAACAAATACAACCATCCTGATAAGGCCCTAAGCACATCAATGAAAACAAATACAACCATCCTGATAAGGCCCTAAGCACATCAATGAAAACAAATACAACCATCCCGATAAGGCCCTAAGCACATCAATGAAAACAAATACAACCATCCTGATAAGGCCCTAAGCACATCAATGAAAACAAATACAACCATCCCGATAAGGCCCTAAGCATATCAATGAAAACAAAAACAACCATCCTGAAAAGTCACTAAGCACATCAATGAAAACAAATACAACCATCCTGATAAGGCCCTAAGCACATCAATGAAAACAAATACAACCATCCTGATAAGGCCCTACGGATAAGAAGCAGTCTGGAGCCCTGTCTCTCGTGCTATAAATACCCAGCTACACCTGTATTCACTGATTTCAGAACAGTTCTTCACAGCGACTCGAACAGACACAAAAGGTGTGGCACTGCACTCCCTCCCTCAGGGAATGAAGGTTATAGACATTATCCAATGTTCCCCTTTGGTCAGTCACTTCGGTGCCACAATGGGGACAATACAAAGTGTCGTTTAGCTGGACAGGCAGAATACTGAGGTGGGGGTGTGCAAAAAATTGGGGCCACAGGAAAAACAGGCTCTGACAGGGAAGGCAGCCTGGCCCTCCGTGCCCCAAGTCAGAAGCACCATAGACATAGACATGGCCACTGTGACCCAGGGGGCAACAAGACACAAGTGTCACAGGAACGGAACACCCTAGTCCAGACCGAAGTTGGGGCCAAGATATACGCCGTCAACAAGACAATACTATAACAGTTTCCAAATGGCATGCTGAGATGGCTGCCCAGTATCAATGTGGAAAAATCTAACTCTTGCAGGAAAGCCAACACTTCTGCTCCCTAACTTTGGAGTGCAGGAATGCCTCCTCCCCCACCACGGCAACAGGTGTCAAAGGCCAACCACACATATATATGCAATAAGGGAATGGCGGGGGGGGGGGGGTGAGGGGCAGGGGGATGGCGAGGGGCGGGGGAATGGAGAGGGGCGTGGGGATGCCAAAGGGTGAGGAATGGTGAGGGGCGGGGAAGCCAGGGGAATGTCGAGGGGCGGAGCATCACAGACAATGTAACTGATGCCAGTGGGAAGACAGAGGGAAAGACCAACACCACACCCATGACCCACTCTGACACCCTCTTCTGGTGTAAGAAGCCAAAAGCACAGAATCTCATGAAGGAGACGAGAAAACGGGCCCACTGAGCCCAACATGCCGTCCCGGGGGAATCTTCCCCATCCCTTGACCAGAGGATGGGCTGAGGGAGATTCTGACACATGCATTGGATAAATCAGTGCTCATATGCACACCGTAGTCTGAGAAGGGCACCTATCCTGGGCCCAGCCACCAAGTCCACCAGTCAGGGCTGAGTGCATGAATCCCTGCCTCACCACTCACTCCTCCAGATAAGTGAGGACATCTTAACCAATGCAAAGACAAAGAACAGGGTAGTAGAAATGGGTCCAAAACAACATCTGTCACTAAACAGGTTATACACAAATCTGTGTGTGACTTTGTGGGTGAAAATGTGTGTCTTACCTTGCACTCATTCAGCATCCTGTTCCTGTCTTCCAGCTTCCTCTGTAACTCTGCCTACAACATAACAAACTGTGTCAATACCTTCATATGACCCTTAACCCTTTAGATGGCCCCTAATCCTTTATAGGACCCCTTACCCTTTAAAAGTGAGCAAGTCCGTTAGCTTGATAATAAGCTACCTGATTGATCGGCAATTCAACCAGGTGTGTGTGATTATGCCCAGCTATTATGTTTGCATTGTCTTCACAAAAGTGAGCAAGTCAGTTTGATAAGCTACCTGATTGACCGGTCATTCAGACAACCCAGTCCATCAGTACTGAGACCAACCAGACCAGTTTAGCACAAGGCCAGACAAGCTCTCTAGCAAGTGTGACTCTTTCAAGGCTTTTTTCTCAGAACTAAGTAGAGCAGATTATCAACTTTAAAAGCAGCAAATCTTTTCAATAACTTGATCAAAAAGTATTGTATGATATACCATTACAAAGCTCAGTCTGGACCTTCATAAAATGCAATAGAAAGCCAAACTAAAATTTTGCAACAGGACCCATTTTCCTGAATTGTGTCACAATTCCTGAATAATTCCTAAAGCCAACATCACATTTTAAATATGGATCACTGCGCCAGGAATAAGGGATGCTGCAGATTTTAGCAGACTAGGTTCCAAATTATCTGCCCCTATAGATTTCTTAAGAGTTTAAAGTAAGTAAAGCATCAATGATTTCCTTAACAGAAAATTATCTGAAAGAAAACCCCAAACCCACATTTTCAGGGTCAGTCAACAAATTTCCTCCATCAGAATCCAGATCACAATTAGATTGAGTTGACTTAGCTACTGAATCAAATATATACAATAAGACAAAACATTATGACCACATGCCTAGTGTTGTGTAGGTCCCACTTTTCCCACCAAAACAGCCCTAACCCAATGAGGCATGGACTCCACTAGACCTCGGAAGGTATGCTGTGGTGTCTGGCACCAAGATGTTAGCAGCAGATCCTTTAAGTCCTGTAAGTTGCGAGGTGGGGCCTCCATGGATCGGACTTGCCCAGCACATCCCACAGAAGCTCGATTGAATTGAGATCTGGGGAATTTGGAATTTTGAACCATTTTTGCTTTGTGGGAGGGCACATTGCTGCCTAATATATCCCCCCCACTTACAAGTGCCATGATAACGAGATTATCAGTGTTATTCGCTTCACCTCTCCGTGGTCATAATGTTAAGGTCTGTAATTTTTATCATAGGTACACTTCAACTGTGAGAGATGGAATCTAAAACAAAAATCCAGAAAATCACATTGTATGATTTTTTTATAATTAATTTGCATTTTATTGCATGACATAAGTATTTGATCACCTACCAACCAGTAAGAATTCTGGCTCTCACAGACTTTTCTTTAAGAAGCCCTCCTGTACTCCGCTCATTACCTGTATTAACTGCACCTGTTTGAACTCGTTACCTGTATAAAAGACACCTGTCCATACACTCAATCAAACAGACTCCAAACTCTCCACAATGGCCAAGACCAGAGAGCTGTGTAAGGACATCAGAAACAAAATTGTCAATCTCCCTCGGTCTGGGGCTCCATGCAAGATCTCACCTCATGGGGCATCAGTGATCATGAGGAAGTTGAAGGATCAGCCCAGAACTACACGGCAGGACCTGTTCAACGACCTGAAGAGAGCTGGGACCACAGTCTCTAAGAAAAACATTAGTAACACACTAAGCCGTCGTGGATTAAAATCCTGCAGCGCACACAAGGTCCCCCTGCTTAGCACATGTCCAGGCCCGTCTGAACTTTGCCATTGACCATCTGGATGATCCAGAGGAGGAATGGGAGAAGGTCATGTGGTCTGATGAGACAAAAATAGAGCTTTTTGGTCTAAACTCCACTCGCCGTGTTTGGAGGAAGAAGAAGGATGAGTACAACCCCAAGAACACCATCCCAACTGTGAACCATGGAGATGGAAACATCATTCTTTGGGGATGCTTTTCTGCAAAGGGGACAGGACGACTGCACCGTATTGAGGGGAGGATGGATGGGGCCATGTATCGGGAGATCTTGGCCAACAACCTCGTTCCCTCAGTAAGAGCATTGAAGATGGGTCGTGGCTGGGTCTTCCAGCATGACAACGACCCGAAATACACAGCCAGTGCAACTAAGGAGTGACTCCTTAAGAAGCATCTCAAGTTCCTGGAGTGGCCTTGCCAGTCTCCAGACCTGAACCCAATAGAAGATCTTTGGAGGGAGCTGAAAGTCTGTATTGCCCAGCGACAGCCCCGAAACCTGACGGATCTGGAGAAGGTCTTATTGGAGGAGTGGGCCAAAAACCCTGCTGCAGTGTGTGCAAACCTGATCAAGAACTACAGGAAACATATGATCTCTGTAATTGCAAACAAATATTAAGTTCTTCACACTCGGCTGCTGTAAGTTCTGCTTTTCTGATGTATCAAATACTTATGTCATGCAATAAAATGCTAATTAATTACTTAGAAATCATACAATGTGATTTTCTGGATTTTTGTTTTAGATTCCATCACTCACAGTTGAAGAGTACCTATGAGAAGAATTACAGACTTCTACATGCTTTGTAAGTGGAAAACCTGCAAAAAAGGCAGTGTATGAAATGCTTGTTCTCCCCACTGTACATGCCTACTAATAAAGAGGACAACAGTGGCTTTCTGGTGATAGCTAACAGAGGTTCTATCCTGATGCGCAAGGGAAGAATCCTCCAAGGACAGGTATTAGCCTCCAAGGAGACATTGGCCCTCATTTATCATTCTTGCGTAGAAACGGGCGTATATGTTGGCTTAAGATTTTGCTTACACTCCTCTCACCGCCTGATTTATGAAGCTGTGCGTACCTTTAAAATCCAGGTGTACGCAATACCTGCCCTTGATAAATGTCGCGGCTGAAAACGACCGTTATTAGAATAACACGCCCCTATATATTCAAGTCTCCGCTTCCCCCACGCACTCATTTTACGCCATGGACACACAGAAGACGGCAAAAAAGAGAAACTTCTCTCACGTGGAGATTGAGACGATCACCAGGGAGGTAGAAAGAAATAAAATTGTTTCATTTGGCAGTTTAAAAAGCGGAATAAAAGATGATGATGTGATGTGGAGTACCATTCATTCACATTAATAATTGCATGACAATTTGTAATATTTGTCTTATTATTTTATGATATTTATTATTAAAGAAGAAGAATGTCATTTTTATTATTTTGTCAGTCTGAATTATATTTTGGTCATTAAAAGCCTTTTATTACTGAACCCACTCCGTGCGCAACTGCCGGGCCTAACCCTGAAACGTCATGTAAAGCGCACAGGCTCGAATCTGAAGGAATACATATAAGTCAAATGCTTTGGTAAAGTCACACAAATTAAACATTGAAGTCCATGTTGCACAAAAATAAACACAGAAGTTTTTTTTTACAGTGGGTCATTATACATAATATCTTTTAGTTTGTCAGTGCGTTAGGATTTTTTTTTCTGCGCATTTCCGCACTAACTCAAAACGTGCGTACACCACCTCCTGAGCTGGCGTAGGATTTGAGAGTGCCGTACGCCAACGTCCATATTGATAAATCTCAAAGTCACCGTGGTTTTGGGTGTACGTTCTTGGGGTCATAGGCAGCATTCCTCCTCCTCCAAACACGGCGAGTTTGATTTTGGTCTCATCTGACCACAACACATTCACCCAGTTCTCCTCTGAATCATTCCGATGTTCATTGGCAAACTTCAGACAGGCCTGTACATGTGTTTTCTTGAGCAGGGGGACCTTGCGGGTGCTGCAGGATTTTAGTGTGTTACCAATTGTTTTCTTGGTGACTATGGTCCCAGCTGCCTTGAGATCATTGACAAGATCCTCCCGTGTAGTTCTGGGCTGATTCCTCATCGTTCTCATGATCATTGCAACTCCACAAGGTGAGTTCTTGCATGGAGCCCCAGACCGAGGGAGACTGACAGTTATCTTGAACTTCTTCCATTTTCTAATAATTGTGCCAACAGTCATTGCCTTCTCACCAAGCTGCTTTCCTATTGTCCTGTAGCCCATCCCAGCCTTGTGCAGGTCTACAATTCTATCCCTGATGTCCTTACACAGCTCTCTGGTCTTGGCCATTGTGGAGTGGTTGGAGTCTGTTTGATTGAATGTGTGGACAGGTGTCTTTTATACAGGCAATGAGTTCAAATAGGTGCAGTTAATACAGGTAATGAGTGGAGAACAGGAGGGCTTCTTAAAGAAAAACTAACAGGTCTGTGAGAGCCGGAATTCTTACTGGTTGGTAGGTGATCAAATACTTATGTCATGCAATAAAATGCAAATTAATTATTTAAAAATCATACAATGTGATTTTTTGGATTTTTGTTTTAGATTCTGCCTCTCACAGTTGAAGTGTACCTATGATAAAAAGTAGGAAAACCTGCAAAATCGGCAGTGTATCAAATACTTGTTCTCCCCACTGTACTTAAGGTTACGTTTGTTCTGACTGTGCATGTCATGGTTCCTGTTCTAGGCCTGGGGATTATGGAGAGACCCCTTTTGTGTTTACATGTATAAAAGACATCTGTGAGCCAGACATTTTTCTGATTGAGAGAGGATGAAATACTTATTCCACTCATTAAAATGCAAATAAATTTATAAAGTCTTTGACATGCATTTTTCTGGATTTTTTTGGTGTTATTCTGTCTCTCACTGTTCAAATAAACCTACCATTAAAATTATAGACTGATCATTTCTTTGTCAGTGGGCAAACGTACAAGATCAGCAGGGTATCAAATAATTTTTTCCCTCACTGTAGATCCAAAATCTGGGCTCCAGGGTAACAGGAGGTCTCTGCTTTGCAAATAGAAACATTCTGGACCATGGACAAATACACCACAAGGACAGAAGGACCGCCCCAGGGTTTACCCCTTGAGTAGTGGGGCATCTCCCTGATTCTCTTCCTCTGATGTATCTGTATGCATTTATGTAAACAAATCATGATGTACAGACATTAACATAACCGGGAGTCACTGCTCAAACAATCTGGAGACTTGATGATTAAGTGCAGGCCTTTTTACCTGCCCCTGGAGTTTACATCTATTGCTGTTACTGCAATCTACATACCCCCGGATGCTAATGCTAAATTAGCAATGGAAGAGCTGCAGGCTGCTATTAGCAAGCAGCAAACTGCCCAGCCGGATGGTGTCTTGATTATAGCAGGCGAGTTTAATCACTCACATCTGAAAATTCCCAAATTCCATCAAAATGTCTTCTGCCCCAACAGAGGAGACAATACACTGGACAAGGTATACAAAAACATTCCAGAGGCCTACAAAGCCATTCCCCTCCCCCACCTGGATCAGTCTGAACACCTCTCATTGTTCCTATTCCCCAAGTATTTACCCCTCATTAAAAGGGTAAAACCATCAGTGAGGACAGTCAAAGTGTGGGTTGAAACATATGACATTGAAACATATGCTTCCTCTGTTCTGGATTACATCAACATCTGCGCCAACAACATCACCATCCATAAACTAATAAAGACCTTCCCCAACCAGAAGCCTTGGATGAACAGAGAGGTCCGACAACTGCTAAAGGCAGTTTTAGATTCAGTGATGCGGATGCCTACAGCTCATCCAGAGCCAACCTGAAAAGGGGCATCAAGATAGTCCTTCCTCCCCCCACCACTGGATCCCAATCAGTTTGCCTACCGGTCAAAGAGGTCTACTGAGGACGCCATCTCCACAGCTTTACACTCTGTCCTGACCCACCAGGATAAAATCAACATTTTAGCTCAGCAATCAACACGGTCATCCCCTCTAGGCTGGTCAACAAACACCATGACCTGGGGATCAGCCCCTCTCTCCGTAACTGGACCTTAGACTTCTTAACCAAAAGACCCCAGTATGTCAGGTTAGACACATTCACCTCCTCCACCCTGATCCTGAACACTGGTGTTCCACAAGGCTGTGAGCTGAGCCCTCTCCTGTACTGACTCTTCACCCATAACTGCGTTCCTGTACACAGCTCCAACACTATCGTCAAGTTCACAGACGATATCACAGAGTTGTAGGCCTGATCAGTGACAATGAGGAGTCAGCCTACAGGGAAGAGGTCAAGTGCCTGGCGGCATGGTACACTAACAATAACCTGGCCCTCAATGCAGAGAAGATCAAGGAGCTCATTGTGGATTACAGGTAATCGAAAGGCTGCAGTCAAGCCCTAGTTCTCATCAATGGCACTGAGGTGGAGCATGTGTCTCTCTTTGTTTCTTTCCATCTGCTGTAACCCTGCTGAACTCTGCGACTTCCCTTCACTAACTATACCCACCCTTTGTACTACTGGACTCTGTCTCTGCCTTACAAGTCTGATAAGGTTTTTAAGTTTTTAGTTGTCTACAGGTACGTGTCATTGCTGCTATTCCACACATGCTGACATGCACCTTAAACTTGCCCTCACAGCACATTTAGAATTGCCACTGTACTTGCATTTTCAATTGGTACATACACATGTCTACCTCGAAAACCTCATTGCTGCTATCCCTGCAATTCAGTTGCACATGCTACCTTACTCCTTCAATTTACCTCGATTGCAGATTCAGAATGTCATTGAGAATTGCCACTTGTGCCTACACTATACTTAATACCTGTAAATTGTTCTGTACATTTTCCACTGCACATATAGAATTGCCATATGTAATGCATTTGCATTAATTGCACATTTATACATTCCTCTTGTACATACATTTACTTAATACTTGTACATTTCTCTGCCCTCCTTTATTTGCACTTATGGTTAGTTGTAAACTGCATTTCGTTGTACTGTACTTGTACTTGTTCAGTGACAATAAAGTTCAATCTAATCTGATTGAACATTCCACTCTGCTCCAGAAGCCGAACCTACTAGTCAACAAGAGAATGTAGTTTTAAACGCACTGCTACACTGGCATTTCCTGAAGCAGTTACAAGCAACACAAAAATAAAAAACCTCCAATAAATGTTTCAGCAGCAGAATGTTACTATTACACAGAGGATATTCCCCTGATAGCGAAATAACTTGCATTACCCAAAACAGTTGCAACACAGAAATAATAATCCTCCAATAAATGTTTAGAATGGGCTAGTGGGACAAGAGTCTCAAGTATAAGTTTGATCTGCAGGCTATTCTCTAGTGCATAGCAGGAAAAGGCAGTCATACCCAGTTCTATATGAACCCTAACCCTAACCCTATTCTCTAGTGCATAGCAGGAAAAGGCAGTCATACCCAGTTATATATATGAACCCTAACCCTAACCCTATTCTCTAGTGCATAGCAGGAAAAGGCAGTCATACCCAGTTCTATATGAACCCTAACCCTAACCCTATTCTCTAGTGCATAGCAGGAAAAGGCAGTCATACCCAGTTCTATATGAACCCTAACCCTTTATTTGACACCTAATCTTTTATATGACCCCTTGCCCTTTATATGAGAGGCACATCTAAAACCATAAAAAAATATTCAAATGTGTGTGTCATACATTGATGCTGGTGAGTTAAATATTCAAATGTGTGTGTCATACATTGATGGTGGTGAGTTAAATATTCAAATGTGTGTGTCATACATTGATGCTGGGGAGTTAAATATTCAAATGTGTGTGTCATACATTGATGGTGGTGAGTTAAATATTCAAATGTGTGTGTCATACATTGATGCTGGTGAGTTAAATATTCAAATGTGTGTGTCATACATTGATGCTGGTGAGTTAAATATTCAAATGTGTGTGTCATACATTGATGCTGGTGAGTTAAATATTCAAATGTGTGTGTCATACATTGATGCTGGTGAGTTAAATATTCAAATGTGTGTGTCATACATTGATGCTGGGGGGTTAAATATTCAAATGTGTGTGTCATACATTGATGCTGGGGAGTTAAATATTCAAATGTGTGTGTCATACATTGATGCTGGGGAGTTAAATATTCAAATGTGTGTGTCATACATTGATGCTGGGGAGTTAAATATTCAAATGTGTGTGTCATACATTGATGCTGTTGAGTTAAATATTAAAATGTGTGTGTCATACATTGATGCTGGGGAGTTAAATATTCAAATGTGTGTGTCATACACTGATGCTGGTGAGTTGGTCCTGGTTCATGCCGGCTCTGAGCAGCTCCTGTTTCAGCTGCAACACACACTCCTCCTGGACACACAACCTCTGCTGCTGTGCATCCTACACACAAATATATACAAAAAAGAAATAGAAGGATAAGTGCTGCAAAGACAACAAATGTCATGCCCAGATCATTCCAAAGACACTTCTGACTGTCCTCTAATCTGGCCATAAAGTATTGACTGGGTTCACTATGGGTACTCTCCCAGAACAAATTACAGGTAGAAAAATACTATGCACATCAAAAGACATCAGAAAGCACATTATCCCAATATATAAGCACAGGTAAAGACTGTGGTGAGGTGCCTGGAGAAGTATTTATACTAATTTGTCAACTATCTAAATGTTTGTACTCCCCTCATTTCTTACATTTCAAACTGACATTTCCATCCATGTCAATGAAACTGCTTGAACAATAGCACATGTACAGTTAGCATTTCCCCCTAGCTAATTATATTTTGGAAATTCTACCTGTATACATACTGTGCACAACGCTTTGCTAAAAATGTTAATAAACAATAGTAGGCTATAGTAGGCTGACACCCCACAGCACTAACATACCCAGTCTGACACCCCACAGTACTAACATACCCAGTCTGACACCCCACAGCACTAACATACCCAGTCTGACACCCCACAGTACTAACATACCCAGTCTGACACCCCACAGTACTAACATACCCAGTCTGACACCCCACAGCACTAACATACCCAGTCTGACACCCCACAGTACTAACATACCCAGTCTGACACCCCACAGCACTAACATACCCAGTCTGACACCCCACAGCACTAACATACCCAGTCTGACACCCCACAGCACTAACATACCCAGTCTGACACCCCACAGCACTAACATACCCAGTCTGACACCCCACAGCACTAACATACCCAGTCTGACACCCCACAGCACAAACATACCCAGTCTGACACCCCACAGTACTAACATACCCAGTCTGACACCCCACAGCACTAACATACCCAGTCTGACACCCCACAGCACTAACATACCCAGTCTGACACCCCACAGCACTAACATACCCTGTCTGACACCCCAGAGTACAAACATACCCAGTCTGACACCCCACAGCACTAACATACCCAGTCTGACACCCCACAGCACTAACATACCCAGTCTGACACCCCACAGTACTAACATACCCAGTCTGACACCCCACAGCACTAACATACCCAGTCTGACACCCCACAGCACTAACATACCCAGTCTGACACCCCACAGCACTAACATACCCAGTCTGACACCCCACAGCACTAACATACCCAGTCTGACACCCCACAGTACTAACATACCCAGTCTGATACACTATGTTAGTGCTGTGGGGTGTCAGACTGGGTATGTTAGTGCTGTGGGGTGTCAGACTGGGTATGTTAGTGCTGTGGGGTGTCAGACTGGGTATGTTAGTGCTGTGGGGTGTCAGACTGGGTATGTTAGTGCTGTGGGGTGTCAGACTGGGTATGTTAGTACTGTGGGGTGTCAGACTGGGTATGTTAGTGCTGTGGGGTGTCAGACTGGGTATGTTAGTACTGTGGTTAGGGACACCACCACCTGACGCAACACGGAGAGGTAAACAGCTTTAATAAATTTTGAAGGAATTATTCCCTCAGTGCTGTACGCTTCATGAAGTTGTGTGGCAGTTGTGTGACTCACCTTGACTCCTTGCAGGTTTCTTAACTCCTGTTTACAACGCAGCAGCTCCCTCTGTAACACAACCATAACACACACATGAACACACAACCATAACACACACATGAACACACAACCATCAAACACACACACACAACCATCATACACACAAAATCAGTGTCTTCCATCCAGTAAAACAATGGTAGGTAAGACAGAGGTTAATCTCTAGTACACAATAGCAGTTCATTTAAAACTTGCAAGGAGAGTGGAATCACAGTAACAATGTAACCAGTGAAAAAGCTCTGAGGTAGTTGTAGATACATTCAATACTTATAGCAGAATGGGTAGGGGTGAGCATTTGCATTGTCATGTGAAAAATAAATGTGTTCCTTATCCCTTCCAATCCCCTGTTGTATGTGTTCCTCCATTCCAGTGTTTCCCTCCAGAGGGCTTGAGGTGCCCTTGGGGTGCGTTTTAAGGTATGTTTACACCGAAGATTCACAACAATATGAGTTTAAAGATTTATCAACTTGCAAAAAACTGTGGTCTGCAACATTAAAACCTGCCAGTTTACGCCACTGCGACTTGACAAGACGGTGTATCGTAACTCTTCTTCTCTTCAGTGTTTCTGTCAGCTTCTGGTGGCGTGGCTTCATGCTGCCTTCACAGGAACCAGAAGTCAGAGTATCATGTATAAAATTTCACCAACATGGTGTTTACTGTGTAAACTCTGGAAAATGGACGCTCTCTTTCTTGGTATTACCCCTGGAAGAATTTCTTTCTCTTAAAAGCGTATTCTAAGGGATACACTGTGAATGCCTTGTTATCACAGTGGTTACACATTTACAAGAGGAAAATTCCGATGTCAAACTTCCCCTGAAAGCAGCTTAGCGTCCAGCATCCAGACGCACATTAAAACACTATTCAATACAAGTGGCTTTGTTGACATGACTGCAATACAACCAGGCACAGGGCTCTCACTAACTTTCAAAGGATTTTAACTTATTTCCTTTGAAAGTTAATCCTTCTGCTTTTACCATCTTGTTTTCCATTGGAACAATTCATGAGAATGATTATTGTTTGGCATTTCTGATTGGCTGTTGTCTAATTAAGATTTAAATGTTAAATTGCTAGCTGTTTCTGATGGGGACTATCTGATGGCTGCTGTTAAGGTTAAGGTAATACATCTGTTGTTTTTCATTCAATTATGTGCTTTTTAATGATTTTTGATTATAATAATAGCAACAATAATAATAACAACAACAATAATAATAATAGTCATTCATATTCAGGGCAATTGGGCTACATCTTATTTGATGGGGGTGGGTGGGGGGGGGGGCTGAATAATGGATAGGGGGCACTGGCCCAAAAAAGTTTGAGAACTATCCTGTCCTAAAACTCATTGATCTGTCCAACCCCTCTCTGAGAAATGGTTTACAACATCAACACCTCATTTTCTTCCTCTCAAGTACAAGAGCATAGCACTCTCCCACTTGACCATCCTGTAATCAGTACTATAGTTTAGACACTTTTATCCTAATAACTATCTTTTAGCTAATACATTTTTTTCCAACAAACACAGAAACAAACACTTCCATAACAATCTTAAGATATCTCCAGAGTCCCCAAGTCTAGAATACCAGGGGTCTCTTCAAAGTCCTTAGGTGTAGGATACCAGGGGTCTCTCCATAGTCCCCAGGCCTAGAACAGGAACCATGACATGCACAGTCAGAACAAACCTAACCTTAAGTACAGTGGGGAGAACAAGTATTTGATACACTGCCGATAATGCAGGTTATCATAGGTACACTTCAACTGCGAGTGACGGAATCTAAAACAAAAATCCAGAAAATCACATTGTATGATTTTTAAATAATTAATTTGCATTTTATTGCATGACATAAGTATTTGATCACCTACCAACCAGTAAGAATTCCGGCTCTCACAGACCTGTTAGTTTTTCTTTAAGAAGCCCTCCTGTTCTCCACTCATTACCTTTATTAACTGCACCTGTTTGAACTCGTTGCCTGTATAAAAGACACCTGTCCACGCACTCAATCAAACAGACTTCAACCACTCCACAATGGCCAAGACCAGAGAGCTGTGTAAGGACATCAGGGATAGAATTGTAGACCTGCACAAGGCTGGGATGGGCTACAGGACAATAGGCAAGCAGCTTGGTGAGAAGGCAACAACTGTTATTATTAGAAAATGGAAGAAATTCAAGATGACGGTCAATCTCCCTCGGTCTGGGGCTCCATGCAAGATCTCACCTCGTGGGGCATCAATGATCATGAGGAAGGTGAGGGATCAGCCCAGATCTACACAGCAGGACCTGGTCAATGACCTGAAGAGAGCTGGGACCACAGTCTCAAAGAAAACCATTAGTAACACACTACGCCGTCCATCCATCCATCCATCCATCATCTTCCGCTTATCTGGGGCCGGGTCGCGGGGGCAGCAGTCTAAGCAGGGATGCCCAGACTTCCCTCTCCCCAGACACTTCCTCTAGCTCTTCCGGGGGGACAACCAGGCGTTCCCAGGCCAGCCGGGAGACATAGTCCCTCCAGCGTGTCCTAGGTCTTCCCCGGGGTCTCCTCCCGGTGAGACGGGACCGGAACACCTTCCCAGGAAGGTGTTCCGGAGGCATCCGAAACAGTTGCCCAAGCCACCTCAGCTGACCCCTCTCGATGTGGAGGACCAGCGGCTCTACTCTGAGCTCCTCCCGGGTGACCGAGCTTCTCACCCTCATCTCTATGGGATCGCCCAGCCACCCTGCGGAGAAAGCTCATTTCGGCCGCCTGTATCCGGGATCTTGTCCTTTCGGTCATGACCCAAAGCTCATGACCATAGGTGAGAGTAGGAACGTAGATTGACTGGTAAATCGAGAGCTTCGCCTTGCGGCTCAGCTCTTTCTTCACCACGATACATCGACTGCATTACTGCAGAAGCTGCACCGATCCGTCTGTCAATCTCCCGTTCCATCCTTCTCTCACTTGTGAACAAGACCCCTAGATACTTAAACTCCTCCACTTGAGGCAGGCACTCTCCACCAACCTGAAGTGGGCAAGCCACCCTTTTCCGACTGAGGACCATGGCCTCGGATTTGGAGGTACTGATTTTCATCCCCACCGCTTCACACTCGGCTGCAAACCTTCCCAGTGCATGCTGAAGGTCCTGGTTATCATCTGGTCCTGGTTATCATCATCTGCAAAGAGCAGAGACGAAATCGTGTGGTCCCCAAACCTGACACCCTCCGGCCCCTGGCTGCGCCTAGAAATTCTGTCCATAAAAATTACGAACAGAACCGGCGACAAAGTGCAGCCCTGCCGGAGTCCAACATGCACAGGGAACAAGTCTGACTTACTGCCGGCAATGCGGACCAAGCTCCTGCTTCGGTCGTACAGGGACCTGAAAGCCCTTAGCAAAGGACCCAGGACCCCATATTCCCGAAGCACCCTCCACAAGATGCCGCGAGGGACACAGTTGAATGCCTTCTCCAAATCCATAAAACACATGTGGATTGGTTGGGCAAACTCCCATGAACCCTCGAGCACCCCATAGAGGGTATAGAGCTGGTCCAGTGTTCCACGGCCCAGACGAAAACCACACTGTTCCTCCTGAATCCGAGGTTCTACTATCGGCCGTATTCTCCTCTCCAGAACCCTGGCACTACGCCGTCATGGATTAAAATCCTGCAGCACACGCAAGGTCCCCCTGCTCAAGCCAGTGCATGTCCAGGCCTGTCTGAACTTTGCCAATGACCATTTGGATGATCCAGAAGAGGAATGGGAGAAGGTCATGTGGTCTGATGAGACAAAAATATAGACAAAAATTTTTTGATCTAAACTCCCCTTGCCGTGTTTGGAGGAAGAAGAAGGATGAGTAGAACCCCAAAAACACCATCCCAACCGTGAAGAATGGAGGTGGAAACATCATTCTTTGGGAATGCTCTTCTGTAAAGGGGACAGGACGACTGCACCATATTGAGGGGAGGATGGATGGGGCCATGTATTGTGGGATCTTGGCCAACAACCTCGTTCCCTCAGTAAGAGCATTGAAGATGGGTCATGGCTGGGTCTTCCAGCATGACAACGACCCGAAACACACAGCCAGGGCAACTAAGGAGTGGCTCCGTAAGAAGCATCTCAAGGTCCTGGAGTGGCCTAGCCAGTCTCCAGACCTGAACCCAATAGAAAATCTTTGGAGGGAGCTGAAAGTCTGTATTGCCCAGCGACAGCCCCGAAACCTGAAGGATAAGGTCTGTATGGAGGAGTGGGCCAAAATCCCTGCTGCAGTGTGTGCAAACCTGGTCAAGAACTACAGGAAACGTATGATCTCTGTAATTGCAAACAAAGGTTTCTGTACCAAATATTAAGTTCTGCTTTTCTGATGTATCACGTATGTCATGCAATAAAATGCTAATTAATTACTTAAAAATCACACGTTTTAGATTCCGTCTCTCACAGTTGAAGAGTACCTGTGAAAAAATGTACTTCTACATGCTTTGTAATTGGGAAAACCTGCAAAATCGGCAGTGTATCAAATGCTTGTTCTCCCCACTGTAGTGAGCAGTGAAATCTAAAGTTTTCCTCACAGAAAAGCAGGCCTGAGCGGTTATTTGATTAAGTCAATTGCGCTCAGTTTGTCATTTCTAAATAATTCAACATTTAAACAACTGTACCAACATATCCTGTTTACATCCACCTCGTTGGGACTTTTTCTAAGCATTAAATCTTCTAATCGACTTCTATGGTTCAAATAACTCATCCACTTGAAATGGGTGAATTAAAACCTGGTTACAGCCTGAAAAACATAGTATTTACCTTCAGTTCCTGAGTCTCCTCCATGCTCTGGTCTAAACAGCTACGGATTACCACCTACATAGAGACGAGAGAGAGAGAGAGAGAGAGAGAGAGAGAGGGAAATAGAGGGAAGAAGATATAGAGTTTGAGGGAAAAAGAAAGGGGGAAGAAAGAGAGGGGGGGCATATGGGAAAAGTAGAGAAAGACAGGCTGTGTGTGAGAAATTGGAAACGCAGAGTTGAATACAGAAGGAAAAATGATACCTGTGTCATGCACACATACACACACACACACACACCAAAATATTTCCAGAGAACAAAGAGCTGTCTTAGAGAGAGCGAAGCAGAGGAGGTGTTACCAGTTGTTGTTGGGCATTGTCTTCCCCCAGAGTCAGACTGAACTCCTCTTGTTCATCCTCAGGCAGAGATCCATGGAGTAGCAGAGCCTAGACACACACACACACATACACAATAAGACACACACAAATCCACCCACACTTAAATGAACGGTACCTGAGCTGTGGCAACAGGAGCCCGACACATGGAGAAGGAATTCAGTGGGTCTTTCATGGTACCCTTGAAAGTTGCAATAGTATGATGCACAAACATTTAAAAGCATTTAGACAGAGCCTTTATTTACTTCACATTGTGTTCCAACATGTGCCTATGAAAAGGGACAGACGCCTAGTTAATTACCTTTCAACAGTATTTCATTTTATTGCATTGCATAATAATTTAAACCAATTCTGTTTTTCTATAAAGAAGGCTATATATAATCAGTCTGTGTGTGTGTGTGTGTGTGTGTGTGTGTGTGCGTTTCTAACTTAACTATGTAACAGGGACAAAACCAGTCTGGTGAAATCAGGAAATGTTGACTAACATGGTTTAAGTTACTATTAGGGTTAGAATTAAAGTTCACCCGGCACAGCCAGAAGATGACTGGTCACCCCTCTGAGCCTGGGTGCTCTCTAGGTTTCTTCCTAAAATTCAGCCTTCTTAGGGAGTTTTTCCTAGACACTGAAATTCAACACTATTGTTGTTTGCTCCTTGGGGTTTAAGGCCAGGTGTCTCTGTAAAACACTTCGTGACAACTGCTGTTGTAAAAAGGGCTTTAAAAATACATTTGATTGAGTTAGTAATAACTGGTAAGTTTTAAAGTTAGGCGTTAGTGTTAGGTTAAGTTTAGGCATAAATGTTAGGTTACTGAGCGTGAGTTCATTGGCTAGGGTTAGGGTTAGGCGTTAGTGTTAGGTTAAGTTTAGGCATAAATGTTGTGAGTTCATTGGCTAACCGGAGCAAGATGGTGCAACAGTGACCTCTCCAGGAAGTGGTAGCCCAGGCTGCTCCCAATTAAACACAGCTGGATCAACTGATGGCTTTGTGTCTCCCTTATTAACCACAGCTGGATCAACTGATGGCTTTGTGTTTCCCTCTTATTAAACACAGCTGGATCAACTGATGGCTTTGTGTCTCCCTCTTATTAAACACAGCTGGATCAACTGATGGCTTTGTGTCTCCCTCTTATTAAACACAGCTGGATCAACTGATGGCTTTGTGTCTCCCTTTTATTAAACACAGCTGGATCAACTGATGGCTTTGTGTCTCCCTTATTAAACACAGCTGGATCAAC